>NW_015090865.1:3713762-3858120 GCF_001431845.1 Calidris pugnax | reverse complement strand
ACGGTGACCAGTGGGGATCCCCCCCCGCAACCCTCCCTCCCCCGCGGAGCCAGCGGGGCCGAGCCCAGCGGCAGCACGCCGCCTCCCGGGCTGCGCAGCGCGGCCGGGGCTGCTCCCTCCCTCTTCTTCCTCCTCCTCCTCCTCCTCCTCCGCCCCCCCGCAGGGCAGAGCCGGCGGAGGCGGCGGATGGGAGGACGAGCGGGCGCGGAGCGGGACGGAGCCGGCGGAGGTAGGTGCGCTAAAACGGGGTGATGGATGGGGATGAGGATTGGGATTAGGACTGGGGGCTCCCTGAGTCGCTGCACCCCAAGTTTGGAGGTGGCGGGACTTTGCGGGAAGTTGGGCAGCCGGCTCGGCACGGTACGGCGGAGAGGGAGCCCCGGGGGGGGGCGGAACGCCGGGCTCCCGGTGGGGCAGCCGGGCTCCGCGGGTGCGGAGACCCCTCCGGCTGCCCCCTCCCCATCCGGCTGCCCCCTCCCCATCTGCCGTATGGGGGGCAGCCTGACCGTGACTCCCCAAGGAAGTGTTGGGGGGGGGGAGACGGGAGGGTGTCCCCCCCTTACTCCGCGGGTGGGTCCCCGGGGGGAGCATCCTCCCGGTGCTTGGCAGCAGGGGGGGGGACAGTGCTTAAAACGTACCCCCGAACAGGTTATTGCTCGGGGGAGGACGGAGTGATGACAAAGATAATGGCATTTGCTGTCATCTGCGCCGGGCAGGTCCTGCCTCCAGCCGGGGAGCAGCGCAGGGGCTGGTTGCGCTGGTTTCTCGGGGGGGTTTTTGGGAGAGGAGACACTTAGAAAGCGGTTTTCTCCGAAAGATTCATTTCATTCCGGCAGCGCATCCTACCTAGAATGAAGCCGTGGATGGATGTTGCCATTCACAGATGAGTATTTTTAGGCGGAGAAGGGGGTATTTCTTAAATGCAAGCTGTTGGCTGTTAAAAATAGCTTCATGGCATGCTTTTGCTGAGAATGCAGTCAGGGTTCAGTGACGGGTTATTATGGTTAGAGTCTGTTAAGCAACAATTCACCAGCTGAACTTTGGTGGTGTCATATATGCGGGGGTTTTTTGGTGGTTTTTTCTTCTTTTTCTCCTGTGCTGCCTCATTGTAATACTACAGCCCTACAGGCACTGAACTGACTTTCTTAGACACTGCTACGTTTGTAGGTTAATAGGATGGATGGTAGTATTTCTAGGATGGTGCATCTAAACACCTATCAAACTTTTAGATACAGAAACCTATTTATGTTATTCTACGGTTCTATGGCCTAAAGTTCTCTTCATATTGATTTGCTTGCATGTAATACAAGAATGGTTTCGCTTCTTGAATTGTTAGCCAGACCAAAAAAAAAATCATTATCAATTCCTGTGGAACACACATGTGATTTTTGTATTTGTCTAAAAAAAGCTGATTAGTGGAGTGAGCAGATTACCAATTAAAACTCAAAGTTTGCTGGAACTGTTCATGAAGAGTAAATATTTTTAAGGCTTAACTGAAAATGATACGTGCTCATTTGTATAAGCAAACACCTAATTTAACAGCACTGTGTTTGGTACTAACTGGAGACTACTTGATCTGTGGCAAAAAGGGAAATTTCCATCAATAAGAGGTCACAACATATATGAGCTATAAAGACGTGTTTATATCTATGCTATTTATACATTGATATATGTATTTTATAGACAGACACACACACATATATACACATACACTCACTTACAAACAGTAAATACTAATGGAATAGTGTTGTCTTGAAGCTTTTTTTTGCTTGTGTTTAAAATGTTGTCACACATCTCTTGCCCTGAGAGCTTCTCTGCTGCTGCTGGTGCCATTTCACTCTTGGGCATTGAGTCAAAGGATTCATCTGGCTCTTCACATGCCAAAAGAAAGAAAATCAATTTGAATGCAGAAAAGGGGAAACTGCTTGCATGAAGATTTAGTAGTGAAACTACCTCTTATTTTATTTTATTTTTTAATGGCACTTAGATCCTGTGTCTTTAAGTATAGTCACCATGCAGCTCTGAAATCAATAACAAAATAGTTTTATGGTTCGGATTTTGTAATAGGAGGACTAATCTCAAATTCAGAGCGTTTTATTTGGTGGTTTGTAACAGGAGCATGATGAAACAGTGGAGACTTACATGACAAACCCCAATTCCACTAATGCAATGGAAGACAGTAATGGATTTTATCTTACTGCTAAAGGAAAAGTAGGTGTCTGGAAACTGTATAAATGAGAAGGTTGAAGCAGTCTCTCATATTCAGATTATTTCACATTGAAGTTACGTAATTCACTAGCAGCATTAGACAGGATGGGATTACGTAGACATAATCAGAGGGATGCAAATAAGATACTGCCTGTATTTTAACATTATGGTAAGCAACCTGCGGCAGGAGCTCTGTGAAGCTCAGGACTTTAAGTGGGCAAAGAGGTGGGCATGAAGTGGGGAAAGCCCAGGTGATATCACTGTTCTTGCACATGTTTTTAAAGGTGGACGCTGCCCCAGTACTAAAGTATCTCTCAAAGTGTTTGTTTATATTTAAGATCAACTTGTTGATGGCAGCAAACTCATCCAAAGCTCACGAGGTATTGCTAACCATGATACTATAATAAGGATTTCTTACCAAGTTCCTTTGCCTATTTTCTTATGCTGAGTGCTTCCTCATGGGTTCACAGAAGCAAAATTCTAGGAAGTTGTAACTCGGCGTTGTGCTGCCATTACGTTCTATGTTTTTAATGGTGTTTCGACATACTTTCTCCAGAGATAAGACAGCAGCAGCGGCCTGAGCTTGCCTAAACAACATATTGATTTAGGAAGTGAGAACATCCAACTGTGTTTCTCTTTTGGTACAGACACATCAGTCGGGTGAAGAGAGCTGTGACTTAAACAGGTGCCAATATACTCCCTCTCCCTCCCAAGTCTTAATTACCCTTACAATTACTGTATCCTTAAAGGCTGTGTAACCCACAATCAGAAACTCTGAGGAAATGTGCTGTTAAATCATTCAGTGCTATTGTGGGTACTCAGGTGATTTGCATCACCTAGTTTCCAACATCCTACAGAGTTTGGAGGAGCTGTGGCCTGGCTTGAACTGGGCTCCTTAATTGCTGTCTTCAGGCTTCAATTCCTTCCCTAAACCCACCTATTTTCCTCCCTTAACCCATCTATTTTCTTCCCTACCTTGCACAGTGAGGGATAGCTCTTGAGTTCCCACCGTACTGCTTGGCTGGAGTTATGTTGCTCAGCTGGAAGAACCCAGAGTGCTGGGGAAAAACAAGGTAGATTTCCAATTTTCACTGTTCTCCCCGACAAATGAGTATTTTTTATTCATTTGTGTGTTTTAGTGAAGTGCGCTGTTTTCCTTACTGATGAAGTGCGGTGCCAGATTTTGAGTTTAAATACAGCTATTCTCATGAGAGGAAGGGATCTGTAAGCTTCTACCAGGTCTTATCTCAAAGCAGCCTGAATGCCACCCATCTCTCCACTTATACTGCAATTCCACTAAAATTAACTAATTACCTGCAGCACTGTTGACCCGTTCCCCTAAAAATACATAGGGTTGTCCATGTATGTAATGGAAAGCCTGTTGTCCAGTCACACCGTGTGTCCCTGTGACCCTTTTGTTTGTGTTTCCTGGGCTGAAAAGCATGATTACAACCCTGTCCTGGTTGCTCTCTTTGGTTTTTACATGCGAGGGAGATGGGAAAGGTCCCTTGGAGCCGGAGGGCGGCAGGCGGGTTGCAATGGGAGCTCTGTAATCCTTTGATTACACAGCTGTGCCTGACATGCCACTAAACAGCACTTTAGGGGCGAGCAGTTAATGTAGCCTCGCCGTGGAATATTTATTAATTTATGTTACACCTGGTTTCCAGCAGCTGTTGGACGTGGTTTGTAAGCATTAGTTTTAAGGAGCGTGGCATCATCTGGGAGGAGGAGATAACTGGGTGATGTGCCTGGTACCTAGGGAGAAGAAAGAGAAAGAAAAATGATGTTCAGTTGGGTACCAGAGGCTGATGGCAACGACAAGGTGGTGATGGTGGTGAGATACCAGGTGTGATGATGAACGTGAATAGCAATGAGTGGTCCGTGGCAGGCTCTGTGTTCCCCCTGTGACAGCACACCAGAGGTCATGGACTCACCAACCCCAACCCATTGTCCTGCCTCTTCCCATTCCCAGCTCCTTAAAATTCCCACAACAGCTTCACAGAATCACAGACTGGCAGGGGTTGGAAGGGACCTCTGGAGATCATCTCGTCCAACCCCCTGCCAGAGCAGGGTCAACCAGAGCAGGCTGGACAGGAATATATCCAGGAGGGTTTGAATATCTCCAGAGAAGGAGACTCCACACCCTCTCTGGGCAGCCTGTTCTGGGGCTCTGCCACCCTCAAAGCAAAGAAGTTTTTCCTCATGTTCAGATGGAATTTCCTGCGTTCCTGTTTGTGCCTGTTACCTCTTGTCCTATCACTGGGTGCCACTGAGAAGAGTCTAGCCCCATCCTCTTGACACCCACCCTTTAGATATTGATAAGCATTGATGAGATCTCCTCTCGGTCTTCTCTTCACCTGGCTGAAATGCATGTTAGCTGGCTAGCATAAGCCACCCCAGCTCCAGAAACGTTTTTGGAGTTCCTGGTGCAGCAAACCCTCCTTCCTTGGTTTGTAGAGAGCAGTTAAAGCCCCTACAGCCTCAGGACTGGTGGAAGGCACTTGGCTGCCAAGATGCTGCCTTCTGCTCAATGGGGTTCCTTTGGAAAGAGCACAGTTGTGTGAAGAAATGTGGTGATGGAGAGAGAGAGGGAAGTGACACGCGCCTTTATTCTTTAATACCAAGCACTACTAAATACACTTTATTCTAAAACTTGGTGTGCTGTCAGTTGGACTCATCAAATATGCACAGTATTTTATAAGTAAGTGTGGGGTTTTTTTATGTCAACTCTGTATCTAAGGTAGGTCGCTCCTCACTGTACAAGGTGCAGATCTGTACCTAAATAGCAAAATACTAAAACTGACATTTTAAATTTGCTTCACGCCTTCCAGTAGGAAAAAATATGTTTCACAAGGAGATATTTTTCCTGTAAAAAAATTTGATGTTCAGTGTGGGTGAATGTACCCTGCTATCTTACCATAAAATTAGAAAAACTGATGAGATTGAAAAAGACTTTTGTATTATTATTTTTTTGCATATATTGGTGGATGGCTTAAATCTGCCAAGTTTAAGCTAGATCTGGTGACTTCTCAGGATCGCATGGAACATAGGGAAGAACATTTCTTTCAAATAACAGCAGTCATTATGTTACAGGTGAGTTTTAGCTGGCAAGAACTGGGAGAGCAAACAAAAAGAGTGAAAATAAAATGTAAGGTTGAAAGATGTACAGAGAAACCAAGATAAGACTGCACAGCAGTCATTATGTTACAGGTGAGTTTTAACTGGGAAGAACTGGCAGAGCAAACAAAAAGAGTGAAGATAAAATGTAAGGTTCAAAGATGTACAGAGAAACCAAGATAAGACTGCTTTGACAAAATGCAAACTCATGTAAGATACGTAGAAAAAATAATAAAGATTCATCTGTAACGTGTACTTAGGGGATGGAAGAAGCCTGGTAGATGGTAGGGTTGAGAGAGTGCTGTGAAATTGGGCAGCACGTTAGATATGAGCTTGCGGTATTGGATGGTTTCAGTTGATTGAAAGTGATAATGTCCTCACATGCTCTGCATGCCCAGTTAAAGTTCAGATCTTGGAGCAGGATGGAGGAAAAAAAACACTTAATGAGAGTGCTTTAGATCTGGCACCAAATCAATTGTGAGATACCAACAAATAGGGAAGATGGCAGGAAAATAGAAATCAGGATTCTGGAAGGTTTTGCACATGATTTGAAGAAAATGTAAGAGCCCAGTGTTAACCTTGCTGTGCCCAAGCTAGGATATAATGGCTTACGAGTGCCAGAATTTTCTGATCCAAAGAAGGAGGAATCTGTTTGAGTGCTGCAGCCAGGAGGTTTGGCTGTGTAAAGCTAGAAATGAGAGGAAATGGCGAAGGATAGTTTAATAGATTATTAGGAGTGTCTATCACCTAATGAGATGGCTTTGCCTGCAGGGCCAACTGTTTGCAGGGGAGCTTCATCTCCTGAAAATCCTTTAACAGGTCTTAAAAACACTTTTTTTTTTTTTTTTTTTTTGCAAGTCCATCAAACACCTTATCTAATATTCCTTTGAGAAATTTGTGTTCTTCCTGAGCTATGTGGATATTAAACAGATAATGTTAAATAGATAATGTTAAATATCTAATATTCCTTTGAGAAATTTGTGTTCTACCTGAGCGATGTGGATATTAAACAGATAATGTTAAACAGATATTCTTAATGTTAAACGGGTAATGAATCTAGAATTTCCAGGCTTTTCAAGATGGCTCTGAAAGCTCAGCTTCTCACAGATCTGTTTCACCACGGTAGGCCAGTGGTGTGTTCCTCTTCTGTCTCCAGTCACGGGTTTGTAGGGTTGCTGCTGTATGGTTCATCCTGCTGGCTTGATTGCTGAAGCCTGAGAGAATTTCCTGGGGCTGTTTCTGGAGGGGATTTTGGATGCTGCTGTGTTGAGGTGGAAGAGGAGCAGGTTGCACGTGTCCATCAGGTTCTGAGCCCACGCCGAGCTGGTGCCAGTTCAGCTCCCTGAAGGAAGATGGGTTCACGCTGGGATGTTGTGCTTCAGGATCAGGGACTCTTTGCTTGTTTTGTGGCTCCCTGGAGCTCCAACCTGGGATAACACTGAGAGATCTGGGTTGTAGTCACATCTATTCCAAGTGCAGAGGTCAGATAAAAAGGCTGGGTAAAAGCCCTGCTGTGCGTTAAAGGCTACCACTAGAAATTACAAGATGAGATACAGTGGTGGTCTCTTCATTTAAATAAGACAAAAACGTGTTCTTGAGCACTTCAGCACTGAGTGTTAGAGCTTTATGCCCTGAGCAACTCATTGGAGCCATTCATAAAGTAAATAATTTAGATGAAAAATTTCATAAATTATAGAGCTATGAAAACAGTATCTCAGGTTGAGGATTAACTTGCCTGAGGAACAGATAAGGATAAATCAAAATGAAACCACTATCGCTCTTGACATTTAGTATTAGAATTACTTTGCAAAGCTATTTATACCAGCTTTAAAACAGTTTCAACAAGAAATGAGATGTGAGAGGTGAACAGAAGGGAACAGTAGAACCTCAGATCATCTCTCTCTTTATAGGAAAAGACAAAAAATCGTTAGTCTAACATGAGGCTATTTTAAGTACTAAAGTGTTTAACTCTTCAGAGAAGATTTTTGAATATTGCTAAAGAGATCAGCAAAATTAAAATTACACAGCATAGTAAAATGGAATATATATTGGTATCCATGGAAATCCCCTGTGGATTTCTCTTGCATTAGGGGCAGATCAGGAGTAATTCAGCTCTTGGTTTTCGCTGGTGAATGGGGGGAACCAGAATCTGGCTTCTCCAAACTAGGGGCACTGGAAATATTTTTGGGTTGTTTTGGAGAAGTTCAGAGTCCTCTGCTCCACGGAGTGTGTGGCTGTGGAGGTGAGGCTGGTACACCTGGGCAGAGCTCTGCACTTCACAGAGAGTAGTTTTTTAAGTCCCTACTACTATTTAAAAAAAACCACCCAGATTTCAGTAACTAGGGGTAAAATATCCCTTTTAGATATTTCAAATCGCCTGCTGCTTATTTCTACATACAGCTTTAAAAATTGAGTATTCTTCTCATTTGGTATCAGAGCTGGATTGTTGCAATAACTCATTTTGGTGTAATACAAGGGAATGTATAAAAAGCTTCTGCTGAGTTTTGATAGCTTTTTCTTGTAATGGTACCATTAAGTGGGTGTAGTGTTGTAATCTATTCAGTTGTCCTTTTTTTTTTTTTTTCTTATCTTGCTATAATATTACATTGGATAATAAATGAAAAAAGAACCCCAAACCATTAAAAGCATACTGTGAAAATACAGGGAAGCATGTAAATATCAGCAGTGATTGGACTATTCCAATTCCTAGATTTTCAGTTTTAGAATATGAACTGAAACTTTATGACAATGTATATTTATGCATTACAAATATTTTCCTGTTACTGAAACAAGAATATCGCAACCATAATCACTAAAAATTTTACACTGCAGTATTTTAAGAACCTTCTTTGTGTATTTTTAAAGATAACAAATAATTTTGAAATAGCAAATATCGTTAAGTTGCATTTAGCAAAAAAAATTGAAGGTTTCAAATGAGGTAATATAAATTCTGTGTTCATTCCAAACAGCAATTCTCAGGATGAACCTCTGGCTTCATTAAAGTCAATGAAATGTCTTCCTGCTGACTTCAGCATGCCAGGATTTAAAAAAAAAAATAAATTGAAATGGGATCTTAAAAAGTTTTCTTCTTGATGAGTGACTGGAGCCAAAGTCACTCAGCTGTACTTTCTGTGTGTATGTTCTTTAGCTCAGCCAGGAAGCGTTAAGGTGAAGATAAAGTCTGGTGGGGATGTGAAAAGGAAATAATAGATCTCTTTGAAATAATCCATCAGTAGTTTTGCTATCCCAGAGGTCCCCTTTTATTGGGATACTGCAGACGTGTGCCCATTTCAGAGCTCAGGGAAGCTGACCATGCAGGTGGACATTCTTGTGAAGGATATTTAGGCCTTAAAAGTGATGGAAAGCCCCCAAGTCTAACTTTTATTTGAAGTATTGCAGTCCTGCATCGCATGGGTAGGAGTTTGGGCAGTCTTTTGCATCAAGTACAGCATTCAGGCATGGGTTTAGGGACATTTTTAGCTTTGTCCTTTTGGCATCAAGGGTTTTTATGTAGCAATTGAATAGGAGGAAGGAATTAATTTGATTTAGCGGTGTCAAACTGAAAATGAAGTTCCTCCTAGCACATCCTTCGAAGAACACTCAATGGCTCTGGATTTAGCCTGCCATCCGCTTTATTTTTGCAGGGATATTTTTGAACTTCCTCTGCTGATAAATATTTAGACTCTGTTTATATTTCATTTGATTTCTGTTAGATAGTGCTTACAGATTTTTTTTCCATAAATACTTATTACTGAAGAAATTGGCGTTACAAGCCTTGAAATTGCAGTGCGAGCAATTTTGTAATTTTGACTGTAGCTGACTGACAGTGTATTTATTAATTATCCGAGGGAGGCTTATAGCTTTCTAAAAGAGAACTTTATTTCTGGGCTGTAGGAGTTGGAAGAGGAGCTGTAATTGCTTCACGCCTGGAGTGCAGGTTTAGGTGCAGGAGCCTTGGATGGATTAGATGTGACCATCGCTGGGGATCGATACGGTGCAAAGAGTGGAAAGGCTGTTTCACGTTTGTAAAACAGGATGCTGCGAGGCTCAGAATGAAAATCAGATATTTCTTTTCTTTTTTTTTTTTTTTGTTTAATTAAAATCTAATGAAAAACAGTTCAGAGAAAAATGAGTTGATGTTAATTACTTTGAGCACTTGAAGGACTTCCTTTGCAAAATTCTGTGCAGCCTGGTTTTTTTTCCAGGCTGTGTCTCACTGGTGTTGCCCAGCTAAATCTTCATGCAGTTTTGCTAATTCCTTTTTGGAATCATGTCTTTCCTGATGTGAATATGGCAATCCCACTTTAATTAGATAACAGCAGTTGTCACTGTGCATGGGGATCATGATGCCTAGAGTCTCAGAAGTATCTGCATCAAAATAAATAAATTAAACATCTAAGAAGCTTTACTAAGAAGCAGCAAACTTCAAAATCGAATTGGTTAGCAGCATTGAAATGAGTTACCTTATTATATTACAGCACATAGCCACCAGATGTCACTTATTTTGTGCATCACTGTGCTGGGGAGAAGTACACCCTTGGGATAGAAAAGATAAAAAAAGTAGCTAGTTGCTATAAGTGGCTTTGTTTCTGTTTGTGTTCATAATTGGGAGCTATCTTCCTTGATAAATATTTTCATCTTAAAATAGATTGTATAGACTTGTTTCTCACAGAGAAGATAGACTTGCATTTTTTATGAGCCTTAAATGTCAGCAGTGACATCTTGAAATTCAGACTTTAAGAAAATAATTAATAGGCTTACTAAATATTCAAAAGGATGAAAGTACATTTTAGGGAAAGGACAGCTTTATTATTATGAACTGCGCTATCATTAAAGACACTTTAACCAGTGACTTAAATATATATTTATCTTCAGCCAAGTCAAAAAGAGAGAGAAGGGTCTTAAAAGTCCTGCAGGGCTGAAAGCAAGGTGGAAGTTTGTGTAGAGAGAGGAAGGACCACTTCTGAAATCAGAAGACAGCAACCACTTCTGGAATGATGCAGTTCATCCTCGGGTCTTTAAGGCTTCAAAGAAGAGTGTAAATACAGATAGGTAGATAGATAGGTAGGGTTATGTCTCTAAAGTGGAAAAGTAGCACTTGGCACCCAATGCAAAGCTGTTTTTCCTGGTCCCAATGGATGTGAACAGTATCAGTGAGCAGGATGAGATGACTAATGGCTCACCCACGAGAGCAAAGGGCTTCTGATCTGGCTCGGGGTGTTCAACGGTGGTTTCTTCCTCCCTTTACCAGAGATGCTCAACTGGTAGGTGCAGACCCTCTTCCTGCTCCATGGTGACATCAGCCTCGTGCTCATTTATTTTTCACTCTGTACCCACAGGCAGCACAGTCAGAAAGGGGAAATTTAATTTTCTGGACTTGAAGCAGAAAGATTGAAAATTGATTGGTTTCCTGAAGGATAATGATTAGTGGTTTGGTTTGGTATTTATTATTTTATTTTTTTTTCCCCAGTTATAGTACTGTAACATGTTTTTATGTTTTAAATGTGTCTTGTACCTCGGGCTTCAGTTTGGAATGGAGTCATAGTCGCTCTGTGGATCTCATGCAGGTTAGAGGACGTAAATCCATCGCTCTGAGTGAATGATGTGGGAGTTGCTCTCCAGATTCTTTTCCTTTTAGGTCCTCAGGAGCAGCCTGTTTGAAAGACTACCTACCTTCATTTTTCATCTGTGGTGACAAGTGTGCTCTAGTGTGGCATTCACTACCTGCAGGCAGAGTATATGACACAGGCATTTTTCCCCTCTTTCTTCTATGCTTGAGCAAAAATAGAGGCGAGCAAAGGGGGTTGGACTAGATGATCTCCAGAGGTCTCTTCCAACCCCATATAATTCTGTGATTTTGTGATTTTTGTGATTCTGTGAACCCAGTGCAAGCCAGAGCCAGTGGGGTCAGGGCAGCTTTGCTCTTCTGGGACTTCTGCTGCAGAGGATGTAACACAGGGCAGAGGGGATGCAGTGTCTGAAACTGCTCTTACCAGCTGCTGGGTCCCATTCCTGAAGCTTTGATGGAAGATGTGGCATTTTGTGGCACTTTTATTGCATGTCACTGTCTTTAGATGTGGGTGTGAAGTGATCTTTGTAGAAGACAATGATTGATGTGGCTTTTTGCGGCAACTGCCGTATTTTGTTAATATCGTTCTCGAGGGTGGAAAGTGTTAAAGGAAACTGAGCACAGGCCAACTTCTACAATGCCTTATTTCTGAAACCATACATCTCCTGTTGGAGACCACTAAAAAATAGGTGTAACTTAATAGCATTATTGACAGAGCAGGTCAATATAGACCCGTTTTCCACATTTCTCTGGATCTGAGGCACTGAAAGAACCTTGTCTCTGGAGCTGCAGTTTGATGCATGAGCTGGACTGAGCTCTTCAGACACTCTTCTGACAAAGAGTCTGTTTCCACACTGTTATCTGCATATAATGTACATATTTCTATTGATCATTGTTTTGTGGTGGCTGGGTCTCACTTTTGAGAAATGAACACTGCTTTCTTGGTATGCTTGTGTCATTACTGATTTGATAGGGTTTTTGGGGTTTACCTTGACGTTATTATTTATATCATATGGGAGTGCTTACAAACCATAAACAGGCTTGGAAGCCATCTCTTCTAGCCCTGAGGCACTCTAGCAAGCTTTTATTTCCATGTAGTCCCTGCTGGAGATGTATATTAAGGAATTTCTTGTTTATTTCACATTTAAAATATCCCCTCCAAATGCATCTGTATGCTCTTGATGCCATCTTAGTCTCCCGTGTGTCTGAAAGCTTTGAATGCATTAACAGCCGAAACCAAATTATTACATTAATCTCATGAAATCACAGATTCATGTCTTTGACTCAAGGAAGAGCAAATACTATTGTCAACAGAGAAATTTAACAGATCGAAAGGCATTTCAAAACTTGGGAGGTATTTTTGCTGGAGATGGTTTTGGGTTGGATATGTTAATTCTGCTGAAGTTGGAGTTTATAGGTCCTTGCAAAGTATTTTATGAGGTATATTCTGGAGATGCTTCTAGTTGTCTAAAGAATTTTATAATGTAACTTTTTCTGCATTAGAAACTAAGCTTTTTGGGTTATCATTAGCAGTTGTGCATCTGTTCTTGAAAAGCTGGCTGCCAAGTGTAGTTGATGGAATTTGTGTCACTTTGGATCTCTTCTGTGAATTGCTTGAGTAAATGGTTTTTTTGAGAAGTGGAACCTGAGCTCCAGAACTGGTGTTGATCCGATTTCAGCTGCAATGTCTTATAACGACTCTGTCCTCTTCTGTTTAGAACCAAATAGATCAACACGCACTGCTGTTTAAAAGTAAAACCTCATTTAACCTCCCACTGATGGCTTTTGAGCTTTTTTGCCCTGCTGCCCCCAGGGACATGAGGATTTTTCCTCAGAGTGAGAGCTTTCTAGCTGGAGCAGAGCATTTGAGAACAGTTTTCCCTCTCTCCTTAAGGCTGCATCCTCTGGGCTTTTGGTCCACCAGCAAGAGGAGCATCGGGCATCCCTGTGTAGCACCCACGTGGTGTTCAGGTAGGGATCAGGAAGGACCACAGTATGAACTGGCCAGTTTTGCCATCTGGGAGCTCTATCAAGGGTGGGATTTTATTTTTTTTTTTTTTTTCAATTTCTCAATGCAAGGTCTTAAAAAGTGAATTTTGACCCCTCTGCAGTTAAAGCAGAGGAACCGTGGAAGGTTAGTTTGAGACGCTTAACTTCTGCTGTAGGGAAACTAATTAAAGTCTCCATTGGAAAAAAAGAAAGTCTCTTCGAGAGCTTGCCTCGGATTGCCTCTGCACCACAAATAAAGACCATCTAGTTTTCTAGACTAAATGTTGCCTTTATCTTGCAGAAAATGTTGCATGAGAGGCAGGGTGTGAGGGAGTGCATGCCAAATTTTTTTGGTGCATTTGTCAGTATGCAGAGTTGGTTGGTTTTAAGGTTTGTTTTGTTGGTTTGTTGTTGTTTTTTTTTCCGTGGTTTCTTTCCATGGAATTTCAGTAAAGAAAGTTCTCAGGTTTTTATCTTGTTTGTTTACAATCTGCAGTCCCACTAAGTGCAACGTGAAGCATGAAAAGGTATTTGTGGTTGTGTTCTTTCCAAGTGGAAAACAAACATACTGAAGCCAAACACAAGCAAAACCAGCAGGAATACACAGTCAAGTCAAGGGAGTCAGCGACTCAGTGGCCGAGGAACAGATTTATCTTATTCTTATTATGGATTTTACAGTATTTACTTATTGGGTGCTCTTTTATCTTTTTTTTTTTTTTTTACTGTTGTAACTGAGGGTCTTCGTGCTCTTGCAAGATTACTGGGCTAGAGTTTACCGTGTTATGAAAATTGAAGAGCTGTGATTTTTATTTTTTTTTTGAGAAGCTAATGAAAGAGCGAAACAAATTCTCTTTCTTGTAATAGTGGAAATCAGTAAATGAAGGTATTTGAATTTCTTTGAAGTGTGTGATAGAAGTGGTGTTCTTTAGCTGGGATGATCTAAAGACAGAAGAGAGGACAATATTGAGTGTTTAATCCATTAGGTTCCATATCAAGTATATGCTCTGCCTCTAAAGATATTACGTTAATAGCAACAGAAAAGAGAGTACAGCCATGCAGAAACCTCTTCAGAATGATGGTATCTTGTAAGCTGGTTTATAAGAATTTATTACACTTCTGTGTAGTTAAAGAGCATGTGATATGGATGAGTGGCGGATTCTAAACCTTCCATGAAACATTATGAGTAGTAGGAGGAGACCTGGGGAGTAAACGTTGCTTGACTTATGCAGAATAAACACTTTTCTAAGATGCTGAAAACAATATAACAGATTATAGCAGAAAGGTATTGCTTAATTAGCTGTAGTTACCAGAAGGAATCTTACCTGATGATACTGTGTTTCTCTTACAGAGGTAACTGATGAGCAATTTCTTGAGAATACTTACATATTTTTGGGTATCTCCACTTGAATTTTGAATCTACTTCACTTTGGAACAAACACGTAGACTCTTGGTACTGTAATGGGCTGAGATTTATCTGCTGTGTTTTTGCATAAAGGATAAAAGTTGTTGAACATTTATAAAAGTTACTGCTAAGCATGGAACGCAGGGTTTGTTTTTTTTTAAAGTATCGAAACAAAGCCACAGTTGTGATTGGGCATCAATGAATAGTTTTTGTTGACTAATTTTTGTTTGACTTTACAAGAAACTTTAATGACAGACTCTAATACTGAGTTTGTCTTTTCAGGATGCAGCTGTGTATGTTTCCTTTCACCCACTCAGCACTGGATGAAAGATGAAATGCCCTATTCATGAAAAAGTACTTACACAGTACTTATGTACAGATGAGATATGTTTTTCCATCCATTTTAATGTATGTCTCACGGAGAAGGGACCGTATATGAGTCACAACAGAAAATTTCAGATGACTGTGCTAAGATAGTAAAGTTTATGGAGAAAATTTACTTTGGAGGTGGAGGAAAATCCCTCTGCAGTCACTAAAAATCAAATGAGCAGCTGTTAGTGTATACGTTGTTCTCGAATTGTCACAACAATATTGTGTTTAAAGCAGTGTTAAGTATCACATAGATTGATCCCCTTCAGAAAGAGCGCTTATTTATGAAGCGTGAAGGTATATCAAATGAATTCTAGTAGATACCATTTGGTTGCATTATTGCATGCAAAAACATTTTACCACACCATGAGATAAACAGGCACTGAAGGCATTACGTTATGCATATTCTATTTATTCCATATAATGTTATTCATCCCTCAAAACCGGCCTTAAATTAGCAGCTGATCTCTCACAACCCACAAGATTTAGCAATTCATACAGTATACCACTTGCAAAGTGGCAGCAAGTATTAGATTTCAGATGGTGGAAAGAATATGTTTCTCACGTTAAATCAACTTGAGGTAGCAGCTGCTAAAATCAAGTAAAATCAAATGTGTAAAAAGAACAAGATGGTAATCGGAGCAACATAACTGTGAATGCCCACTCTTTTGCAGCATGCCGAGGCTGAAAATGCTTGGCAGGACCAATGGAAATATTCTCAGAACATTTTTTCTCCCACGTGCTGGTTCTGGACCAGTAATCGATGCAAGAGACAAAAGACCTGGGCTTAAAATAAATCTTCAGCACTGAAAGATCTCTTCCTGCAAACCCAACTGTGCCACACTGGCTCTCCTCTCTTCCTCAGAGAGTCAGCTGGCACTCTGTGTCAAAATTTACTTTCCTTTAGCACAAGGAGGTTTTGGTGTCCCTCTCACCCAAAGGTGTGGATGGCAGATGCCTAAATCTGAGGCAGTCACTCGAATCTCATGGTGTAGCCAACACAGAGAAATTGGCTGTCTGGAGTGATTTCCCTGTATTTGGACAAGGTGATGAAAATGAGCACGCTGTCCTCACCAAGCTGAGCTTGGCATGAAGGGAAACCCACTATCTCTATTGAGCAAGTTGCTCCAGAAAAGCTATTTGGGTAAATTACAGAAGTATCTGTTCAGTCACTCCAAAAATGGAGCGGAGTTGGAAGCCTGGAAATGAAGCAGGACGGGCAGCTGTCAGGAAGAAATGGATGACAAAAAAATAGTCTACATTTGATAAGTGAACTCTGTCAATATTAGACCAATTCTTTGCCTGTGGAGTTTTCGGAAGATAAGTACTTACTTATTTTTGATTGCAGCCTGACTGCAGGGTGTACGGGAGCTGTATTTAGAGATGATATTTTTTTCCCCACCTGCCAACCCCCAAACCCCCTGGATTTATTTGTTAAAAATATCTGGAGTGGAAGAGTTTCATAACAGATTCAGCCTTCATACTTCGTGTTTCCCTGTTGCATTAGTACTTACAAGAGGAATTTGGCTGATTTGTGGGAGGATAGTGTGATTTATTCCTTGAAAGAACGTGTAGGTAAGAATTTCTATTATTGTAAAGTAATGTGATATCCTGTGTTGGGAATGAAACTTCAGCGGCTGTTTGATCTTATTAAAAATGTAATAAAAACATTGGTGGCAAAACCAGCCTTATCGTGTCTGCTCTCTGCACTCAAAGTTGTATTTTAGGTGATCCTTTACTGTGAGCTCTTTGGTTATTTGCCGCCTCCTACATAACAAAAGAAAATAAATACAGCAAATTCAGCCTGAAGAATTCTCACTGATATTAAATCACCAAAGAAGTGATTTAGTCACTGAATTAAATCACTGCTTCAGTGATTTAACCTTTTATGTCTGTCTTCATCTTATTTTTGACATTGGATGTCTTTCTGGACACTTAAGAAAAAACACTTTTTCTTAGCAAAGCTTAAAAGTTAACTCCCATTAGCACCAGTACTTTATATCTGTTCTGGCTCTTAGTGATTAGATTAATTTAATGAGAGGCTGACTGTTTTGTGTGGGGTTTGTTTGTTTGTTTGTTTTTGTTAAATAGATGTGAATTCTGGTTTTATGCTGAATACCAGAACTTTTTAATCTGGTTCCAGATTTTTGGGAGAGGAATCTGTGAGCCCCACAGGATGGATGCATTGATTTATCTCTGTTTTAATGGGCTGACCTCAAGGACTGTGTAGGATATTTTGGGAAGTTGCTTACTATGGGAATCAAAAACAAACAGAAAAAATGCTAAAATTCAACTATGCATAATGATTTCTGAAACTGGCTTAAAATGGCTTTTCTGTGAGAAGGCATGTACTGGAGTAATTTGTGTAAAGACAACGTTTTTCTACAGTGTGCAGTTTTTTTCATATTCAATATAAATCTGTCAGTGTTCCTGTAGCAAGACGCGATGTGAGATGAATAGAAACGAAGTGAAGTGAAAAGATGAATTGCTGGAGATGTTACGCATCATGGGCAGCAGGTTTTGATCACGAGTTGAGAAGCCAGCATGTACCGTAGGCAAAATTCTACTCTGAGCATCCTTATAAATACATAAGAACAGAATTTTGCTCCACGTTTGTACAAGAGGAAGGACTTAAATACAAAGAGTGATGGATTCATCACTCTGGGACGTGTGGTCCCACAGGTTGGGTGACTGGCAGTGGTGACTTTTTTCTTCAAGGGCTTTTGGACCTGTGTTTCTGGAGAAGCCCTTGCAGTGCCGATGCCCCAGATCCCTACGCTTCTCTTCAGTTCTCATAAAACCTTCCATATAAATCCTGCATGGGAATAGCTTTTGGAGAATGACCTTGTGTGGATCTGAGGCAGATGTTACTGCCAAGGAGTTGTTGGCGAGATCTCATCCCTACCTTAAACATGAAGGAGCCTGTCCATTATCTTCTAAACCTGTATAGTAGTTCAGATCTAGTTGGGAGACCATCATGTAGTTTGGGGTTTATCAGTAGCCAGAGGTTAGCTGGTTTTGGTTTGGTTTTTTTTTTCCTGTCTGGAATTTTTATTCTGCAAGAAGCCCAAAAATAAATGATGGGTCTGATTCTAAAGTGATTAAAATCAGGTGAAATAGAAAGAAAAAAAAAACCACAACTACAAGTCATTCAATTTTTTAGTGATTTTTTTTTTTTTTCCACTGAAAAATAGTTTCAATTGAAAAATGAGTAATACCAAGCTTAAATTATTTTCACGTCTTCAAGTCAAATCAAACAAGAGCACATCAAAACATGTGGATGTGGCCTGTTAGGAGTGCAAGATGCTGGACTTTGGTAATTTCTAGGAACTCGCGCAAGACTTCAGGTGTAATTAACAGGTTTCTAGGGGAAGGCATGGCCTTGGTGTGGCTGATCCAGGACAGTCTCCTGCTCCCCTTCCCTGTACCCCAACTTTTTTCCTCAATTCAAATAATCTGTTTATTCAGGCAGTGTTCATGCCCTAATTGAGTGGTGTGATTCAAGCTCAGTAACTATTTCCTGAGCGTTGCAGAACAAATAATGGAGTGGATCCTTATTTCGTTGAAATGACTATGGTTGGCCTGATTTTAGGGGAGTTTGCTGATTTTTATTTTATTATTTTTTTTAACTGGAGGGTGTTATTTGTTCCATTCTCACATTTTCTTTGGAAGTATATTGATGAGGAAGGAACAAAGTGCATTTGGATTAGATTTTAGGAAGGAAACCAGCTGGGTTATGGAATAAGCCACAGTTGTTATTTAGGCAAGGTTGCCGATTCAGTGGTGATTCAGGAGGTTTTCTTTGGCTTTAAAAGGCTTCAGAACCAGGTCCTTTAAAGAATATTTTACGCTTGAACAAGTGTTCAGCAGGTTCAATGTGTAGTCATGGGTTATGACCAGATATTCTGGCTTTTAAAATGTGACTGTTTTTCAAGTGATTGCCTTGAAAGGTGAGTTTATATAATTTCTTGGGAGTTGCATTTATTGATTATTTTTTTTAAATTAGGTTTTTGAAGCAAATAGTGGGGCTTTACGTAACTTCAGTCTGCAGGAGGTTGCTGAGCTTTGTAATGAGTCCTGCTGCTTTTCTAAACCACTGCAATAGCTGCTTTTTTCTTTTTTTTTCTTTTTTTTGCAAGAAGGTTGTGGAGGTCAGTGATTCATGATTCTCATTTTATTGACATATCTTCTTTCTGGCAGCTTGTTGATTTCTCTGAGGTAAATAGATGTGAGTTCAGGCAAAGTTTATTTCCAAAAATGTTAACTTGAGGAGCCAAATGTGTACAAAAAGCAGGATAGGGAAAATCTATGATTATTCCTCTTCTTTCCTGAGCTCGTTTTCTTTTGCTTTTTTAGGTCAGGTTTTTAGTACTTGTACTGTTTATTTATTAAAACAATACAACCTGCCCACTCACAGGATGAACTTCCTCACGCTGTACAAATAGTCCACTACACTTGGACAAATACTTGGGCTTGTTCTGAAGAGACAATGTCTGAGAGCAAAATCATCGTGCAGCCTGTAGTCTGGTTCAATCCTTGACCCTTCCAGGTAGCTCGAGAGCTAAAAATTGTCCATAATGGTAAAGTTTTGCAAGGTTTTTTCATGTGTCTGGCTGAAGGATTGCTGATGTACAGGCAGAAAGCCTGTGCCTGCTGCCGTGGGTCACATTGCAATGGGTGATGGAGAAGTGGAAGAGGAATTACATGGTTGTGCTGCAGTGCTACTAAATATTGCTATGGGTGATGGAGAAGTGGAAGAGGAATTACGTGGTTGTGTTGCAGTGCTACTAAATATTGCTGGGTTTTTTTTTTCATATGAAAATTTTATGAAGGTTTTGCTCTACCAGCCTCACTCTGCCCTTTCATGTTTCCATTCCTCTTCATGTGAGTCACGGGAAGTTTATCATGGTAAGCTTGTGGGCAGCGTTTCACTTAGAGACCTACATCTTCTGGTGACTAATGACAGCCCTGTCTTCACAGGAATCCTTGAGAGTGAAATATTACCAAAGGGAAGTTCATTTCTGGAGTGTTCGTGGAGGGTGTGGGATTAGCTTTGCTCTGAAATTTCAAAAAACATCATCAGTGCAAACTGAGAATTAGAATTAAACAAATCTTGACAGGGAAGGCACTTAGGCAGTAAGAATATTTATCCAGATTAGTGAAAACAATTAGGAAACTGTGGATAAAACAACACAGAGGTTACTCAAAGAATGGCATTAGATAGTATTAAACTAGGATCCATGTGCTCCTTTAGAAGGTGATCAGATGAGATCAAGAGGTATTATCTTTTGCCTTGAGATCAAGAGGTATTATCTTTTTTTTTTTACTTTGTTGGGTTGTTTTGGGGTTTTTTTGGTAAAGGTGCTTATATTTATGTTTTGGCATCTGTAGCTTATATTTAAACAAGGAGGAGGAGGGAAAGGGCTACTTGGGCAGAGGACATGTTCCTCTTTTCTACCTGGCGTGATGCTTAAGCTGAAGTATCTTCTTGTGGTGCAACTGCTTCTCATCACACAGAAAAATTACAGACATCACAGCAGCTGAAGCTCTTCCCATAAAGGAAGCAACCGAGCAAGAACACGGAGTGCTCTTGTGTTTCCACGTATTAATAGCTGAAGTTTTTTGGTTTTTTTACTTTTGCTGAGAAGTAATAAGATTCCTTGGGAAAAAGAGTCCATTTTTCTCTGCTCTAATAAGGACATCAACATACAAATCCTTGAAGTGATGCCTGATGTGAGCAGCAATAAGAAAATGGACAGAAAGAAAAAAGAAAACGTGTTTTATGAGACTGCAGAGCCTGTCCATGGGAGCTCTGGCTGAGGGGCACACTTTGCCTGGGCTTCATCCCATCTAACCTGAGATCTGGTAGATTGTTTTCTAACTTGTTTTAGAAATCCATAATTCATATTATGACCTACCCAACAGGACAATCTTAGCTCAAATCTTCAACTGGCACAGATACTTCTGTCCCTCTCTCCTGCCTCTGGCTGTGGCCAGTATTAAATACTCAGTGAAAGTGTGTAAGAACAGGTATTAATAGATTTTTCTGATCCCCATCCCTTTCTGGCTTCTGGGAATTGAGGATAGCAACCATTGATAGAGTTATTCTCCATTAATTGTCTAATGTCTTCCAAATGTATTCATACTTTTGGCCTCAATGAGCTCCACATTTTAATTATATTGTGTGAAGAGAGGAAACAAAGTGCTGTAGCTCCACTGACATCAAACGGGGAAAACAGTTATACATCAAGCTGAGAAATGTGTTACTGGTGTTCTTGAAGTGTGTTTATAATAGGTTAACAGCGTGCTGCTCTTTCATGTGGTAGGAGAAAAAGCTGAATATGATTAAAAGTAACAAGTCTAGTATAAAATTTAGCCTTAAGAGTACTAGCAAAAGTTTGTTTTATCTTTATTTTAAAGAATTATGGGGGAAAAAAAAAAAAAGAAAGCACATTAAATATTAAGGCTGATGACCTGAAAAATAGGTCATAAACTTAGATGTCCAGAAGATGTGTGTGCATGTAAAATCTTTTCCATCTGTTTTATCTTATTCATAGAGGAGAAAAATCTTAGTTATATGACTGAGCATATGAAAGTAATTTCTTTTTACAGCCATTTTGATTGCTGTCTTCCCTTACAATCCTTTAAGAGAAAGGGGAGGAATTTTATGAAATGTTTATTTAAAAGAAATAAAACAGAATTTTAAATATTTCTATACAGCGAACAAAAATATGTGAATGATGAATAATCTTGCATGTTTTCTTTTTGGCAGAATTTATCTTTTTACCCTATTTATCTTCCTGTATGGCAATGACATGGCAGATACAGCATTTTCAGTAGTTTATGGTGCTGTTTATTGCCTTGTGCTGTTTGATTTTTGTGGTACCTGCAAGTGTTACCTGCCAGCCTTCCCTCCTGCAGCCTGGGCACTCAACAGCAGCTCCTCTGATGGAATTGCACAGGGAAATGAGCAAGGACAAGGTCTCACCTGGTTGCTATTAACTTCTCTGTTGGATATAAATATATTTGTTAGCTTGAGTCTGCTTCAGTTTGAAACAGTGTTCAGGCCCCCTTGGCTTCAGCAGGAATATATTGAAATCTAAGATAGCTGTGCAATTTTTTTTTCCCATTCCACTGTGTGTCATCTCTTATATCCATGTTTCCTACTTAGGAGGTTCCCAAAGTATTCTCATTTTTTACGAGGAGGATTGCTTTTGGCCAAGGAGCTTGAAAAGGTTTATGTTGATTTCTGCTTTGTGGTTAGGGCTGTTATACATTTATGTACAACAGGCAAATACCATATAGACATGATCATAAATAATTCACCATTCTTTTCAACAAGAGGAAATTACATGCTACATTATTCAACAATATACAAAGACACAGCTTGTTGTGTAAAGAGAGTAATATTCTGCCAGTGAACCGACAGCAGTTTTGCAACTAAAATATAAAAAGACATAAATGGTTTATTACCAACTCAAATCTCAGAGGCTTTATTCTGCCTGCAGTTCACATGCTTCTGCTTTCTATATTGGAATAAATAAATTTAAAAAAAAAAAAGTGAAGTATATCTGTGGTTATGACTACTGGAAACGCTGAATGGAAGAAACAACAACAAAAAGGTGCTGTAGAAGTCTCGATTTCTTGGGGTGGATGAGGAAAACGAGAGCTGCTTACGCTGGGGAAGGTTCCTGGTCTTCTGGTGAGCATCCTTCATTGCATGGTAAAAGGCTGGGGAATGAACTTTTATTAAAAATGTCTTGGTAAAAAGAAAGGAATGGCAGTGGAAAATTATATCCTCTCTTTAATGTGTTTATTACAGTTGGGTTTTTTTATTACATGAACATGACAGTGGAAAATAATGTAAAATGTTATGTTTGCAACTAGCCGTTATTAAAAAAAAAAAAAAAAGAAAAGCAATGTCTCTATTCTATTAGCTGAGCAATATGTCATATTGCCCTGTGGTAGGTCGTCAAACTGATCATCTAATTAAGCAGCCTGTTGTAGTGCATATGCATAAGTTGGCAGAGTTATGGTTGCTGGTGGGACATTAAATTTTCCCTCATGACTAGTGTGATTAACATCTCAGTTTTACTGTAGCCTAAGCATATTTGTTTTTTTCTTTTTTCACTTGTATCAGCTTTCCTGTACAGCATTTTCCTCAACTGTCAAAGATGTAGTTAACGTGGTTTTTCCTTGAGTTTGTAATATTTGTAATGGAGCTTCATGAGAAGCGTCTGCACCTGGGAAGGGTTCAATAAATTCTAGTGCATTTTCTGAACATACAAACAGATGTCAGATGGGACAGAGACCAAGATTCTGCGCTCTGAATGCATTAATGCCTCCTCTGATGCCTCCTCTTAAAAAATCGAGAATTAATGATGTCAAATACACAAGTCTTGAACTGATTCTGTAAAACCTATCTCAGCTAAATCTGTTCAATCAGTGTCACTGAGCAAGCTTCAGATTCCTGTTAGAAGAGGACTGGAAAATAAATTGTATTTTTTCCTAAATAAACAGTCTGTAGTTACTAGTCCCTCTGAAAATAAACAGCAAGGAGGAGGAGGGCAGAGGTCTGGCAGAGTGTTGAGATACTCACTGGGTGTCAAAGTGGAGGAGTTCAGGATGGAAGGGTTACAAGAAAACAAATGTATAGCACATGATAAATTTAATTGAAATGATGTTATAGGGTACCTTCTGGTTACCAGATATTTTTATAGCTGCCACAAAGAAGAGACTACAAGTTACAGTGGATCTTTTTAAAGAGGTGCTGTGAGGACCCTCAACTCCATTCTCTCTTTTTCTAGTCTTTTTTTGAACTGTCTCTATTTTCATTATTTCCTTTGTTGCCTCTATGGATGATGTCCAGACCTCCCCTGACAGTATTTCTGTCTCCTTTCTTGCTTCCTCATCTTTGCTCAGGTGACTTATTCCTGACTTATTTTATGTATAAGAAGCATAAACTTTCTGGGTTTAATATTACACACATGAATCTGATTTAGTGTCTCTAGTCATTCAAACTTCTGTCAAAATCATCACAGGTCCATTTCCTTATAGAAGCTTTTAAGACTCATTTCTTGGAGAAGTCTTACAGCAATTTCTTATCTTTTGATTTAAATATAGTCAGTAATGATTATGCTGTGATTTCTGTCTGCCTCATCTGACTTGTAGAATAAGCTCATTAGGAAAATGAACTTTTCTTTGTAGGAAGGTATTTTGCAAATATTTTTGTTCAGTATTTATCTTAATAATTATTCTTGAGTCCTTGAGACAGTCTGGTTGCTCTGATTGCAGAAATCCACCACTACGTGACGGTGTTAGGTGGGGGAAACATCCAGAATACAAATAATTTTACAAAAGCACTTTGTGTCATAGAAAAATGCAGGTAGAAGAATGGTGATTAATTCAATGTCTGACCTGACTGCCCAATTTGATCTGGTCGCTTTTGTAGGAATGAACCAGGAGTTATTATCTAGAATTAACCAATGTTTCTTAAGAATTAAAAATTAGTGTTGAAAAAGCTAAAGGCAAAGCAGACAAATTCTGGGACTCATAATTAGTAATGGTTATACTTCTATGATTTGGTGTGTTGTAGAAGTATTCAGAGGACTCTTTGTGTAACCATTGTATTGTTATGACAAAATATTTTCATTATTGGTGTGTTGGACATTATACAAACGTGTAAGTCTGGTTTTTCTCAGGAGCTAAGGGACAAAGTCAGACAGGAAGATTTCTATGGAAGACAGAGGTGTGCAAAAGGATGAATTAAGTTAGGTGTTTCTGGGTGAAATGAAGAGCACCATAGGATAGGGAAGAAAAAAAGATGTTTGGAAACAATGAAAAGTAGCAGCTTTTCTGAGCCTTAAAAGGAAAGATGGATTTTTGTAGAGAAGGAGCAACTACTGTGGGTCCAAAGGAGGGAGCCACTGGCAACAAGTAATAAGAAAAAAATTTGTACATGGTTTCTGTGGTCTAATTAAACTGAGAGAACTGCACTTATATGAGACTTATAATGGTGCTGATCTTTTATTTTGTTACTCCGATGCTACACTAATTTTTTGTAAATATGAATTGTCAAACATCTCTTCTATTTCATAGTTTGATTAAGGTGACTTAGAAACTGTATCTTCATTTAAGTCATAAAAGTGAATGTTGGACCTTTAGATATCTCATAAAGCAATGAGCTGGTTCTCCGGTCTAGTGAAGTTAATTATAACACAGATTAACTTCAGCTGAAAAATAATTTTAATTAATTAGCATTTCATCATCCAGAGTCCTCTGGGCAAAAGATGTTGTTCTGTTCAGGTAAAGCTGTCATGCTCCTGAATTCTTCCAGCTCCTTCTGTTGCTGTTTTTATCTGCAATGAAGTGCTATATTTCATGAGTGGAGTCCATGGGGCCCTTCATTGGCGTCTCCAGGTGGCAGTGCTGCTTCAGAGGCAATGTGGAACCTCTTAGTCATCAAATGGTTAAAATTGCTTGTATTGACCCTTCAGGGTAACTGCTCAGGTTAATATTGGGGTTGTCTGCGGAAGGGCTGAAAAGCAGTTTGTGGCGGACCAGGTCCTGGGTGATGCTGAGAAATGGAGGTGTTGGGGGGAACTGGGTCGCTTCTTCCATGGATATCCACATTGGGATAGACAAGGAGCATCACAGCACTGGAGGCACACAGTATCTTCATTCCTAGGGATTAAAAGGATGTTTTGTCTTTATCAGGTGACAAAAGCCAAAATAGAAGTTGCCAGAGCCATACATTGCTACTGCCCCTTAGGTTTTCCCCATCTTTTTCTTTTCCTTTTCATCCGATGCCAGTTCATTGTTTTGCTCCTGACTTTTCAAGATTTTTTTAAAAATACTTCCTATCTTTAGTTCCCTCAGAAAAATGATTCTAGAAAATAAAAATATTTTCTAGTATATAGAAGAAGGTATATTTTCTGTGAACTTTTGTATGTGATAATCTGGCTTCTCAAAATAGAGTTGATTTTGAACTTAAAATGTGGGTAGTTCCAGTATGTTATTTAATAAGGCATGAAAACAGAGATTCTAGGGGAACTATGCATAAATATGCTTTAATTAAGACCATCCGTAAGCTGATGAGTTGTTTGTGACTTGTGTTCTGAATGCTGCCTGGGAAGCCAAGCATTGACGTGCTCAGACCAAGACCAAAGCTTAACATGAATACTCTAAGTGTCTCTGGTCACTTTTTGGCTGTAAGCATCCATGTGTTGAGGTGTTTAAAGGAGGATGGCACATACCAGGTGCAGCAGGGTGCTTCAGTCCCTGGTCTGTGGGGACGTGGAGACCTTCATGGGATGCATAAGTGCTCAAATCCCTGCCCATAGTGGCTGCCTTGTAGCAAGGTGACATCTGCTCCTGTAGTTTCTGCACAACCTCTCTGGTACCAAAGCGGACACCACTGAAAGGATTTGCTGGATCCAGGGTGTTGCCTTGAAGTTGCAGGACTGACTGTGCAATTCATTTAAGTAACACATCTTGCCATTTTTGGTGGGCACTATGTTTTCAAAACACGTTTGACTAGAAGTGCTGAAGGTTTCCTGGTGGCTTTGCAGTGTGTTGCGGATGGCGCCTCTTGTCCCAGAATCATTTGGTCCAGAAACCAGAGAACCTGTCACGAGCCTTTACTCATGTCTATTATTTAATCCCTTCATTTGCTGAATGTTTTATTTGTGACTTCTGGGGTTTTTGTTTGGCTTTTTATCTCATATACTTGAAAGGAGGTGGTTGTCTTTTCCCTGCCATGTTCTCTTAGGTAAGGTCCTACCCTACTTCAGGACAGTTAATTTAAGGTCCCCACGCACGGATAGATGGCGAATATTTAAACTGGTGTTACTGAACACTGTCCAAAAATTCTTCCATATTTAAAGAGCAGATTAGGATCTGTTGGATGGGTTAGCAAGCAGCTGAGGGAAGTTGTGTGGTGTTACCTGTGGTAGCAGCTCTTCATTGATGCAAGCAGACGGGTGATTGAAGGAAAAGAGCAGCTGGCTGTGAACTTGAAGCCAGACGTTTCCTGGGTTTAATATCGTGAGTGCTGTAATTAATATATTGGGCAAAGGGAAGACATCTTTCAAATAGAGTTGTGAAATTGCTTGTGGCAGATTGTACTTCGCTACGGCTTTGAAGGAAGGTGAATGTAGATAATTATGTCTGCTGTTCTGTGTGTATCTACCTCTATGTCTGTCTTTCTTTAGGTTGTGCAAGTCTATGAAATCATCTCTGGGAAGATGAAGCTTCCAGTAGCAGCAGTCCCGTGTGGAACACGCTTGTTTTAAGAATACCTGGGAATTTCTACCCATATTTGCTTTTCCAGTGAAATCGGTGGACAATGAGTTATTTTTATTTTTTGCATATTTTCATGCTACATAACAATTTTTATTCCTTTTCATTTTGTTCAATGGGAAAAACTTGAGCCATTTTTCTAGCTGATTCTTACTTCTCCCACATTCCTCTTACTGAGCCAAATTCTTGGAAGCCACGTCTGCAGTACATCTATTTTTGCGTGTTGGTTGTTGGTTTGTTTTTTTTCCCTTTATATGACATTTGTCACTTTCTGAGTACTTCTAACTATTCTGGTTGAAACCTGTCCTTTTGCGTTGCTGAGTTGTCATAGAATCACTCAAGGAATTAAATATTTTCAGACTTACAGAAGATGACTCATATGCTTCAGAAACATTTGTATGGCTGTGCTTGGCTCATTAATACAGGAGTTTAACAGTAGTAATATGAGGTATTGCATCAATTGTTGCATACATTTATTACCAAATGACTTGCACAGACAGTGTTTCAGATGCCGTGGACCTAATCACAACAACCAGAAGTGTCCTGTTTGCAAAGGAGACAATAAGATCCCTTTGTACGCCGATAGCAAGCAGATGAAGTTGCTTGCAGTTCTGGAAGTAAGGACTGATCACAGTGAAAGCTGGAATGGATTTTTCTGCTTGAGGAAGGGGAAGCTATGCAGCTTAATATTTGGGTTGATTATAATGACTCTAGTGATGGCATCCTACATACTGACTGGAGCCAAGCATGGCCTGTTGCTAATACCATCTCCCTTCCATTACGGAGCTTTTACTAGCAATCCAAGCTTAATGGACAATGAAAGCCTTAGTGACATGAAAGACCATTACCAGCCTTCTAAAATGAATATTTCATATGTAAAGGATTATCCAAGCATTAAATTAATTATTGACACTATTACTTCAAAGATAGAGTTTATAACAAGACAGCGCCCTGATTTAGAAGAGCTGAGGAAACAAGAGCCACATGTGAGTATGAATTGAAGTGTGTCTGAAACTGCTGTATACTTGCTTATTTCAAGAGGTTTGGGTCAATCTTTTACTGAGAATAAAAAAAAAAAGCAACTGATGTGCTCAGATGTTCGTATAGTGATTTACACCATCTAGAGGCTCCTGATTTACACCAGCTGAAAAGCTGATACTATAAATCACATCCTCCTGAGTTGTGGGCAAAAGCAAATGACTGACCTATAAATGGTCTTGACACCTGAAACAAAAAACCAGGCAGTCTTCCGATAGCTGTACAATCCCATTGAATTTTTATCTTGCCTCATGCAAAATCATTCTGACTTAGAATTGTCAGTCACCTTAAATTATAAATAAGAAAGGAGCCCGTTCTAATAACTGATTGCCAGTGTGCCTTCCTGAAAATGCAGTCATTTTAAACCTTGTATTTCAGAGTTAAAAACTGGAAGTTAATTTGATTTGAGTATTACATGTTTGGCTTTAAAAATTAATTGTTGGGGTTGCAGGGGAGTTGGGGGATTACTGAGGTCCTTTCTGGCCTTAAAATCAGAGGATGTCTAAATGTACTCCTCTCCCAGTCCAACTCTTTGTGCAGGATGTCATCAGAAGAAATAAGTTAGGTCAGCTTTGTCGTGGAAAAAATAAGGGTTAAAAATTTCCAAACAGTGCTTCTGTTATGTTGTTAGAAAATTAAAACTGTCGATTTTTGCTGCCTTGACTGAAATTGTTGTTCTTTGTGTTGCAGATGTTTTCAGTAATTCCTAATAAATTCCTTCCAAATAGCAAGAACCCTTGTTGGTATGAAGAGTACAGAGGAAACACAACCACAGATCCTTATGCAACAAACTCCTATGCACTGTATTCAAAGCGCTTTCGAACCATATTTGATTACCTCAGGAAGGTATTTTGGAACCACTTGTACCATTATAAGGACAAGCACTACCGCCTGCGCTGTCTCCCCCATTTCTACATCATTGGCCAACCCAAGTGTGGGACCACGGACCTGTACGACCGGCTCAGGCTGCACCCTGATGTTCGGTTCTCAGCAATCAAAGAGCCACACTGGTGGACAAGAAAACGATTTGGTGAGTTAAACACATCCTCTGGTATTCATGCGACTTGTCTCTATGAAACTTTGACATTTCTTTTATATATTTGGGATGATATTTATGGGTTTGCTCCATATTGGCTCACCGTGAAACCACTGGAGTTAGTAGGTTTGAAAAATCCAAATGTTGGATGCTCAACAGATTCCAGCCTGCCTTTGTTTCTTTGTGTTTTGGGTTAAACTTTTTGAGACGATGCACATTTCATTAGGTTTATTTGCACTGGTTTGGAAAAGCCAGGAAAAAAATTAAAACACTAAATAAAACCAACCCTGTGAATTTGTAAAAGCAGAAAAAGAAACTATTAGATTGTGGTGGGAGATTTAAAGAATAACAGGGTGTTGTGAAATTCTGTAAAGCCTTTCTTACATGAATAAATGACAGGTCAGTGTTTGAAATGTGGGTGGCTTCAGTCTTCATGGTTCAATAAATACAACGGTGCTTTGTGGTAGGACCTTTGTTAGTGTTGTAGCTCCAGTCAAGGAGCAGAGATGAGCAGTAGAGATGCTCTGCATGAGAAAGCTGTCTCACACCGAGGAACCTGCACATATTTTTTGATGCTCTTTTCCTGGGTGACATCAATATTTCATGAAGTGACCCTTCCTCTCTGGAGGCAGAACTTGAATAGTTGAGGTTATGGCCTGCTGGAGCAAGACGCATCCACTCCTCGTGATTGCACCTTCAAAGGGTGTCTGAGGGCACTGGGAGTGAGAGCATCACTTTATCCATCTGAAGTGTTTATGTCTGTCTTGTTCTCTCTTTCCTGGGCACCAAGGAAGGTCAGTCTTGTGGTTAGAGAATAGATGAGACACAGAAGACCCAGTTTCAATTCCTGCCTCTGCTGTGGGCTTAATGCTTTCCTCTAAACACTGATGCACATAGTGTTTGTTGTATTCCACCCAGGCTCTGGATTTTCCCACTATTGGGTCTAGCTGTTAAGTGTCTGTATGCTCTGACTTGGTATGATTTTTGTATCAAAGATCAAAGGCTTTTCAGTGATATTACTATTTCCAAGAGGAAGATACTGGTTATTTTACAGTGACATTCTGTTTCTGATTTGCTGTTGCTTTGCTGCAGACACTGTCTTTGGAAAAAGGTAAAACCTAGCACCGTGGGGTAGATCATTTCATGAGGACTTTGCATCACTACTCTCCTTTGGTGCTTTTCTAAGCTTCCTTGAAATGGGAAGCTGTCTCTTCTAATGACAGCAAGGAAGGACCCTTTTTGAGGGATCAGGACACCAGCAGTGCTGCTTCTCTTCTTTATTTCAGGGTTTTACCTTCAATTCTATATTTCTGCTGCATGTGGTATTGCTCTTTCCAAATCCCTTCCCTGTACCCTGGAGCCCAGAAGAACCTTTGAGCTCCTGCAGAAGGGGGCTTTGACCCTCACTGCTCAGTGAGGAGGAGGGCTCAGTCACAGGGCTGGGATTTCATAATTTCTCATAGCGAAATAATTTCGCTGTGTTGTTAGAGTTTGTATGTTTTTCCTTTGCAAATGCATAAGGAAGTGGCTAAAGTACTTTTTTAGACATTTTCTAAATGTTTGTTATAAACTAAGAATTAAAACAACATGATGAAAATGCAGTTTTGCTTTTAAGATAATTTGGTCCAGTTTAGGAGATGCTCCTGGGGGGTACCGGTCTAAAGGGGGAAGCTGGGCAAGTTATAAAGTCAAACAAGAGTCTCATCATAGTGTCCCTTGAAGTCCCATGAGAAGGCACTCATTCATCATGGTCAGTGGCTGACTGAAGATAGATGAGAAGAATTGCCTCCTGACCTGAAGGTGAAAAGTCAGATCAGTGAAGAAAGGGGATTTTAGACTTGGACGCCTTCCAGTGCTGCTTGTCTCTGGGTGTGTAGATGCAGGGATTGTCAGCAAAACCATCTGTGGAAAATTGTGTCTTCCATGAGAGAGCTGGCAGGAAAGGCTGAACCGAACTGATCTGTTAGGCTAAAATACTTTATACTAAATAGATCTCTAAATCAACAGTAGTCTCAACATAAATGTTTGGAATTAATGTTGGAGTACGTAGGGTATCCAGACTTGCTAAACCAAGATTGGACTCGCTAAAGCTCAGAACTGAACCTACCAAACAGGCAGAAGAGTGTAAGAAATCAGGCTGGAGTACGTATAATTTCAGAACAAGGACACATTCCTACCTCTATGCTGGCATTCACAAACTCTCTGCTTGCACGATCTTGTGGTCAGCCACTGGGGACCAAGTACAGACTTGAAGAGAACTTTCTTTGCATAATTCAATTTTTTTTGAAGTTATTTTGTAAAGCTGAAGAATGAGGAAAGATTGCAGAGCCTGGGATGTCATGGGAGGGAGATCTGTTGAGATGACCTTCCCATCATCTTCTCGGGCTGTCTGCCATGGAGAACAGAAGATTAAGTTTTGCTCCTGCTGGCTCAGACCTTTTTCTCTGCCCAAACAGTACATTAGCTAATGGTTAGTATTTAAAAATAAAAGGGAAAAAAAGATAATATGACAACTGAAACTGAAACAGCCCCCTTTGTAAGCCAGCTATTGGGTATGACTCCTATGCTCTTGGCAATTAACTTGGTTTGGTTTGTAACTTTTATCTGGAGAAGAAAGTCTCTTTGTTCTATGGCATTCTCTGATTCAGTGGAATTTTATGAGACTGGCTAATTTCAGTTGAAGCTTAACAGCCCTCCTGGGGAGGCCCCATTTCGCAAATCACCACTTTCCTCTTCTGCTGGGATGGTTGATGCTCTACAGGACTTTGTCCCAGCTTGACTGTCTCTCTTTCCTGAGTCTTAGCCACAATTTCTGTTCCCATGAGTGGGGTGGCAACAGACCAGGACAGTCTGTAGCACCATGCATGTACCTTGTTTTCCACCCTCAAAACAAGCCAAAATACACTGTTGAGCTTTCTTCTACCCTCATTAAATCCCACTTTCCCAATGGGGAAAATCAGAGAGAATGGACAGAACAACTCCCTTGCTGAACTTTCCTCTCACATAAGTGGTAATTATTGGCCTTGTGAGAACAGGAAAGGGAGAGCTGTGAAGTCCTACTCTACGCTCAGCTTTGTTCCTACTCTGTTGACTTCCTGCTGCTATCCTTGACCTCTGCTCACCTGAGAAACTCTCTTGTGGTATGGTAAAAAGAAAGAATGCAAAGACAGGCATGGGAAGCACGTACAGAAAATGGAGAAGTGAGCCTAGAGTAGGAAAGAGTGGTAAAAGAAGTATAAAAATCACAGATGTGGCCCAAGATGCTGAGAAATGCAGGGAGAAGGTGATACCGAACACACCCTGGAGTGTAGGCAGAGGGAAGAGAAAAAATAAGACGCTGTCTTGGAGCTTTGTTTTCATACTTGTGAATGACAAAAATATGAATGATTTCCCAGTTCTCTGATTTTGATAAGTGCAGGTTGATTTGCATATTTGGCATCCGAGCCTGTTCTCAGACTCAGTACAGTAAATCTAGTGGGAGTCCAATATTACTTCAATTTATACTGGTGCAATGAAAGCAGAATCTGGTCTTTTATATTCATTCCAAAAGCTAAATTTAGAAGGAAATAAATGCAAGCTATTCATGCAGGAACTATAAAACAGAACGCTTTAGATTTTTCCCATCACTGAATTTATGGCTTAATCCTATAGTATCTTGAATCTCGGCTACTTCATTATTGGCACTTTTATCTGAGTGTTACACTTCATGCGTCTAATTTTGTGCTGACGTTAGGTGGATCAGTGTGAGCAACGTCAGTGAAGCCATCTTTACACCAGTGGTTAATCTTGCCTTGCCAATTTTTTTTTTCCTCATTTTTTTAATAAACTTCTCTCTTTTCACTGTTTTTTAGGAATCATTCGTCTGAGGGATGGGTTTCACGATCGCTACCCGGTGGAAGATTACCTCGATTTGTTCGACTTGGCAGCCCATCAGATTCAGGGTGTGCTGCAGAGCGAAGCGGCAAAAGAGCGTGGCAAGATGAACAGCATCATCATTGGTAGGGCAAATCCAGCCTCTGGAATTATGTCTGTGGAGCTGCAGGTTGGGTTTGTAGCTGAGAGGCATTTCCCCAGGTGTGAAGGGTTCACAGCACAGGGACCCTGATGTTGGTTTGCCCTGCTCTGCGTGGGTAGAGCAGAAGTTCTTGCCTTTTCTTGGTTTGTTAAGAAGTTGTGATTATCTTTAGAAAATGCCTGAGCAAGCAATAAATGTCTGATGAACATCAGCATTTAATTAAATCTTCTTAAAGAAAAAGAGGGAGGATGACCTTGGAGACTCCTTCACACATTGCTTTCATTTTGTTTTCACTAACAAGGGGTTTGCCTGTAGCCACGGGATTGGAGCTTCAGGTTCAAATGCTGTAGCAATTAGTGTGGGGTAACACACTAATTGTGGCACTGCAACACTCAGTGGGTGCTGTAGGAATCCTGTTGTTGACTGGAGACTGTTTTTATGATACCAACACAGCTCTAAGTGCCTCTTCTCAAGTCCCAGTATAAGATATTTGTAGGAAGAAGGACCACCATTTTTTTGTGCCATCAAGTCTATGTAGCCTACGGTGGACTGAAATAAATATGATTAAACTCCTGGGCTGCTTTGTTAACAGCAAAGATAATGCAAGCTTCAAGGGCAGGAACATAGGGAGTCAAGGTGAAGCAATCTTGGGCAGTATTTCTTTTCAAGTGTTGGACCTGGAGACACAGTATGGGTTACTATTTGAAGAAAATCTTACGGTTTCAGTTGATATTAAATTACCTGATTAGTATTAATAATGGTTTAGAAATGGTTTACAACACAACAAATGTGTTGTACCTTATGGAAGTCTGTGGTTACGATTGGGCTTTAGAGAGGGATCCCTGGATGGCTTTCCAAGACACCGTGTTCATCCGCTGTGGTCCATGGTACCATCAGTTTACAGTGCCCGTGAGGAACACCATCAGAAGTTCCTAAATTCTGCTCTTGCTGTCTGCTAAAACCAGAAAACTGAGGGGAAGTGAGTTGTACCAGGCTTACTCTGTCACCTCAAAATTTCCCAGGGAAACCAGGCACATTCTGTGAATGTACTAGTTCTGCAAGAAACAGTCTCCTGTTGAAAAGGGGCTTTTCAAGTTGGCCTGAAGTTGTTGTTCTACAGGAAATAGAGACAACATTTTTGCTGCCTGCCCTCAGAGGGAATACCCTCAAAATAATTTTTTTGGGTCTCATTCTAACCAAAAAATCTTAAACTATTGTTGTCTGGATGAAATTCTGACGATGTCTTACGTTGTCTAAATCAGAGCCTTGGCTATGGACACAGTCGTTCAATTCTTCCTCAGCCTCCATTTAAGTCTATCATTCTCTTTATTAAATATTCAACATGGAGCAAAATTTGCAGATGGGGTCTTAAGAAATGTTGCCATCAAGGACATCTGCAGATTTTTCTCCTGTTTACAATAACATATCCTGTCCTTTCATGAGTGAAGTGCTTATACTAATTAAATTCACTAATCTAATTGGTAATGTACATCTTTGATTATTTACCTCCTGTTACAGCTTTTTCTAGGGTTCACTTTGTGTTTCTTTTTCCTGTAGTCTCATTTCTTGTTTCATTAATGCTCTGTTCGCTTTTCTTATTAAGTTTACAGGAAAAGTCCTGAATTATTATACTCATTAAGTCAGTCTTTTATGACCTTGGTAAAAAAACAAAACAAAGCTAGCTAGTCTAAAATGAAAAATTGAACAAAACAAAGCTAGCTAGTCTAAAATGAATCTGTATGAGTATCAGGTTTGTTTGCAATCCTCCATATTTTTTTTATTTCAGATGACTAGAAAGAAAAATCAAATTAAATCTACAAACATTTGAGTAGCTTATCATGTTACATTATTTGGAAAAGTTAAGCATCTCTGGATATTATACTTAGTGGGTAATAATTGCATTTTCCCAAAAAAACCCAACATCTGTTTAGAGACAAACCAAGGAGGACAACACCGATCATTCCCAAAAAAACCCAACATCTGTTTAGAGATGAACCAAAGAGGACAACACCGATCCAGCCTGAGGCATTCTGAGCAGGACTTGTTTATTTGGGATCATTAATAGGATAAATTCAGAGGAATGTCTTGTGAAAACACAGTGAGGTTTTAACCCATTAATGACTGAATAAAGAGGTTATACATCTGTTGTTTTGGCAATTTAGTAATTCATATGTTCTTTAAGTCCATAAGAAAATTAACATATTTTTGGTTCCACTCCAGTAATTTAACAGAATTATTATAGCAATGATTACTTTCTCTCATGTTTAGTATAGCTCATTCTCTTTGCAGATATTAAATCTGCATTATAAAACAGAGAGGAACACTGTCAAACTGTCAGGAGTATTTTTGGCAGCTTCAGGAAATTAAAATTATAAGCAGAGACCAGAATGATGAATTTTTAATTATTTTTTTAATATCACCTCCCACTTAATTCTTGACAGGCATCTTGTTTCGGGAAAATTTGCCTTCTTGAACCCAGGTGACCCTGGACTGATGGCGTTATAGCAGCACCTTGAGTCCCTGTCAATGCCTTAGCATGGGTCAGTCGTGTGCCTGTGGTCTTCCCTCGCTTGTGCTCTGCCTGCAAATTTTTGGTGGTGGCAGTTGATCCAGTTGGAACAATGTCTGTGAACTGGTCTGGTCCGTGGTGTTAAGAGAATCTGCCCATTTTTGTGTAAATGCGTTGATTTTATTTAGGTCAGAGAGCACATGTGTAGGCAGATGTTCTTATGCTCAGGTTTGGTCACCATATATGAGCTAATTGGAATAAATCCAATAGGGCATCAAATATGAACAGAGGTCTACTGGGCAGAGAAGTATGAAGGAAGATCAGAAAAAAAACTATTCCAGAGAGGAGCAGATGGCTGGATGGAAGGCTATGGCTGGATGAGGTCATAGACTTCATTCTTTGGTGTGATTTAGGCAGATGTTTTTGAGGGAGCAGTTTAAGCCAAGCCATTCCCATCACGGAGATGCAGCAGTGACTCTCCAAGGTTGGTCTCATCCCAGGAGTGACCTGTTCTGTAAATCCTTGTGCAAGCACTGGTACCATCTTGTGATAATGCAGAAATACCTGCCTGATGGTGCTGTGGTGGGGCTGTCTCAGCTCTCAGCCTATATTTAGTCTTTTGTCTTTCTGCCACATTCAGTGTGGGAGCTGAGCTAATTGAGTTTTAATTGACAAGTCAGAGCCCACCAATGGTTAGGCAGTGCTTTGGCTAATTAATTTAGAATAGAAAAGCGGGGCTGTTGTGGACACCCGGCTTTAGCCAATGGACCTGATCTCCTCCTTTTGAAAAGAGGCAAAACCAACGTGACAGAAGATTAATGTGTTTTCTAACAACTCCCAGACTTTATTAATCAATCACATTATGTTCCACTGAAGTTCGGAGCCAGTACCTTTTTCATGTTGGGTTTTGGCCATCTTTTAAAATCTTTATTGGACTTTCCCAGGAGAGAGAGGGGGAAAAAAAAAAAAAAGAAAGGGAAATCATGTGCAAGTCTATAAGCCTACAACATCATTATTATTTTCTCATCTCATTCCTTTTGATTCAAAAAAATCTCATTACCAAGAATTAGCTCTCATTAGACTGTCAAAGAGTGGAAGTTTCCAAAAAGCTTCTGTATATGTTTTATTAAACAGTACTGTGCCACATAAATGCCAGTATTACTTAAAAAGACAGGGAAGATTAAGCGATTCAAAACATTGTATCAGATCATTTATTTAGCAGCTGAAACATCATATACTGTGTCCTGGCAGAGACATTACTGACTCTGTTTCTCTCTGTAGCATTATTTTCAGAGTAAGCTTCTTTAGAAACTAAGGGTAGCAGAATCTGGCATTTAACTAAATGTGTTATTTATTCTATAGACCTTTTGTCTAATCATTAGTAAATAGTTATATTTGACATAATCTACCCTAATAATTGTAGTTCTATAAAAAAGCTCCAATATGGATAATTCTCAAACGAGGTATTTCAAACTGCATTGACACAATTCAGCTGCTTAGTGCATTTTTTTCCCCAATATTTCCCATGTACTCAATGAGTCATAAAAAAGCTCCAATATGGATAATTCTCAAACGAGGTATTTCAAACTGCATTGACACAATTCAGCTGCTTAGTGCATTTTTTTTCCCCAATATTTCCCATGTACTCAATGACTCCTGTTTACATTCTAAGCACTATTGATTTATTTACCAGAGTGGTGGTTTCTGCTCCTGTTTACATTCTAAGCACTATTGATTTACCAGTGGTGGTTTCTGCTTTTTTTTTCTTTATAGTTTGTGTTGTCAAATTATATAACTTGTTAGCAACCTCCTTCTCTGAGATCAGGGGCATTAAACCCAAGCCTCGGGGTGCTACAGAGAGGTTGGGGGGGGTCTTTGGCAGCACCAAGCTCCTGCCTCCTCGCTGCAGGGTGGGCCAAAACCCCGAGCAGTCCCTTCCAGCCCAGATCAAATATATTTGCATGTGTTAACCACCAACAGGAAGCGGTGTGGTTAGCAGACAGTGATATTTCAGGTGAAATTACATAAAACCTTCCTATTCACAAAAGCACAAGGCGCTGTGACTGCTCTGGCTCTGAGGACCATTAGCCAAATCAATTTGTAAGGACCATCAAGGTATATTGAAATTAAGACAGTGCATTTTAAACAGCTTACACAAGTTAAAAATTCAACTAATTTCCTCTCCGTTACAAAGAATGAAATGAGTTACTAGCAGAGATGCCTTTTAATTTCCAGGGGAGGCCAGTGCCTCAACGATGTGGGACAACAACGCTTGGATTTTCTTTTATGACAACAGTACTGAAGGAGAACCTCCCTTCTTAATCCAGGATTTCATCCACGCCTTCCAGCCAAATGCCAAACTTATCATCATGCTGAGAGACCCGGTCGAAAGGTGAGCAAGGATCACGTTGCTAAAATATGCAAGAAAAAATTTCTTACTGTAGTAATTTTATTTACTCTCACTCTCTTGGGTGCAAATAAATGTTCACGTGGTATTTGGTGGAGTTACTTGGTTCATGACGAGAGCTGCCAAGGGGTTTTGTTCTGTGTGTTTTGGCAGACGTAATTGTGATAGTGTTTTAAAGAGGGGCATGTGAGCATAAATGCCACAGTGAGTGCCACGTGTGGACACCTGAGCTACTCTGAAAAACATAATTTATAGGTTATCAAATGCAATCCAACTCCATTACCTGGGCTAATATGCCCTGGTTCTCAGCAGAGCCTACTAGACTGAGTGTGGTACTACGTTTACCTGTCTCAGCGTAAGTGGTCCTGGGAAATGTTTCAATTCATGTTAAGTTATAAGGTTTATGTCTTCAAGGGACACACTGTTCAAAATCATTAAAAGATTGCAAATAGCTCCAGATTCAGCAGATGATACAACCTTTTTTTAATCTTAAAAATGTTTGGTGCAACACTCGTATAAAATTTCCCTTGACAATTTTAGCATGCACAGCTAACAGCTGCTTAGGAGTTCATCCTTGGTCTTCCTGGCTTCATCTGCAGTGGAAGGGCTCTACTTTTGCAGAGGTGTGGGCTGTTCTTGAGTGGTTTCCCATTGTGTTAGCCACAAATGTCCTCCTTTCCACTGGCATTTCACTTTTTATCTCTAATCTTCCTCCAGATCTTTAGGGCATTTCTTTCCACGATGTCCTCCAAAGGAGGAGGATGATGATGAGGGTAATGGGGAGGGTGGAGGGGATGGAGGCAGAGTCCAAAAGGACCAGACCCTCTCTCTGTAGGGATATTCGGGATGCTTAGAGCTAGGTCAGTGATCAATGGCAAACCCAAGAAACACCCAGGAAAGGGAAGAGGGAGATGTGGATGGTGATGGGCACCAGGCTCTGGTGAGGGCTCAGGCACCAGGAGAAGGGCAGGTGTGGGGTTCAGCTGCTGGTGAGAGGCAGAGCTGTGTGAGTGCTTCCCATCTCCCGTGTCAAGAAATACAGTCCTCAAATTTGAATGGCATCTCCTGACCTCGGGATTTAACAGATGTGTAATTTTATGTGAGAGAGCTGGCTGAAGTGGCTTCCTCGTGGAAATTACCGACAAATTCCCTGATTGCTTTAACCACCCTCTGTAATGGGGGTGTAGCTCTTTGCCAGCTTTAGTAAGGGTGAGATAAAAACCCCTCTTCATCCTCCTTATGGTATTTATGACAAATTGGTTTCTTTTTGTTTACGGATCCCTATGTCCTTGTGGCTGATGGCTCATCTCAACTGCAGGAGCAAAAGCAGCTGTAGCAGAAAGGGCAGCTTGGGCAGCTCCATCAGTGACACAGGGCAACCAGGCAGTTGCCTTGCAGGAGCCAGGAGGACATGGGTCTGGGACAGGGGCTGGTCCAACCTGCCCAGAGTCTGGTCTAGCTCCCAACGAGGGAAATTTAAAGGGCAGCAGGGTTTGTGATGGTGAGTGTCACTGGTGTCGTTATTTCAATGTAATGGATAGTGATTGAGGGTAATGACTCCAAGTAACCGGAACAGCTGAAATCCTAATCGGCAAAGGTTTTATTTCCAGGCAGATGTCCCCAGAATTAAAAACAGATGGAAAGAAATATAGAAAAATCTCAACTGCCCTGCAGAGAGAGAACTTGTCTTCAAGAACATAGTTTTCCATCAGATGTCAGCAAGTCTTAAAAATGATGCGTTTATTTTAATGGATGATTAGAAATACTAAGCAGTTATATTAAACCTTTTTAAGCAAAACTGAAGCCAAGCCTATCTTTTACATGATACCTACCAGCTGATTTCCCCCAGCACGAAGCTTTTCACCTCCTCTGTCAGGGGTGGTCAGTCCTGCCTGCCCTGGGACAAGGTGGGCAAGCCAGAGTCTTGTTGGCGTACACACTCTTCTGCAAGCAGGAGGTCCTGCTGTGTCCCTAATTTAGTTGAAGTTGGCTGGTTTTGTCCCTTAGTTTCTCCCCAGCTCGTCCTCGTACCCTGAAGGTGGTGGGGGTGGCTCTTTGATGGGTGCAGCACGAGGGATCCAAGGTCGATTACGGCAGAGGGAGAGGGCACACGTGTTGCTGTGGTTGTGGTCCTCAAGCGCTGGTGGGCATCACTTTGAAACAGGCTGCCTGATCATTCTCACTCAAGCCCGGTACCTTCCTTCTGCTCTGAGATGGAGTTTGTTTGTATAAAGAAAATTGTCTCAACCACATTTACCAGACTGGGGAGAAGTGGACAAAAATCAAGAGTCTTTCTCTTAGTTGGTGACTCCTGCAGATAGTACTGGTTGCCTCTGCCTCATCTTCTATAGCTTGCTGTGATTTTTCTTCTAAAAAAACATATTAAAAAATTTTGAATTAAGAGCATCCTGCAACAAATGTATCTCTTTTCTTCCTTTTCAAATGAACAAGAGAGACTTCATTTGTTTCACGTGGGAATTAAAATCCTGTTCTTGCAAAACACTAGCATAAATAATGAGTGCAGAGGGGCTATTCCTGTGCTTAAGTGCTTTGCTGGATTAGGGCCTAAACTTTCTAAATTAAATGATGAATTTTTAAGTACCTGTGGAAATCTAAGGGAGTTAAAAAATAAATAAAGTAAATGCAATACAAAAGGTTACTACAGCAATAAAAAGAGACCTAAATAAATAGATATATTTTTTTTAGGTAATTTCTTAGAAACTCATGCTTTTTGAAAGAGGCTGGAAGTTATCTAAGATTTCTGGAACTGTGTCAAGATTTGGGTGCTATGGAGGCGTAATATTTGTGCTGCAAACACACTCAGGGAAGGGACTCCTCAAGTGTTACGAAGCTGCTTCCAAAAGCCTGGTTGGGGTTCCGTTCATAGTTTCTAAGTCTAGATATGAAAGAAAATTAAAATATCATGTTCAGCGGATGATTCACAATGTAATATTTATGTCATGTCAGAGCATTTCCTCTGTCTCTTTGAACCATGTTTATCTTGGAAAAGTTTAATCAAAGTTTCAGGGATTAACGCTAAAGCAGATATTGTATTGCCTGTAGGTTTTGGGTTGTTTCCCCACCACCACCACCCAAAGGGACTTGAATGTAGATAATCTTTTTTTAGGTGATATTAAGCAATTGTAAAATGTACTAAAAATATGCGATGAGGGGATACTTCTCTGCTGTAACTCAGAGACATTCCTGTTGCTGGTGGCTCTTGCTCTTGCAGGCTCTGCTTGCCTGCAAGCTGTCCATGCACATGGGACCACCTCTGCTGTCCTCAGAGCAGGGGTGGGACTGCTTTGGGGGTGCAAATGTGAACCACTCACCCAGTCTGTCGTATTTCAGCTTAAAAAATCCAAAAGGTGGACTGCTGTAACTTGGAAGGGTTTAATGGAAAGTCAACAGAGAAACAATATGGGATTGGAGATGGAGCTTTCTGCAAAACCTAGGAAATTTGGGCTTTTTTTATTTTTGGTGATGGGCAACTTGGTAATCACATAAAAATCACTCATTCCATTCCTCTGCTGGTTTTGATTTCCACTTTAACTTTTGAGAAAAGGACTGTTTCTATCCATGGCAGCGTGGAGCACCAAATATAGAAGGGTACCAATATCAGCTGAGACCAGTTCTGCTGTTCATAGATAACACAAATTTAAAGTATACACATTTGAAAAGTTTGCTTTTAGGGAAAATACTGGCTCAGGCAATTACTGGGGTTTCTCAAGGGATGTTGACCTTGAAGCTGGGATGATGTTTAGCATCTCCTTAGAGTGGATGTTACTCTGAGCCAAAACTCATCAAAATTAACAGAAAATGTGTCGCTGGCAGAACAGGCTGTTGGTGGGGCAATGTTACACACATGAACTCTTTCCCTCGATTCATGTAATTGCCATTGCTAGTGTCATGTAAATAAACCCTTTTTCTTTTCATCTGTTGTCTACTTATACCTCTCTCATTTTCAGATTGTACTCCGATTATCTGTACTTTGCAAGTGCTAATAAATCTGCGGAAGATTTTCACGAGAAAGTGGCAGAATCACTGCAGCTGTTTGAAAATTGCATGCTGGATTACTCACTGAGAGCCTGTGTCTACAACAACACCCTCAACAATGCCATGCCCGTACGTATTCCCAAGAACGTTCCATTCCTTGCTCGTTTAATGGTACCTTGGGTCAAGGTTATTAAAATACCGAAATATTGGGCAAATAAGCCACAAGAAATAAAACTTTCTCCCTTTTCATTTGTGAAGGGGATGACATAAATATACATGTAAGCCTGTAAAAGCTGGTGTACTGGCTCAGCTGTCTCCTCAGTCTGTTCCCTGATGAATGCCAACAGTAATAATACAGTCTTTCTATTGTGCAAGTGTATGGAGTGCACATTTAGTGAAGATTACAGTTTAATGTGTAAGCTTTTTGCAGATCTCTCCAAAAAGTAGCTCTGGCAAGGATCTTTGTGGTACAAAATTGCCTCAAAATCAGAATAAATTATGCATTCTTCCTCAAGAAAAGGCTACCAATAACTAGATAAAACCTTTCTCTCTCTTTTTTTTTTTTTTTTTCAAATTGTGCCCATCAGAAAATGATAAAAGGAAATACAGAAACTGCTGGCAGGCGAATGGATACGTATTACAGGCTCAGCATTCCAAAATTCACATTTTTCGTGCAGAACTGACTTCATATTTTGCTTGAAGGGGGAGAATAAAATAGAAGAGATTGACTTGAAGTATCACGTCTGGCCAGTTTGCCATTCAGCCCTGTTTTATTTGCTCAGGCTGTAAAGGACTCAGAGGGAATACTTCCCTCCTTTGTCTCTGAGGTGAAGTTATTGCCTCCTCCACTCGATAAAATACCCATAAAAGAGTGTATTGCACAGCCTTGAGCCCTACAGCAGCAGGGCAAACAGGACATTCCTCCTCCTTGGCAGGTAGACCTGAGCTGCTAGTCCTTGATGGTAGCCTCCAGGACCTTCTCAGACACATGAGCTGCTGTTGGGTTATATCACAGCACACTCCAGCCTTCTGCTTTAAAAAATGCCTTTCTTCCAAAGAAAGGCAAAGAGAGAACCCAAAGGAAAGGCCTTCTGCTTTAAAAAATGCCTTTCTTCCAGAGAAAGGCAGAGAGAGAGAACCCAAAGGAAAAGTTTTCCTCTTGCCTTCATCCTCAGGGTGCAGAACCAATCTTTGCTTGTTGTCTTAAGCAGCCCTCTGAAGAAGATATTTTTGGAAATGAGCAGAGGATGCCTCTTTCCAGAGAGCCCCAAGCAGGTGTTCATAATGAAATACAAATGCTGGCTCTGCTCCTCCATGGGCTTTTTTAGCTGCTTCTTCAGCCAAGTCGTTAAAGTCTGTTAAATCCCTGGTTTGCTTATATATTGAAAAAATAGGGATTATTTTCCCTGGTGAGCTTATTAGATTGTTAACTGTGCGACTACACCAGAAGAATTTTGTCTTGCTATTTTTTTAATATATTCCTGAAACAAGAGAGGTGCCACGGACATTGTCACTGCTGATAGATGCACACCTGTAAAGAAAGGGCTGTTTGTCAGCTTATCCTCACTTAGAGTCAGTGAAAAACATATTACCCAGAGAAAGGCATGCCAAGCCAGGGTGAGCAAACTGAAAGTGCAGAAATGGGTATTATGGAGGGGAGATTGGCTTCGGAAGCTCTCCTGATGCCTTTGATGTATAGGGGGAAGCGCTGGAGCTTTATGGAAGGAGACAGCCTAGTTCGAAAGAACAATGATGAAAAAGAAGTCGGTGTACAGGGAAGAAAATGAAGATTCTTGATGATACCAAGAAAACTGAAAATTATGGGGACATATTAAAATTACAGGGACATATTCGATAAAGTTCCTCTTTCTGGTGAAAAGCTTTAAAAAAGATTCTAAGCCCATGTGGGGAAGTCCTACAATCCCAAATGATATCACGCAGCTGATAGTTGCCTTTCCCTCACCTCTGTCTCCCAGGAGAAAGAAAAGTAAACCCTGTCACCGGGCCACACATTTGCCCTGGTGTTTGGTGAAATGGGGTGTTAACTGAGAGCTGGAGTGCTGCCCTGCCAGCATAGGTTGATGTTTTAATCAAGTATAATGTTTCTGGTTCTTGTGTAGCACATATATAAGAAGCTTGCTAAATCTGGAGGCTTATTGCTATAAGCAACAAAAGACACACATCGGAATCCTATGTTACAATAATAGTGACTTAGCAATAACTCAAAATATGGCTTATTTTACTGGAATTGAGGTATCAATGTAGGTCACACGAGTCACTGTAGGAAGCAAAAGAGGCTGTTGTTACCTGACTGCGTTGGTTCTGCAGTAATATGACTTGAAGTTAAGTCTCTTTTATGAAAGATGCTTATGACTTGGGATTCATGTTTCTCTCTTCTGAGCCTGAAGGGATTTAGAAAAATATTTAGAAGCACAGTTGGAGGTTGGACTTTTAAGAACACCAGACTACCCTTTTTATGTTTTAGCTTGTTATGTAAAATTGAGGAGGGAAGAAAAACAGAGATTCGGTCAGGATGGGCTGAAAAACTGCCTTTTCACATCTCTGGTCCAACACAAGCTGGCACCCTCACTGCAGCCTCAGACAATGCACCATTAATGCTGTCTAGCAGCCACTGCTACTGCAGCTTAGATCTAAATCTAATTATTGCAATTAGAGGACACAAGCAAAGACAAACAAATATAATTCCTGACACCAAATCGGAATATTTGTACCGCTCATGGCAGCGTGACCTGGTGCAGCTGATACTCCAGGTGAAATAAGCAGCCTTAGTGGCTGGAGAAGGCAGTATCTTCCATTCCACTGCTCTTCATCAAGGAGTTGAAAGCTCTCAGTGCCTCCATGAAGGTTGGGTTGTCTCAAACATGGGTGAGGTGGCCGAGAGTCCTTCTGCATGTGGTTGTCTCTGGGGAGCACTTTTATGCAGACCAGTGGCAGATGCAGCAAGTGCTCAGCCAAGTTCTTAATAAAATGACATCTTTAACCAGGACAAAGGCCGTTTGCAAACATTTCCTTAAGCTGCATGAAAACAAGAGTAAGATTAAAAAGTTTTCAGATACTGTCTCTTCATAGTTGCTCAAAGGCACATTGTTGGGACTTTTGCTGAGAAGTCAGAGGTGAGTGTTAGTTTGTTGTTGCTAGAAAGTTGTAAGATGAATTAATTTTTATTTGTTTGGGGTTTTTTCTTCTTACAGGTGAGGTTGCAGGTTGGGCTCTATGTGGTGTATCTTTTGGACTGGCTGACAGTTTTTAAAAAAGATCAGATACTTGTTCTTCGCTTGGAGGACCACGCATCAAATGTGAAATACACCATGCACATGGTGTTCCAGTTTCTGGATCTGGGTAAGTGTCCTCTGGCTGGTTTGAGATAAGTGCCAAAAATCATTATTATCCTTCTTCTAGGTTATTTTTTCATTTCTTAAGAGACAAGGCATGGGAATCTGCCATGAAGGGCCAAAAATCATTATTATCCTTCTTCTAGGTCATTTTTTCTTTTCTTAAGAGACAAGGCAGAAGCATGGGAATCTGCCGTGAAGAATGCATTAATCTTGTTGCCTGGAGTCAAGCAAAATTAAAATTCCCAAATTCCCATAGAAAGGCTGGTGTTAGAGGATCTTATAAAATGATATTGAGAAAAAACAAATCAAAACCTTTCCGAAAGTAGGGATATATCTCACCATATGGAAGACAGTCTTGCTTCTGAATACAATCAGGGCTTGTTTGTCATGGGCTTAGATAGGTGCAAGAGCTACCCCACACGATTTAAACAACTTGATGCTGTTGCCAGCGTGCACTGATCCAGAATCTAAATCTGAGAATGATGAAAGGTTGCATTTCCAGCCGGGAAGAAGAGGGAAATTGTGTTTTTGCTGTGTTGATTGAGACATCTGTTGCTAATCCTCAGAGAAACGCTGGCAGACAAAATGTTGCCCAATGTTGATTTGACAGTAGCAAGAGGATGAAAATGTGGCTGCAAAATAGTCTGGCTGGTCCAAACACTGGTCTAGATGATGAGAAAGTTTGAATGTAGCAGATTGAACAGATGAAGAGCTTGGCATCTTCTTCCTGAATATGGTTTACGCTGGAAAAGTCTGTGGCTTTTTATCTTGCTGAAGTGCATTGTCAAGGGCTTACATTTATTCCCAGAATAGGGGCATCACTATACCTGTGTACCACTTTGATCCACTGACAGTCTTCAAAATCAACCAAAAAAAAAAAAAAAAGAAAGGGCTTACGGGAGAGAAGCTTGTAGAATTTCTACCAGGTACTAAGCAACTCGTCAAAATCTAAAAAAAAAAAAAAAAAAAAAAAAAAGAAAGGGTTTACAGGAGAGAAGCTTGTAGAATTTCTACCGGGTACTAAGCAACTCACATCATAAATTGAAGTAACAGTATAAAATAATTGCAACTCCAAAATGGACAGGAAATTGTATTCAGTGTCATAGTTGTTTTCTGAAAACATTTTTTTTTTTCCTCCAGAAATAATTTATGCTGCATGTTGTAGAGATGATTAATTAATGTGAAAGGAAAACATATTATTTCCATATTTACTAACAGTGATTTATTTATTTTACTAATCTAAGCCTGCATTCAGTATTCTGAAACATCATCACTGCTAACACAAATTCCATTTGTCTCCCCTTGGCAAACCTTCTGATTTAGTCATTTGTTGTCTTCAGTGTGGGCATTTTTGGTGAAATATTTTAAGATAATATTCTATTTTTCCACAGGACCTTTAAGTGAGAAACAAGAAGCTCTGATTACAAAGAGTCCTGCATCAAACACTAGACGACCTGAAGACAGAAGTCTGGGACCTATGCTACCAACAACGAAGGCAATTTTAAGAGATTTCTACAGGCCTTTTAATACAAAACTGGCACAAGTTCTTTTTGATGATGCTTTTTTATGGAAGAGGACATAATATGTAAATTTAGTGCCACAAATACAGTGCTTAAAGGAGTTTTTATTTTTTTAAATTCTATTTTTGTGTGTGGATATTTACATTTTTCCCATTCCAAAGAGAAGCCGATTGATGAGCTGAGACTCTCACCTTCAGTCAGCACACTTCACGACAGTTATACCACATTTTCCTTGTGAGAATGTAAAGCATCTTGCTTTTCAGTTTATTGCAACTTCTTTTACCCCGGCAAAAGAGTAGAGTGGAAAAGCATTAGTGCAAAGATGATGTCTTACACTCTCCACGGGGATGTTGAAGTTTAATCTTCTCTCAGATGCTGCAACACAGAGTTAGCATCAGTTTCCTACAATTACACATATAATCTCATTTTCAATATATGTTACTCATTCATTTTTTTCAAAATATCAATGTCATTTAGTCATTAAAATTTTTAATTGAATTCAACCCAATATTTTGTTTCTTTTTGTCAGCATGTTCACCAATGGTCTTCACTCGCACTCAGGTTTTTATGTTTCCTTAATTCTAAAACAAAGATAAAGGATAATTGCATTTACATAAATTGCCAAGTCTAATTTAGATCTTGAAAGATAAATGGACTTTCCTAGAAAAATTTATATTCCAGGTAAGAATGGATAACTGAAATCTGAATAACAGGCTACATTCAGTGTTTAGCATAACAAATCCTTTGGCTTGCATATTTTGTTCATGTAAATAGAAATACATATCATCTCTTCATGTCACTCACATTTTTCTAAGGAAACCACTAATGGGCTTGATGTAAAGTCCACTGCTGACCTTGGAGAGCTTTTATTGAGTTTTCTTTTAGGTCCTACACAATTACTCTTCTCCATTGCAAAGAAATACGCATTTTAAAATAATTATGAAATCTTGTTATTAAATGCAGAAATGGACAGGATGTGGAGTAGCTTGCATCTTCACAGAAAGGATCCCTTAATTAATGAATCAGTTGCACATTATGTGTTTCCCTCTTCAGGAAAGATGCCTACATCTAGTCTAAAAACTTGAGATACATATTTGAGAGAAAAAAACGCCTTGGAAGCTATGGAGAGACTTTGAACTATCTGAAAGCTTTTATTTGACTATAATGAACAAATTTTTATATAAATGTGAAGTAACTCAATATTTAATTTCAAACACAGCTGGTTAGGGGCACTGCTGCCATCCTGCAGGTGGGACTGGCCAGCATTAGGGGCTTGTTTAAGAGACAAAATGCTTCCTGTTGATAATTTCCTTTCAAGGGCTAAACTGACTGTTCCTTTCCTGAATGCATGTTGTGCGGGTCAAATAAAGCTCGTATTTAGATAGCAGGTATCAAAAGCTTGTGAAGAATCATCTCTAGTTGGCTTCATGTGCCCTTTTTGACTCTTGTGTTGGACCCCGCAATAAGCTTGTTGATGGTTTCACAAAGGAGTTTACAAATACTAAGGGTAACAATTCACCATCCTCTTCCCTGGGGACATGTTATTCACATCCTGTGTTTCTAAATTGAGAGATAATGCTGAAAACTAAGTGAATCCTTAACATTTCACACGTGAGTATGATTGATGACACGTGAGATTATTTGTAACAGAAGTCCATTTCTAGGTCCTTTGCCAACTGGTAATGTGCTGTTTAAAAAGTATTCAGTCTGGTATTTGGAAAGCCTAAAGCAAGTAATTTAGGGAAGCAGTTCTAGACATCCAGAACAGACTAGTTCTAGTTCAGAAATGCTTACAGACCAAAGATAGTCAGAGAACTGAGAATGGACTATTTTACCCAGACAAAAAAAAAGGTATCATGGCAGCATGATTTGGAAAATCAGACTAAATTCACCACTGCTTGCAAATGTAAAATTTTAGGTCAACAGTTTATTTACAGTAAAGATTTCTGCCAGCTGTGCTCTGAATTGGAGGTCAGGATAACTATACAGAATATTTGCTAACCTGTTCTGCTGTGGTCAAATATTTCCATTTAATTGTCAGCTACCATCATGATCTAATGATATTATTTCACCAGTCCTAGAAGCTCATGAATGTATCTATATTATCTTTTAGCATGAACATTAATTCCATGAACAAATGGCACACACTAGTGAGTGCCACACTGTAACATGGTGCTGAACTCTAATTGCTGACAGCAGACCCATGCAGTCCACCAGTGGTTGGGGAGACTCTCTCTGTCCTTTGCTTATGTATATACTCTAAATCAAAACCTGCTTCATGGTCAAAATTCCTGATTTAGGCTGAGTCTTTCCCAGCATCCTGCCAGATCGAGGTCTTGCCTAGTTCTGACTCAGTGGAAGGAGACAGCTGAAGGTTCCCTGGGCAAAGGTGGACCATGGTGACCACATGTGCCCAAGTGCGGGCAGTTGGTGCACTGAGTGTCACCATGTGGTTCATAGTGACACATGGGGAAGGGGCTATGGCTGTAGATGATCTGTTAGTAGCCTGTGGTCCTTCCGAAAGTAAGGTCCCCAATGAGGCTGCTTTTATGTCGTCATCTCTTTCAAGAGCTCCAAAATACCATCTCTTGCAATTTAGACTGTTGGGTTGCGGCATGACTAAATATGAAAAAGTAGCAAATGAACTCTCAGGAGGGCATCTTGGAGATAAGGATGTTGCCCTCTAGTCCAGACTGTAAAAATGGTATTGATCTGGTGACTCAGAATGAAATAAAATAACATTTGATTTTCTTGAGTGATGTGACAGTGCTGGGTGTCAGAGCCTTCCTCTACAGCCACAGAGCAGACAGTGAACCACTGCTGCTCAGTGGCTTCTCAGCAACCTCACAGCAAATCTCTGCCAAGCATAAAGCTCATCCCAGGTTCTTCCAGTTCTGTTTACCTTCTTGTCGATAATTCTAGCTGCAAAGGAATCCAGTATTCTTGTTATTATTTACTATAGCACTGAGCTGACCTACATCCCCAGAAGAGTAATTTGCTAAGAAATTGGACTTACTATCAAGACAATATATTTTCATGTTTGCCAAAGCGTAGCAGTGGCTCTTTGCCAAGAGCTCAGAAAACGTGTGTCTCATATTTTGTTTCCTCTTATCTCTGATGAAAAAAAGTAATTGGGGAAAGATGCAGCTTCCCTGAGCACAAAGGCACCGAGGAGAGGGTTGGTTCCAAATGTTCTCGCTGCTACTGCAGAAGAATGTGAAATGTGTTTGCTGTAAGACCGTGCGTGTTCAGGCCAAGCATCTTGGCTGGCTGGAAGAAGCACAGTAAAAACAAAGGATCTCCTGCTAAGAAAAACAGGCGCTGGTTTACATGGAAAACGGTATGTTGTTATCTGTTGAGTCCAGAGCACAGGCCTGTGCTCTCCAGCTTAATAAACTGAAGATAAACAGTGAAGTTGTCCCAGTTCTGGATATATCATTCTGCCAAGAAATTAATCTATCTTCCAACTAAGCCAAACTTTCTTTTATTAAAGCACAACAGTGTCATAAAAAGTTTTTCCTGGTAGATACCCCTAACGAAGGCATGTTAAACGAGGCATTTCATGAACAGCTATTGTTTCTAACAAAAATGCTTGTGTTGCAGTACCATCTTGTGGCCTTCACAGGCAATACTTTGTGCCTGGACCTAAACGCATTTTTTTCTATGTTGAAAAAAGAGAAGGCAGGAGCAAAAAAAAAAACACAAACCCACAACAATAACAAAAACTCCACTTCTTTTCAGATGCCCACAGGAATATAATTTCTGGTGCAGGCTAGGAGTTGGGAACCCTATGGAGAAGCACTGGCTCCACACAGCCCCAGCATCGCATACTCATAGAATTGCTCAGGTTGGAAAAGACTGTTAAGATCAAGTCCAACCATAAATCTAGCACTACCAAGTCCACCACTAAACCATGTCCCCAGTTGCCACATCTACACGTCTTTTAATTACCTCCAGGGATGGTGACTCCACAACTTCCCTGGGCAGCCTGTTCTGACACATGACAACCCTTTTGGTGAAGAAGATGTTGGGAAAACCTGAGTTGAGGCCTGAACCTCAACTTCAGGCTGTTACCTCTCCTCCTGTCACTTATTACCTGGGAAAAGAGATTAATCCCCACTTGACTACACCCTCATCCTTGTAGTCCCTCCGGGTGAGCTCTTGTGGGGTCCTGTGTGTGCTACAACCTCCCTGAGAGGATTTGCACAAAAAAAAAGGTATCATGGCAGCATGATTTGGAAAATCAGACTAAATTCACCACTGCTTGCAAATGTAAAATTTTAGGTCAACAGTTTATTTACAGTAAAGATTTCTGCCAGCTGTGCTCTGAATTGGAGGTCAGGATAACTATACAGAATATTTGCTAACCTGTTCTGCTGTGGTCAAATATTTCCATTTAATTGTCAGCTACCATCATGATCTAATGATATTATTTCACCAGTCCTAGAAGCTCATGAATGTATCTATATTATCTTTTAGCATGAACATTAATTCCATGAACAAATGGCACACACTAGTGAGTGCCACACTGTAACATGGTGCTGAACTCTAATTGCTGACAGCAGACCCATGCAGTCCACCAGTGGTTGGGGAGACTCTCTCTGTCCTTTGCTTATGTATATACTCTAAATCAAAACCTGCTTCATGGTCAAAATTCCTGATTTAGGCTGAGTCTTTCCCAGCATCCTGCCAGATCGAGGTCTTGCCTAGTTCTGACTCAGTGGAAGGAGACAGCTGAAGGTTCCCTGGGCAAAGGTGGACCATGGTGACCACATGTGCCCAAGTGTGGGCAGTTGGTGCACTGAGTGTCACCATGTGGTTCATAGTGACACATGGGGAAGGGGCTATGGCTGTAGATGATCTGTTAGTAGCCTGTGGTCCTTCCGAAAGTAAGGTCCCCAATGAGGCTGCTTTTATGTCGTCATCTCTTTCAAGAGCTCCAAAATACCATCTCTTGCAATTTAGACTGTTGGGTTGCGGCATGACTAAATATGAAAAAGTAGCAAATGAACTCTCAGGAGGGCATCTTGGAGATAAGGATGTTGCCCTCTAGTCCAGACTGTAAAAATGGTATTGATCTGGTGACTCAGAATGAAATAAAATAACATTTGATTTTCTTGAGTGATGTGACAGTGCTGGGTGTCAGAGCCTTCCTCTACAGCCACAGAGCAGACAGTGAACCACTGCTGCTCAGTGGCTTCTCAGCAACCTCACAGCAAATCTCTGCCAAGCATAAAGCTCATCCCAGGTTCTTCCAGTTCTGTTTACCTTCTTGTCGATAATTCTAGCTGCAAAGGAATCCAGTATTCTTGTTATTATTTACTATAGCACTGAGCTGACCTACATCCCCAGAAGAGTAATTTGCTAAGAAATTGGACTTACTATCAAGACAATATATTTTCATGTTTGCCAAAGCGTAGCAGTGGCTCTTTGCCAAGAGCTCAGAAAACGTGTGTCTCATATTTTGTTTCCTCTTATCTCTGATGAAAAAAAGTAATTGGGGAAAGATGCAGCTTCCCTGAGCACAAAGGCACCGAGGAGAGGGTTGGTTCCAAATGTTCTCGCTGCTACTGCAGAAGAATGTGAAATGTGTTTGCTGTAAGACCGTGCGTGTTCAGGCCAAGCATCTTGGCTGGCTGGAAGAAGCACAGTAAAAACAAAGGATCTCCTGCTAAGAAAAACAGGCGCTGGTTTACATGGAAAACGGTATGTTGTTATCTGTTGAGTCCAGAGCACAGGCCTGTGCTCTCCAGCTTAATAAACTGAAGATAAACGGTGAAGTTGTCCCAGTTCTGGATATATCATTCTGCCAAGAAATGAATCTATCTTCCAACTAAGCCAAACTTTCTTTTATTAAAGCACAACAGTGTCATAAAAAGTTTTTCCTGGTAGATACCCCTAACGAAGGCATGTTAAACGAGGCATTTCATGAACAGCTATTGTTTCTAACAAAAATGCTTGTGTTGCAGTACCATCTTGTGGCCTTCACAGGCAATACTTTGTGCCTGGACCTAAACGCATTTTTTTCTATGTTGAAAAAAGAGAAGGCAGGAGCAAAAAAAAAAACACAAACCCACAACAATAACAAAAACTCCACTTCTTTTCAGATGCCCACAGGAATATAATTTCTGGTGCAGGCTAGGAGTTGGGAACCCTATGGAGAAGCACTGGCTCCACACAGCCCCAGCATCGCATACTCATAGAATTGCTCAGGTTGGAAAAGACTGTTAAGATCAAGTCCAACCATAAATCTAGCACTACCAAGTCCACCACTAAACCATGTCCCCAGTTGCCACATCTACACGTCTTTTAATTACCTCCAGGGATGGTGACTCCACAACTTCCCTGGGCAGCCTGTTCTGACACATGACAACCCTTTTGGTGAAGAAGATGTTGGGAAAACCTGAGTTGAGGCCTGAACCTCAACTTCAGGCTGTTACCTCTCCTCCTGTCACTTATTACCTGGGAAAAGAGATTAATCCCCACTTGACTACACCCTCATCCTTGTAGTCCCTCCGGGTGAGCTCTTGTGGGGTCCTGTGTGTGCTACAACCTCCCTGAGAGGATTTGCCAGCACCAGTGCAGACCATCATCCAGCACTCACCTCTGCACTGAGGGAATTTGTTGGGTCATGTTATTTTATTGGTATGTCTAGTTATTAATAAATAGCTCAGAGCAGCTGCTGGACTGCTGTCAGGTGGTGGCCTGGGAATCCTGGTTAGCAGATTAGCTAAGAGCTTTGATCCACAATTCTGTCCATACCATCTCTCTACTGGCATCAGGGGAAAGACGACAGCAGCAACTGAGGCCGGGGAGATGCTCATCTCTGCTGATTTCAGCTGTGTCCTGCTGGGCACCCCTGCTTTTAAGTCACAGCTCCTGCGAAAGCTCTGCAGGCTCTCTGCGCTGCTGCTATCAATAGAAAGGCCCTTAAAATGATTGCCAGCGTGGCAGGGGCTTAATGGACTGCCAGGCTGAAAGCTGCCATTGAAAATTAGAGGCCTGCTGTGTACGTATTAAGCCACAATTAGCAGAAAATAAGGTTGGGAAGAGACACAAATAGTAATCAACGTATCACACTTCAGAGGAATGACACACTTTCCATCCGTCACCCTCCTCATTTCTGAGCATCTGTTTCCTCAGTGAAAAAACCACCCCTTGGAGCAGGTGTAGGTGGGTTGGTGCCTCCACAGCTGGGTTGGCAGAGGCAGAGGCTGCTTGCACCCCCCAGCGTGCCAGGGCAGAGGGGCACTGAGGATGCTGGGGTCCCTAGGTGTCCATCTGCCTTCTCTTGGTATCACCCACCAAATGCATTTTTCTCCACTGATGTCTAAGGCTGTGAGAAGAGGGGAGATTTGTGGGCATATCTGTATCACAATGACTGTTGTTGTGACTCTTCTGATGCTTGCAGGGGTGAGAAGTCCCAAGCCCATGAAATGACCAATTCATTACCTCTGGTCACCTCTAAATGCAGGCGGTACCTGGCTCCCTACCTCCAGAAGAGTCATGCCCTTCATCTTCAGCCTGGATCCCCAACCCAGCAGCAGGATCCTGCACACTGCAACACCCCATCCCTGGAGGTGTTCAAAATCAGGTTGGATGGTGCTTTGAACAACCTGCTCTAGTGGGAGGTTTCCCTGCCCATGGCAGGGGAGCTGGAACTAGAAGATCTTTAAGGTCCCTTCCAACCCCAACCATTCTATGATTCTCCTGTCCCTGTCTCCCCATCCACTCACTTTCCTTTTGGCTATGGGTCACAGACATGGGAGAACGAGAGTGAAAATATTGAGAATACAACTCTAAGAGCTTTAAAATGGCTTGTTTAGTTGCTAAAGCAGCAGTTGCTGCAGTAACAACTTAGTGCATTGCAGTGGTGGCACTGCAAACTCAGGGCACCTTCCCCAAGGAAAACACGGTCAAGCACTGTCATTTACAACCAAAAGTGGGGACAGAAAAATTCTTTCCACACTTATGTGTCTTGCACACTTATGGAATGATCACCTCCTCTACTAATGAGTGGGAATGAGGGCATGAGGGTTAGCATTAGGAGATTTCTCAGGTATCTTCCATCCCTACCTGCAGGCTCTGCATGAGACAGAGTCCAAGGGCAGGAGTCTGGGCCAGAGGATGGGTAACAGAGGGCAAAAATATAATACGCCCTTTATTTTAGGCTCTGTTTGCGGGAAACCACATTGATGATTTTAGGTGGTGGGGTGTGAGGCTGGTGATGGAACCTGTGGGGCAGGAGCAGGGAGGTGGGGTGCAGCACGTTGCCACCCTACGCCTTCCAGCTGCAGCTTTGAGGGGTCACCAGGCATTTATTTTCCAACGGTATAAGTAAAACCAGCAAGAAATGAGGCATGACTAGGCCAGCAGGAGACCACAAGAGGGCAGGGCATATCTGGGAATTCAGCTGGAGTTTGAAAGACAAGTGTGCAATGGCCAGACCTTGCTCCAGCTCAGCCACAGCAAAGGACACCTGGAAGGAGGCAAAAGAAACCCGGGAGAAAGGAGGGACATGTCTGATGGTGGCAGAGAAAGCCCCCGACCCTGGCTCGCAGCCTAGGAGAGATCCACTCCCAAAAAGCTTTTATCAGAGATTTCCCCAGTATCGCTCCCAGTGATGGAGGGAAAGCAGTTCTTATGCTACATAATGCATATGTAATTCAACATAACTCAATTCAACTCGTATGTAGCTCAAAATAACTCAATATAACTCATATGTAGCTCAATACAACTCAACATAACTCACACATAACATAACTCATATGTAACTCAACATAACTCATACATAACTCAACATAACACAAAGAGCACTGGGAAAATTGGGACTGAAACATGCCCAATAGTACAATTTGCACCAAATATGGCATTGATGCTACTCACGTAGAGGCACTGGCATCATGATACCCTGTTCTCACTTCTACATGAGCCCACCAGGACTGGGGTAGCCCCACACCTTCAAATTCACTCTGATCCAAGCTGCCAAATACAAATCCTTGTCTCAAACCTCAATGAAACTAATATGGATTTTGAAGGTACCAAATGAAAACCTGACTGCTGTATTGTGACTGGCAAACATAAGCCCAACTTCTGTGATTTTATTATTTCAGTGAATTGTTTAATTATCCCGTAGCATGGTATATTAGGAAAAGGACATACGAACAATTCATACCCACTGAAAAACCCCTATGTGACAGCTGCCCACTAAGCAGCCAGCTCAGTATTTATTGAATCATAAAACAGCATTTCCTAAGTGATGTGCAGCCTCACAGTGATATTACTAAACTGAGGAGCATTGAAGCACCTTTTGATTCAGTAGTACTATGAAAACATGACCAAAAAAAAAGTTCCTTAGACTGAAAAAAAACTCCTCTACATTTAAATGAAACCTTCTAAACAGGTGCACATGAGTCAGTCCTTGACATTGCTGTGTCACATCGCCCAGGGTGAATCCTGCAACACATTTTCCCAACTCAAAGCCACAGGTGCATGACGTCTGGCCTGATTGAACAGTTAATATGTGCCTTTCTGAAATGGGATTACAAAGTGTATTTCATTTCAGCAGGTGGTGCTGCCGAGTAATCCTGTCCTTATTCCTGTGGGAGGTTTTGTAATACTGTATTTGAGAAGTATAGAATTTATGCATTTACATTAAGCTGATTTTCAATAGTTTTCCTTTCTTCTATATGTGCTACAGAAGCGTATATTACTTAATGAACACCCCGGTAGGTCTGCGTTGCTGTGTAATTAAAGGCTGGGGGTCTGAAGGCAGCACAGCATGAGCTAAGACAGGTATTTGAAACAGAACAATTCGGCAAGCAATCAAAATCCTGAGCTTCTGAAGCCAGAAGGTTCAAAGCACTTGGACGAGCGTAAGTGTACTCGCACGAGTATGATAACACCTCAGGAGGCAGAAGCTGTAGGTGTCCAGCACTGCAGGAGGCAGGATTTGCTGAAGTTAACTGCTGGCACAGTCAGGAAATTGGGAATTTTAACAGTGCAGTTCAGGAACTGAAGTGCTGGAGAAGTAGAGAAGTCAGGGCAGAGAGAGATGAAAGGCTCCAAGAGCAGCCCCAGCTGGGGTGGGGGTGAGTTGATGTATTTTAGAGAAATTGTGGCTTGTGCCAGAGTGACTTGGTCCTCCAACTGTAAAAGGAAGGAACTAGTGAGAAATGTTCACTACTCACCATTGTCTCGGTAAGTATCCAAGAAATTTTAAACTGTAAACCTTTAAAATTTGAAGTGACCTCAGCTGTAGGTGTTTAAAAATCTTTTGCTGCTCTTAGTATTACCTTTCTGAAGAGCTGCATATTCTTCGTTTTTCGTGTTTTCTTTACTTTCAAGAGTGCTGCATCAAGGATTTGCCCCAGAAAATAAAATACCAAGCTCATGGTTGTAGTCATCAAACCTAATGGAAAGGCAGATGGTCTTGCAGCTAATGCCCTTCCTTGGGACTCAGAAGATTTAAGTGACTATGTCCTCCCCAGACCCCCATCAGACCTTGAGGAAGCCTCTAACGAGCCAGACCTGGGCTTACCTTGCCAGGCAAACCAAAGTTTAGGTATAAACTAATATTCCCCGAGAGGAAAAGATCACCAAATCTTCCTTGTCTCATGAGGTAACCTGGCACTGGAAGAAAAAATAGAAGGCTACTTAGGAAACCCAGCCTGTGGATGGGCAGGAGACCACACATAGCTCCTGGTGGGAAGAGTGAAGGACTATCCTAGAGAGATTGGCAGGGCTTGTGTACAGGCATAGGGAGAAATTCCTCTGCTGTAAGGAACCAGCCTGGTGTTTTCCTGCGTGGTTGCTTCAAAAGGACAAGGCAAAAGGGAATATGAGGAATGTAACTGATTAGAAGAAGTGGCTTGAACAATATCCTGAGATTTTTTAATACTTGGAGCTTTTCACAAAGCTTTGTGAAGGTAGCCAAAACCTGGTTGTCTCTAAAGCCAAAAACCAAGAAAATTGGGGTATTTTTTATATTTTTCTATACTTGGAAACATGCACATTGTTCAGGAATTGTAATTTTGCATAGTTCTCCTCTATAGCTATCCCTTCTCCTCTTTTTCCTGTAAAACAGTGAAAGTAGATCTGCACTGCATTTCAAAAACAGGTGTCACTGTGTCTATGGCAAAAAAAAAACCAAACAAACCAGGGAATTTTCTGTATTAATAGTTCAGAAGACCAGAAATCTATAAATTACATAGAACTCAGAAATGGTTTCCATTTCCACAGCAAATACCAAGTCCCAGGCTCTTAGACAGCACGGTTAGTGCTGTGATTAACAAAACCAGCTACCAGTGCAGCACCACAAGTTTTCTCTGTGACATCTTTGCAATATTAACATTGGTACTTTGCAATATTAACACAGATAGAGCAGTTTTCAGCATTACATTATGCAGTCTTTTAGGCAGCCTTCTGGTTGACACGGTATTACAATATCTATCGTGTGCTTAGGAAGAAAAAACTCTCAATTTGCGAGAGGATTTTATAGCATAATGCCAGTCTTACCATGAAGAATTACCACATTTTTATTTAGCCCCATTCAGGCCTGCTTTTTCCTAACATGTTTGTCCTACTTTTCCCCAGAGAGGCTGACTTCTAGACACATGCTGCAGATTTTCTGCTCTGCAGCTTACACAAGTCCCCAGAATAAGCTGAGCTGGTTCCTGGTTATCTTCGAAGCATTTTCTCACTAGCCCAGTTTTAAAGAGCAGATATAACACAAATAACACAGGCTCAGGTTGGCAGATTAGGTTGGTGCAAATATTTCCACCATGCCTTTCTTCAAGATCTAGCTTGATGAAATCTTTGGTATAAATAATATCTGCTAAAAAAATTGCTAATTGTTTTCAAAAACAAAACCCAAGATCGCTGAGCCCAAAGGTGAATGTGAACACCCCCAACAGTGCCAGACCCCCGCAGTGAGCTGGGTGCCTGGATGGAGACCTGGAGTTGGTACCTCACAGTACTTTTTGATGCCAAAGTCTTTTCCTGTCCTCTGCAACACATAAGGAAGAATACTAAAGTAAAAATATGTTTTCCCTGAATTACACTCTGTCAAAGTTATTCCATGTTTAGGATGTGGAAAATGTATACATTGACATGCAAGCTCAGACAATATTACCCAAGAAAAACATCTCTGAGTGAGTCACAATAGGAAACTTAGATGCCTGAAAAGTACACATAGTTATGTTCATTGCATTTAAAAATCATTTCACGTGCTTGAAGTCAATTTCAATAGGACTGTAAGGGGCAGCAACACTTACTTCCAACATCTACTATCTTGGTTTTATGATTTATTGGATATATCTGGGACAAGAATTGTTTTCAGGTTATTGCAACATGAAAATTGGGTGAAAACCCTGCTTGCAGAGCAGAGCTGGAGCCCTGACCCCCTCCTCGGCGCTGCAGCCACCTAGTTTGAATATGGGAAACCTTTGCCTTCTTCAAAACCACCTTGCACCGTCTCATGTGAAGAAACTCTATCCCTCGGCAAGGAATGGAAAGGAGAGAAAAGGACTTACTTTCCAGCTGTTCCTCTAATCCAAACAATCCCTTTGCTGGGAGTTTTTTCTCAGTGAAGGAAAAATCCATTTGTCTGGTGTCGTTTCCTCAAAGCACCAGCTATTTGTTGTGCTTTTGCATTTGCTGGCTTTATGGCTCTGGTGTAACGGGTGGTTGGGTTTCAAGGCACTCTTAGGAGAGTTCTTCAAAACCACCTTGCACCGTCTCATGTGAAGAAACTCTATCCCTCGGCAAGGAATGGAAAGGAGAGAAAAGGACTTACTTTCCAGCTGTTCCTCTAATCCCAACAGTCCCTTTGCTGCAAGTTTTTTCCATTTGTCTGGTGTCATTTCCTCAAAGCACCACCTATTTGTCGTGCTTTTGCATTTGTCGGCTTTATGGCTCTGGTGTAACAGGCGGTTGGGTTTCAGGGCACTCTTAGGAGACGTGGCCGAGACAGAGCACACCAGTGGTCAATCCCATCTTGGATTACAACCTCATTAGCTGCTGCTGTGCAGCCCCAGGTGAGATTTATTCACTGATTGCTTCCTCTCCATTCACACATGCTGCTCCTGATAAACCTTTGACACCCACCACCCCCATCAACAGGGAGAGAAGCAGGACCTTGAGGGACATTGGCTTGTGTCCCTGAGGGCTGAGCAGACCTGAGGGACTCCACACCAACCCTCACCTCCCCAGCATAAGTGTGAGCTTGTTCTTGCTCTGGTGGTCCCAGCCTGGAGCTCTGTTGGGGAGGAGGAGAAGTGCAGGAAGGTTTTTCCCGGTGGAAATGCTTTGGAGAAGGGCTCTGTGAAGCAAAATACCAACTTGGCTGGTTGGCAGCCCCTGTAGTAAGGATTTTGTTGCTTGGTCTGAGGCCAGTATTAGTGGGTAGTTAATGGAACTCACGCTGTTACTCCTGTCTTTGGAGCAGGGGGGAATCAAGCAGAGCTAAAGCAGGGTGTCTGTCTGGAGCTGTCAGGGACCTAACAACAAATCTGTGATTTCTGCTCCTCTACATTTGCCTGCTGTCTGTCTCTGATTAGTGTGTGTCCAGATCAACCTGCAGAGAAGCAGAGTTCTGCTACTTCAAAGGATTTCTTGCTGGCTACGGATTAAACAAAAATCCAATCAAAATCACAAGACAGTATTTCAACTGCAACCACTTGAAGTTCCACTCTGATAATAAAGGCTACACAAAATAACACTGCACACTTTGCACCGAAAAATGAAAAGATGTGCTACAGTCACAATAAAACAAAGAAAAAGAAGATTCCTCTATATGCCACCCCTACAGACACAAGCAGTGGTGAAGTGCCAGGATCTGCAGGGTTGGTTTCTGCCCTCTGATACACTTACACACGCTGGGATGTGCTGTGTGAAGATGTGTCTTCTTGGCCCTGTAATTATTGCTACGGAAATAATTCTACTGGCAATCCACTGAAAGGGATAAAATCCTCTTCTGCCCCTTCTGAGCACACGTTGGTAAAACCCCACAGGAAGAACCCGAGGGTGGGTTTCCAAGGACTAGGAGCAGGACCTATGGAACCCCTCTGTGATTGTCACCCCCTCGGCTGTTACACATGCACCAGTCCCATGTTGGGTAAGAGATGGTGCTGCTGCATTCTTCCTCACAAGCATGAAGACCCCTCCTGGAGATAAACCCCAGATGTTCACCACGGGGTGTGCGGGGTGGCTGCACAAGGACAACAGGAGAAGGTTGGGGGAGTGCCAAAGTCATCCATGGAGAGAACAGAAGCTCCCGGGAAGCTCTCCAAAGCTCTGACCTAGCCACCCCCTGGGTGTTTTGACTTTCTTTCTTCTCTACTGATGTGTGAGGGTGGGATGGCGCAAAGCCTGCTCCCTCAGTCTGTGGGGACCTGGCGTGTTGCAGAAAGTCCCAGCTGTGGGATATGTTTCCCCAATGGTGGTCCCACCATGTGCCAGGGGAAGGTCACAGCTCGCCAGGTCCTGAGCAAACAGATGTGCATCCAACACATCTGCCAGGAGCCGTCTGGTGAGTGGGAAGGCGCTTGGCTGCTGCTGGAGGGGCATTTCTCACAGCAGGAACTTGTTCTTACCAGCCAGCTAATCCAAACGGAAAGCGTGGGTTGCTGCCTTGGCCATGTGAGTTGATAGGCTGAAGTGGCCTAGTTTTAACAGAAAAGGCACTTTCAGGTGAAATGTTGAATCTTCTCGCGCCCCCTCAGGAGAACATGTCTCATCAAAATTTTATATGGCCTTGGGACCTCGGTGTTTTATAAACAAGGTACTTCCAGATGCATAAATGAGAAAAGACTAGAATATCACAAATTGCTCATCCAGGGAAAAAAAGTAAAGAAAGGAGGAAAAAAAAACATTTACTTAAAATATATGGAAATTTATATACACGTTTGGGAGTTTTATCCAAATAGTCCTGAATGTATTGCTGGGGTAGGCGGCATACTCTGTGGGGTGTAGGTCACATCAGATAGGATTTTTGGGACCCTTCTGAACTAAACATCCAGTTATATGGCTCCCTTGCATTACGTAGGATGGGACTTGATGACCCAAGTGGTCCCTTCCAGCCTCTCATTAAAGAAAACTAGTTAAAGAAATGCTTGTTGTTCTAGGGCTCTTTTTAATTGACAGGAGAAGATCTCATATAGTAGAGATTATTATCAATTATTATACCATAATGTTAAAAGAGGGTTTGATCTCTTTGTACTTACCATCTACCTCCCTACTGAAAATAATGTGCTTTCCTTTTGCATGTAAAATAAAAGCAAAGCAAAAATTACTATTTTTGCTGAGCTTTTTCCAGCCCGGCTATACAAAAATGCATTCTCCAACAATACAGAATGTGTTTCAAGTCTTTAGGGAAAGAATAAAAGATCTTTGGGCTGGTATTGCTAAAGTACTCTAGGGTCTTTAAAACGCTGCATTAATTCCTATGCAATCTTTTCCATCCTTCCTGAATATCCGTGTGGTGATTCAGATTGCTTTCTCTATAGTGTATTGCTATTATTCATAGCCAGGGATGCTTGGGGAGGAGTAAGACCCCTCAGTGCTTCTTGTGGTAACGCAGAGGGGCAGAGGCAGCCCTAGCTGAGGGGCTAATCTCTACACACACAGGCTAATGTTGGCATTTCCTAACTTCTGAGACCTTTAATTTACAGTGCTATTTCAGTAATACTGGGTATAAAGAGCCTGATCAAAAGATCATCGCAACTTCTGGAATAAAATGTCTTCCTTTGAAGAGAACAAGATCCTTGACTCCTTTGGACAACCCAATTCTAGCACCTACCAGTGAGAGGCTGTTCCCCTCTTTGGCTCAGCTCTTGTAGTATTTAACAGGTAGCTCTTCTGTCAGTAATATTGCAATTCCTGGCAGTTTTCAGAGCCTTTGTATACAATACCCCACACAGCTGAGTGAACCTGGAAGTTATGGAGTCCTGAAAATCCTGGAAATGCTTGGAAGTGTGCTTGCGTGGAAAGGCTGGATGAGGTTTCCACCTCCTGCTTCCTCCAAATGCCACTTGTCATTTGAAAAAAAAGTTCTGATCAGGTTGTTAAGCTGCTCTGATGCTAATGTGCTCCAGGTGGTCCTACGCTGCTGGGAGCTGACACGTGTTTCATCACGGAGAGACATGGCAGTAAGTGCTCAGGGAATGAAAACACTGGTGGAGGCTGCTGGGTGTCATTTGTTTGACAAGCAGAAGGGTCAGCACTGATTATAATGCACCACCACATCTCCAGCACAATGCCCAGCCCACAGACAGAACCCCAGCAATAAATACAAATAGAGCTGAGGAAGGGCTGCTGAAATGGAAATAAACAAAACCATCTGCTAAAAATTGAGCCCCCCTCCATTATAAAAGCCCACCATAAAACAGAGGGTGCTTGCCAAGTGCATGTGTGGTGTTGGCCTCTCTGCTCAGGGGACCATGGTGAGTGGCATTTACGGGCTGGGAGTGGATCCTTCTGGGCTCATGAGCTCCATGAGCAGATCCTTTTCGGTTCAGTGCTTGAGCCTGAGTCGCTGCAGCCTTCTGGATCACCTCTGTGAGAAGCCTGGAAATCAAAGCTGTGTCAGATGTCAAACCACAACAGCAATAGGTCTGCAAATCACCTCTGTGTGACCCAGCTGAAAGCGCCGTGCCAACTGCTGGGTCTTCTGAGAGGGAAGGACCAGAGAACTTCCACCACCACTGTGCACTTTCTGCATCTTGATATTTATTGATTCAACTTTCTCCTTGAATAATTTCGTTTTTCATCTACTGAACACTGTGCCTTTTCAGCTGAGAAAGAGTCGAGTTCTGCATCTGTTCATTTTTTTGGGTAGCATTGCTATTAATGAGAGACTTGGACTTTTATTGTCAAGGGCAATTTATCGTGCTATATCTCCATGCTAAGTGATTGATAGGAAATCCACTTTAATCCATTGCTTGTGGAAGAAAATCCAACTAGAATTTTAACTAGAGAAAGCAAATGTGAATTACTCTGCTGCTTCTGACCTGCACACAGGTCCAAATTAAAAAATGTCTTTGAAAGTTGACTTGGAACTAACACTAGACAGATTCCATTCATCTATCCAAAATACTGGATTTTACTGATATTATGAAGCAATGTGAAGGCGGAAAGTTGACTTGGAACTAACACTAGACAGATTCCATTCATCTATCCAAAATACTGGATTTTACTGGTATTATGAAGTACAAAGCTGATGTTTCTTATGAATCCTCAGCTCCTACCAGTCTTTACCACCATATGCCACCTCTGGGTTTGTGTTGTGAAAACCGAGGAAAGCACCTTAACTTTTATAAATGATGTATTTCAGCCAAAGCATCAGTAGGACTGTCATTCGGCAAGGGCACAGCTCCAGACCTCTGGTAAATGTCAGTTTTACTGAGCATTCCTGGGTAAGGTTGGAGATCTCCACTCTTGGACCATGGTGTAGCTGCAAGAAACAGAAAAGCACTAAAACACATTCAGTCACATAAAAAATTCTATGCTTTCAGTTACTTCAGGTTTAATTATAAAGAAGAATATTATGTATTGCATGTGCAGTGCTGCTTATCCCGTGTATTGAAAAATGTGAGGCCAATCCCACAAAATGTGAGATTAATTAAAGTAAAACATTTCGGCTTCTTCTGAAGCTTGCTTTTCCCTCTTACCCACAGGTTTCCTATTTCATTTTCATGTTTGCCTTCCCAGCCACGTTGGCTAGAAATGAACTTCATTTTAAAAGAAAGTTGAGACTTTTACACATTACTGATGGGCCTCTTAAGGAAAATATTCATTACCTGGTGACTGGTAATAAAATCTTTCATCAGTGGCACGGTGTGCGCCATGTTGTTCTTTGTGGGCTGGCTTCTTCCAGTGTTTGATGTGTGTTGGTCTCTGGTGGCTGGTTGACCTCCAGCCTTCTTCCAGGGTCAAGGCAAAGGTTGGAAGCCTACACAGTCGACACAAGTCCATGGATTGGCCTCATTGTGGCTGAGTTGGTTACTCTACGGGTAGTGTTCCTCAGAAGTCAAGTATTTGAACTCATCTCTTTCCACAAGAGATTCTGTTTACATTTTTGACCTTAAAACAATGCCTTTCTATGCTTTTACCATGACAAATGCTATATAAATAAAAATGCTATTTTTTCCCCCCTAACACCGGAGACTCTTAGGAAATACCAAATCTATGCTGAACTAAAGGAGCATACACAAGAAAATAAAGCAGGCCTTGAAGCAATTAACCCCACATGTTTTCATTTAATATATTTATTACGTTTTTTATTAAAAAGCCAGCACTTGCCCAGTTACATAATGATAATATTTTGGTGCGTTATTCCAAGAACCGTTTCATTTCTGTCAAGTTGGTCTTCTGTGGATCTACTTTCTTTGCAGATCTGGCATTTCACATCTGAAAACAAACACAGAAATGGGAGGTTGTGTTTCTGTTGAATACAGGACCAGTTCCACGGATACCCATGGTATTACTTGAGCAATAAGTGACTGATATAATTTATTTCTTTAAAAAGGAAAATTCAGATATGAAATCTGAATTGAGATCTCTTTTCCAATGAAAAATACTTTCCATGTCTGGTCTCATTCTGCTTAATGTCTGACAGTGCTATAGACTTAGTCCTTATTATTGAGAAATTGCTGATTTAAAACACCACAAAATCACAAATATCTGCAAAGGGAGTACTTGAGGCTTTTTAGTATTCTGGAGAAGGAATGTATTCACAATGGCCTGAGTTTTGAGTATACGATTTGTTGGCCATATCATTCTAAGATAGTTAAATAGAACAGTGGGGTTTTGAGGATACTGTCTCTGAGAATTCCTGCAGCAGTTACTGTGGATTAGTACATAACATAATCACAGTCTTATAAGTGTTAATTGTTCTAAAAAGTAGGATAAAGATTATATTATTAACACACAGCCAACTAGAAAATTACCCTCTTATTAATGCTCTAACCCGAGAAGAAAAAAACCCGTGACTCAGGACTCATTAGAACATTAAGAAATATAATAGGATCTTTGCTTCTTTTTTATTCCCTCTTTCCTCCAGTGGTAACAATAATAATAATAACAACACAGGCTCTACCATTTCTGAAATTGAATATATTTTCTTGGTTGCAACACAATGACTTTGCTTAGCTTGCCTGGACTCAACATAGCATTTGTTTCTGTAAATTTTGATTAACATCTACGGTTAATAATTATTTTTTTTTTAGTTAATCAGAAAATTGGATTTTTCTTCTTTTCAAATGAAAATTGGCAAATGAAGTCACTGGGATGTGTCACTGACTGCAGCACTAACACCACCAAATTCAGTACGTGTTACCCGTGTCATGGACCCCTGAGCACAATCATGGCATGAGGACATGGTAAGTTTAGAAGTGGGCCACCAAACTGTCCCATGTCCTTGGTGACCCACATCCTTGTCCCCAGCACAAGGGAAGAAGGATGCTGAGTAACACCATGGACTTGTTCCTCCACAGGTGGTGGCATCTCCTGCTGGGGAACACAGGGCAGGGGTCAAGCAGAGGAAGGCTTTGGGGTAGGTCATCATATTGGCTCCACAAAACCTGAGATCTGTGGGTGCTGCATTGACCTCTTCTCAAGAAACCTTCACAAAGGCACAGAATACATTTCCTTAGCTGGACTAGGGGAATCAACAACGATCAGGCTTCAAAGCCGTATAGATTGAGTGCCACTGAAATCTCTCTGCTGGGCTGACCTTGTTTGGTTTTCTTTATTTCACTTAAAGAACATATCTGGATGTGCTTTTGTTACTGGAACAACTTCTGGACAGCATGCAGTGTCCGCAAGCGACAAATCATATTTTATTAATATACTGTGGGTTATTACCAAGACAAGGCTGCAAATTTTGAAAAATCTGTTTTTATTTAAACATAATAAACAAGCTGGGTTTGAGATTTGCAAAAAAACAGTTTAATAATATTTCTGTTTCTGAGTGTACATTTGTTCATGTGGATAGATATGAAGAATAACTTTATGGAAGTTGCACTGGAGAAAAATGAGTGTAGGAGGAGAACTAAGGAAAGGAATCTGAAGCAGAAACCACAGCCTCGTGATACAGGAAAAAAAGGAAGTATCTGATGTTACTTGTATGGGAAATTTATCTATTGCACTGACATTTTGAGGCTGTAGTTGGGGGTGCTTTGAGAGTAAATATTATTATACAAAGAAAAAGAGATTGTAGGGTCCTGACAAAAGTGGATGCCAGTGACCTGATTCATTGCATTGAGTAATTCTTGCATGTAAACAGAAGCCCCCAAACCCACTCCTACATACTACTGAAAGTGTTCACTGTTTTGTTTTGTCAGCTGGATGAAAGTCGTGTCACAGTTTGTTTAAAGAAAAAGCTTTTTATTTCAGAAAACATATTCCCCTGTAAGTCACAAGAGACCAGTCTGTATAGCAGAAAGTGCAACAAATTGAGAGCGAGGGTAATCCTTACCCTGAGAATAGAAGGGTAAACAAAATACACTTTCTAATCTATGGAATCTCTGCCTTTCTTGTAAATACTGTGTGATGAAGCCACAATGGCTTTACTTTATAAAATATGAACAGAGTTAAGAAAAAAAAGGGTTCCATTAACGCTCCTTCTCTTGAGCCCGTCCTGAGAGTATTATTTATCCCTTGTGTTGCTGCATCCACACCAACAGTGTTTGAATTCAGTGATATTTGCACAAAAAACATATCATCTACCTTGTCTGAGAACTCTAGATGTCTGTCACAAATGCGCTGGTGACATTTTCCCAGGGACTTGTGATATTTTTGCCTTTAAACCCTCTCTCCTCCCAGTATTTAAATTCACATGCTCTTTGGGATCTGCTGTACACATTTCAGGCACATGCTTTACCCCTTAGTGTGACAGTAAAGAAAAAAAAGACAAATCAGCCAGAAAAGTCCAGCTCCTTCAAGGGAACAGTAAATAGGACAACTCAACTTCAATTACCCTCTTGTATCTTGGGAACATTTTGAGTACTTCTGGCTTGGTATTTTCCCAAAAAGTCAAAATTGTCCAGACACACTAATAAAAAAATCCATTTCATTTCTAACTGGAGCAGATCAGAAAACACTCTTGCATTTATTTTTCTTGTCCAAGTCCCAAACAAAGAATGAAAAGCAGCCAAATATTGAATAAACATTTCTCAGGGAAGGTGACCATGATAATCAATCCATCATAACTCTTTGGTTTACTCTCTTTATAAAATAAAGGGAAAGCCTTTTGTTACATAATAATTTTCTACAGATTTTTCAAAAAATAATTTTAAAGCCAGAGAATATCAGCCTTTTATGATTCTATCAAAATTCTGTAATTTTTAAAGATGTCTTAGATACTCTCTGATTAGCTCAAAATAGAATCACTTAAATAGTCTTTTTTTTCAATTAAGATGTGATTTTTATTAAAAAATTGATGTTTCCATTAAAATATTTCCAGTTTTCTCTCCTTTTTTTAAGATTGGCTCAGTGCCTTCAAAGGCAACTCTGTCAGTATGGGCGGCATGGGCTATGGCCAGAGGCAGAGTTCTGCCGGTTTATTATTCCAGTAAACCACTTTTATTAGAATATAAGGTACAGACAGGCATAAGAACTTTATTTTGATGTTTCTGGAAAACACCAATTGAGATGATAGGTCATCCAGGCTAAGGAACAATGACCAGGCTGAAGACACTAAAATCAGAGAAGGCTTCTCACCTTCTCAACTGGCAAAAAGTCTAAGTTGGCAAGGATTTGCTTTCATCAATCTGTATTCAAAGCACACTCATTACTTTTTTTTTTTTTTTTTTTGCAGGAAATGGTTTGCAGACGGTAGATTGAAGTCAGCATCTCATTAAGCCTTTTTTTCAGTAGCGGTCTTTGCCACCGTGTACCAAGAAGATGATTTTCATTGCCAGAGAAAGCTGGAGATTGCTGTTCAAATACAGCACTTTCTGAAAAGGCAGCTGCAACAGCCTCACCTGATGATTTCTTCCTTTGTTTCTGAACCTGAGATTTACCCATTTTTCCCCTTAACTTACCCATTGGAAAAATCTCCTGACTGTTAAGGGATTTTAACCAGAGGATGAGAGAAAGAAGAAAATGGACGCAGAGGGAGAAAAATACTTTGCCTAAGACTTCTTCATTAATTGAGATGGAGGTTGGTAATTGCCTCACGTACTCTCACCTTCATGCTACGTGTTTTGGCAAGATCACAGCGTTTCTCCCAAACCACGTCAAAACACATCAGCACGAATGACGTCAGCACTCACGGTCTGTCCCTCCATCATTGTCAGCCCCACAGAGCTCCCACGGTCGGATGGGTAGAGGGACAACCTTCTCAGGGGTCAAAAAGGAACATGTTGAAGGTTGCCGAGAGAAGCTGTGGCTGCCCCATCCCTGGAGGGGTTCAAGACCAGGTTGGACAGGGCTTTGAGCAACCTGGTCTAGTGGGAGGTGTCCCTGCCCATGGCAGGAGGTTGAAATTACACGATCTTTGAGGTCCCTTCCAACTCTAACCATTCTACAATTCCACAAATTCCATTGAATTCCTGTGGTCAAATCTACAGGTCTCAGTTCAGTCTCCCCAGTCCCAAGGCATAGGAGACAGGAGGTTCATCAACGCATGTTACAGCATGGCTGGCTGATAGTGACAACAACAGAAACAGAAGGTTGGTGGTGGATGTAAAGGAATATTTCCTACATGTTGCAAAACTTGTGCCCCTTTGAAAAAAGTTGTTATTTTCTTTCACGCTGGCTGAATCTAGAGAGTCCCTGGGGTCCATTGGGTCTCCAAGCTGGTGAGATCATGATATTTTTAATAATCATAAGTTATTCCCATGTGGCTGGGCTGATAGACAGACTGACAGGATCTACCTTCAGGGTAGAAATTGCTCTGAAACTGTAACAGCAGCACGGAGGGATTGATGTGGAGGTGTTGTGTTTTCACTGGAGTCTGCAGGGGGACGATTGCTCTGCACCACTGCAGGATGGGAGGTGGGCAGTAGAAACAAACCCAGCATTTCTAATTTTTGCCTTTTTTCCAGTAAGCAAGCCCTCTCAACTGGGGCCTTTGCTTGAAGGAGTTCAAAGCAATGAGATTATTTTATTTCTCTTTTTTTTTTTTTTTTTCAGTTTGTGTATTTTGCAGTTTTTGTGCCCATTACAGCCATGGCAGTGCAGCTGCTGTGACATGGCTCAGCAGTGAGACCCACCTTGGGGCTCACGGAAGTGTCCTTTGGGGTTCTTCAAATCACCATGAACTTCTAGGAGAACAGGGGAACCACCAGCCCTGCCCTTTGGGCATGAACTTCAGATGCCACAAAAAGGGGGACCCTGTGATCTGCAGTCAGAGTGGCTCATGGAAACAGATGACAGAATCGGGGGGGACATCGCTCTCTTCTCCATCCCCTCTGCCTTTGTGCTCACTCCTGGAAGCAGAAACTTTTCCCAGCTTGTTCCTTCTAATTTCCAACATTTTCAGCACGTGGATTTTACCGTTAATTTTATTGCTTCTTTAGCTGTGCTGTTTTCTTGTCATCCCCTGAATTCCCGAGGCTTTATGTCCTCGCAGGGATGGCTGTACTCTTTGTTTATGCTGGTAAATCTAAATTATATTCCTTAACCCCATTTGTATGGAAGATTAGTAGCAAAGCAGGCTGAAGAGAGGCGGTAAGTCAATCAATGAATTAACCTCCTGGTTAAATGCCATAGAATGTGACAGGACAAATGCATCATGATCCCTCTTTGGTTTAGAAATGTAAATTTCAACAAGGGAGATTAGTGCAGTTTATAATGACCTAGAATGTTTGCCTTAAAAAATGATACCCCAGATGTATCTGTTTGCCTTAAAAAATGATACCCCAGATGTTGGCCGGCAGACAAGGATTCAGTCTCTAGAGTGTCAACAATATGCTTGCAACATGAAAAATCTGCCCTTATCAAGGAGCGGAGACTCCAGGCTCAGTATTGATTTAAATTTATGAGCATATTTCAAAGGCAGCAGCAGTTTTATTTAGTGCAGACGACCAGCTGAAAACAATATTTAGCTTGCTTCCCAGGGCCAAGCAGAGGTGCATGTGAAAAACTGTACTTATAAAGCTGTTCCCACGTTGTACAAAGGGGGAAGAAGCCCAAATCCTTCCATCCAAATGACAGAGAAGACAGATCACCCATCAGCCTTGGAGAAGCAGCTGTGGCACAGAAGCTTTGCCACCTGCGGTACTGGGGAACTGGCTGTGGTGACAGCTGGAGTCTGGGCAACTCTTCACTTTTGCATCTGGAAGGAGAGAAGATAGCTGATCCGTGGTGTCACCTAGATGAGCTTCTCGCTCATTAATGAGGGCTGAAGAGCATCCTATCCCTTTCCTTACATTGTTGAAGAAGAGACAGTTCATGAGAATGACTAGTGAGGATCAGAAATTTACTGTAAATGCCCCCATTTCCCTGTGGATTGGCCAGCTGTGGCAGGGAAATCTTTCTGAAGACATGTTCTTCCATAATTGTCCATCATGGATTGTCTCATGCCATCCTCTTCAACAGGCTCTCACCGTTTACTTTAGCTCTATGTAAACTGTCTCACAGGCCAATGTGACAAGAAATTAGGCAAAGGCAAAACCTTCAGGTTGCAAATAAAACCCCTTAGTATTTTACAGGTTTTTATTTCTATTTTAGCATGAATGTATGTATTTTTTAGGAAGCAATTCTAAACTTAAATGCTGATTAAAGCTTATACATTCTTACATACATTTTTAAAGCTTAAGAGAAAGATTTCAGATTTTCTTTAAAAATTAGAACCTTCCTTTTTACTTTTCAAGATCTTCAGCTACTGCTTTCCCCAAACGCTTCGGCTTTCTGGATGTGTCTTATTTCTCTCCGTCAGATGTTGTATAGATTTATCCATGATAAGATACTGAAGCTGAGTTCTCAAGGATTAATCAAACTGGTTTTTTTTTTTCACTTTGTTTTGCATTTTTATTGAATATAATATTCTTAGGATACTTTTTAAGCATCAGAAATATTATATACATTTTGAAATGTACAAAGATGTGCACTTTTTTGAATATGATGACTAAGAGTTCAGATGTTTTAAGCTCTGTTCTTTATATAATTCACACTGGACAAAATATAGAAAGGTGACCTTGACATCTGAACCTGTCTGAGACAGTCAACTCTAGGTTGAGTTTAATAACAGACTCACAAGTTTTCCCCCTTTATCCAGATAACTCAAAGGGAAAGAGAGAAATTAAAGATCAAAATATGGGAGACAATGAATATAAGTCTGAAAGAAAAGAGAGAAACTCTAGAAATAAAATATTAATGGAACAGTCTTGCTAAAAATTATACAGTCCTTTAAAACCATAAGACAGTTTTCAGGAACAGAATCTTGTTGGCTTTTAGGATGAGATTACCATTACATTTAAGTGAGATTGAATTAGTCATGATATAAAACTAGAGATCTGTAAAAAGAGATAATAATTTAAAGGAATTCAGCTCCTAATGGAGTCTTCCTGGAGAAATAAAATCCAGTCTGGCCACAGTGAGAGCTGTGGCATCTACAGGGAAAATTGCCTGAAGGAGTCCAAAGCTAGAGCATATCACTGCTGTACATCTGCCATTGACATTCCTCAGCATCCAAATAAAGACATCCGCCTGAAACCACAGGAAACTAATGATACCTAGAATTGAATTAAAATTTGAATTAAAAAACAGCAGAGTTAGAATTTTAAAGAAACTAAAAAACATCTAGGGGGAAAATTAAAAAGGCATAGTGATTTAATGTGCAAGAGTCACTTGCCAGGTAGCAAGATGGAGAAGGAAATGTCACTGAAAAGTGATATGGTAACAATATCGTCACCAAGTTCTGCCTGAAACTTTGTAGATTAAATGTTTCTCAACCCTTCTGAAACTCAGAAAACATTGACTAAAATTTGTCTTCAGGTTTGAGTGTAAATCGATAGTTGTTTTATTAGAAAAATTGAACTCGTGGAAGCATTTTGAGTAGTAGGGCCAATAACTTTTCTAAGTTTCTCTATTTTAAAAATGTAACAAGTATTTATTTCTATTATCTACAATTAGGAAAAAAAATATCTGGCATCTTTTAAAAGGTTTTTTTTCCTCTTGCAAATGTATCTGTAGTTAATACAAATCCAAAACCCCACAAAATTCTTCATGGTAATCTAGGGGAGGTTTAGAGGAGCAGACAAATTGAGATTAAAAATATGGCATAAAAAATTAAGCTTGTTACTTAACAACTTCAGAATAAAGGTCTTTTCTGCTCATATGATGTTCATAAGCATGACAGGAAAATACGACTCTGTGCAGTGATAGGTATGAAGCGTCTGTCTTTTAGATTTGGAACGTTCTCCTGACCTGAGAAGTGTTACAACATAAAGACATCCCAAACTGACCTATGCAGAGATACGTGTATTATATACTAGAGACCCTGAAGAAAGAATTTCTCACTTAAAGGGAGACTAATTATATGACCTTTGTATTTGAGGATCCATCTGGAGAATTTTAATCACTCAGACAGCATGAATGGTTCAAGTCAGCTCTACTCACCATCAATTACAATGTGTAAGCAGTTTTGTCGTTAGCACAAGCCAGCAGAAAAGGCACCTTGATAGAAACAGTGCTGGTTACACTGCATGCTATAATATGTATTAAGATTTATCTTTTTCCTGATATTAATGAGGAAATCAGGATACCAACCCAGATCAACGTAGAGCATCAGGGACAAAGTTAGGACAAACTTGGACTGAGAAGCAATGCAGCATGTTTTCCAGTTTAAAAACACTTACTGACTTAAAGAACATTTTGTGGGATATGTTGTGCTCTTTTGCACAGCAGTCCAGTGCCTGTCCAACATCCTTAATAAGATCATCCTGTTACTCAGGCCACAAAAGCCAAAAAAGCACAAAGGAGCCAGCACTGACTAGTGCACCTTGCAAAGGAGGCAAATACACTCTTTGAGGTTTGCTCTGATAGAGGTAGAATAAAAGGTCTTGTATGGTCATCTATCAAAGATAGATTTAGTCATCCTCCAGGCTCTGAATTACAGGGGAGCATTGCTTTTTGGTGTCTTTTGGGCAGAGAAACATAGTCTGGTGAGAAAAGCAAAGACGGAGGTGAGATGCGTAGAAGAGAGACATTGAATGGAGGAACTAGAGTTTGGGTGGCAATGGAAAAAGGAGAAGATGAAAGACATTAGTGAAAGTGTTATGAAATGCATCTGCTACCTCCACTCTATGGAGATTTTATATGTAGCCATACATTCCTCAGTCATTAATAGTCACCAGACCCCCCAAAAAAGATTTGTATGTCTTTTCATAGGCTTACCAGCTACAGAGACCGATTTCTAAATGTAGAATAGATTACAGATAACTTACCTCTATAAGTTGCAAAGATGTTTTCAATGCAAACAGGAGAGTCTCAGTCTTCACTTTGTTAAGCAAAACAAACGTGAAGTTTCTTATAATAAAGGCATCTTTTCTAGGCTTTGAGTACTGTATTTCTTTTTAAAAGTTCTGCTTCTTTTCCTTTTCTTTGTAGAAGTTATATTTTGCTATGGAACAGCTTACTACCAATTCCCACTAAAATTAGGGCATCAAACTACTTTTGAAGATCCCAGATTAAGAGTTTACAACTTTTGCCAGTGACTGTTACATTCCTCCTGATCCATCTTTCTCTTCTGATATGTCACATTTGATAATATCCAGCTACCTCAGCCCTGTTGCCTGAGATTCATTAAATTATGACTGTTTAGCTTATTAAAAGGTATAACAGACACTGTTATGCCTGCTGCTTAACAATAGGTTATTCCAGGTTTTCTGTTCCATTGCTCTGTCAATAGTTTTTTTTCTTATTAAAACATAAGTAGTGATGTATGAAAGGCAAAGAGCATTTTACAGGACCAGAGAGAGGAAGTAGCTGCATTCTTTTGTTCCGGACTGGTCCAGAGAATTTCCCTAAAAGACTAACTTGGCTTCCCCATATTTATAAAGAGGAATAAATTCTACTGTTCATTTTCAGAAAAGCAAATACTGACTCAGTACTGACTCACAGATAAGGCCACAAAAGGACAATTCAAATCTTTGGCATTATCGGAAGCTTCAGACATAGAAAATCTTGCATTACTATTGCACTAATGATGAATATAGGCTTTAAGAAGCACAAGATGGGCAGGACAATATCTCCAGCCTGAGTAGATTGTATAGTGAAATACCGAAATTGATCTCAGCTCAGAAATGGCAGTATCTCACCTTCCAGACGTGTCAGATCCTTAGATCTGGGCTTATGTGATGCTTTTTCTTCCCAGATGAATCTAAGATGAAAGGGAATGTATTACACAATTCCACTTGGGCCACGGGTCACTAATCAAATTAATACCTCACCATTGAACATTTAGTAAATGATTTTTTTATATACGCCCTATTGCCATCGGATTTTGCAAGAACTCCTCTGTTATTTTCTTAATATTAGTTTGGCCTCAAGAAAAAACAAAAAAACATTTTGGAGACTTTATTGTCATTATTTGAAGACTTAATTTGGATCTCTGTATCTGGAACTGAACAAAAGCATTTCCCTTAATTATAACTCTGCACAAAGATATTTCATCATCCCATGGATACACTGATGCAGAGCCAAAGAGCCTCTACTTCTGCACGTCTCTTCCATCTTCCGCTTCTCTGATGAGAACATGATGAGGCAGACACTAAGAGATACAAATACCTGCACATGGCCTCTGAAAATTCACACGTAAGTGATCTAAAAGGTTATTTCTTTGTCTGCCCAGTGTCCCCTTTGCCGTAAGAACTTTCCATAGCACATCATAAGGCTTTTGCCAGGTCTGCTGCAATGATAGTGACCTGTAGTGGCCCATTCTGGCCCATGCAAAGTCTCTGGGAATCACCCAATCCCAGGTATCTGCATAAATACGGAGACAGCAGCAGCACAATTTGGATCTCTGTATCTGGAACTGAACAAAAACATTTCCCTTAATTATAACTCTGGACAAAGATTTCATCATCCCGTGGATATTTTGGATCTCTGTATCTGGAACTGAACAAAAGCATTTCCCTTAATTATAACTCTGCACAAAGATATTTCATCATCCCATGGATACACTGATGCAGAGCCAAAGAGCCTCTACTTCTGCACGTCTCTTCCATCTTCCGCTTCTCTGATGAGAACATGATGAGGCAGACACTAAGAGATACAAATACCTGCACATGGCCTCTGAAAATTCACACGTAAGTGATCTAAAAGGTTATTTCTTTGTCTGCCCAGTGTCCCCTTTGCCGTAAGAACTTTCCATAGCACATCATAAGGCTTTTGCCAGGTCTGCTGCAATGATAGTGACCTGTAGTGGCCCATTCTGGCCCATGCAAAGTCTCTGGGAATCACCCAATCCCAGGTATCTGCATAAATACGGAGACAGCAGCAGCACAAACTGGGTGTGAGGACCCCCTCATATAGTGAAAACCTAGTCAAATCCCAAAAGGTGAGCACTTCCCCTTATTGAACCGGAGACTCTGATTTGATCCACTTCTGCATCTAAACCTAAGACCAGAAATTCTTGTTAAGGGCTTAGGGATATCTATAGTAGTAGTAAAAATAGTAACACCATACTAATTTGCAATACATTACAATTTCATTTCCAGAGACAGATTCTGCTGTCTAATGGAGATAGACATGAGTGAAGCCAGTAGGTGGTTAAAAGCAGCATTTATGGGATAAGCATTACCCAGGCCTTATGTTTCTATTGCTGATCATGTCAAAAAACATGCTGGTATAGCTGGGGGCCTTATAGAAATTTGAGTCCTATATTCCTATAGGGGAAAATTAAATAAATAATTTTCTGTTTCAACAGCTGTAGGAAATGCTGAGATGTACCCTTTAATTTCTCTCATCAATCAGTTCGGATTGTTTTTAAATGGGGATCATAGGGGAGCCATATGCTCAGAGATATTCTTAACACATTGTTTAGTCGAACAGAACTGAGCTTGCTCCTTAGGAGGCTAATTTTTCACTGTAATGCTGTATTCTGATTGAATTTCCTAGCAGTTGGTGGTCTGTTACATTGTACAATAAGGGCCATTTCAATGAACTCCAAAATAAAGTGGCAGAACAGCTCGTCTCGCTTTCTTCTAATTGCTTAAAACATCTCCATATGCGAATGACAGCAGAAAGCTTTTGCAGCAAGCAGTCATAAGGTAGTGATAACATCAAAGTAGAAGATTGTTGTGAGATACCATCTTCATTATTCGAAGAAAGTCTTTCCTTTGTCACAAGACTCATAAATGTGGCTTCGTCTTCTTTTTGCTCTCAGAGGGAGAATGGGTCCTTCTTAGGTTCTCACCCTTCTGAGCTCTCAACAAAGTCTATGAGCTCCCCCCTCTTTTTCCCTTTAACCTGTAGGGTCCTCTTTTGTGGGGTTCCAGCTCTGGAACGTTAATAATTTGAAGGAGATCATACGTGCAGGTCCTGCCTGAGATCCCTTTGTGTGTGAAAAAAATTGTGTGCTTCCAAAAGAAGCAGTTAGCTTTCAAAATTTGCTGGCATTGAAACGGCCACAGTTGTTTTGAGAGAGAAATATTCACAAATGTTCATTTTTTTCCCCAGTCTTTTATTGCTTATGAAGAAGGATTGAAACGGCCACAGTTGTTTTGAGAGAGAACTATTTTTCTCCAGTCTTTTATTGCTTATGAAGAAGGCCCTTGGAAACAGAAAGGGAAGAATCTTTCAAGTCAGTTACAAAGTCTCCAGGTCAGTTCCCTAAAGCTGCCCCTTCCATGCTGGGAAGGTTAAAGACCAGGGAAGATCAGTCGCCACCTGGCTCAGCAGCTCCATCTGTGAATGTGGCACACGGGCAGCAGCTCCACAATACAAGAAGAAGGTGCAAAGTGTGGTGACAAGTCATCTGCAATGAAATACCCCAGAATGAAAAAATGTTCCGTTTTTTCTGATATTATTTCTTGCTGTGAAAGTAGAGGAAGAGAGCCCAAGAGTGTATATTGAACGAATCGGCAACAAAGGCAAGGCTTGTGTCCCAACTTAAGGCAAATAACTTGTTCATTTCTGGAGATGTGCAGTTGCACCCTGAAGGACTTGCTCTTGAAAGGCAACAGGTCCCTGCATGACCCTCAGCCCAATGGCTGGGAGCTAAAAGGCGACAATAGCTCAAAGGAAGAGGAGAAGGAGCCTGTCTTCAAGGCTAATGGAAAAGCTGGCACGGGGCATTGCATAAATATAGCCTGCTGCTTCTTGCAGGAGCATGTAAATCAGGATTGAATCCATTCTAAGTAAGAGATAAAATCTTATAAACTGCTGTACATAGAAGGAAAAAAGACTTTTGCTAACGGCATGTGCTCTTTGCAGCCTCCAGTAACAGCTCTCAGCATGGGAGATTTTTATATAACAACATCTGGTTACATAGTGCAAACAAAACAACAATTTACACAAGGGCATGTGAAAAGGTTTGACATATGTTATTTATTTATGAATTTCAAAGAGCTGCCTGTATTTAGTTTACATTCAAATATTCCCCGTGTCCCATGAGGAGACCCCACGTATAGGCTATAAACATGATCGGATCTTGTTGGTGTGTTTACGCATGATGCTGAGCTAAGGTAACGTCTAATTGGCAGACTCAGATTAAGCAGAGATTAATCACATTTTCCACACAGTACAGAGAGATACGGCAATGTTTTCTACATTTAATATCAGTGACAAATTCAGAACTAAGAAAAAATTATTCCAGTTCTTAGAAAAGGATTATGCACCAAATACATGCTATTTGTGTAAGAAACTTCTTGACATGACAATAAGCATCAAACATTAATATCAAGTTCTGATCCAGAAGTGGTATGGATTCTTCCATTAAGTCGGACTACTTTTTATTGTTTAGATGGAACATGTACCAGAGCTCTTCCCTAATGCTTACCCCGTTGAGAGAACATGAAATGTGCGCAATAATATAGAAGTTGTCCTGATGCCAGTCATTTGGCTGAGGTAATGATGAACTCACCTACCACAAGAGTGTAAATATTCTGCATCTACATGCACATCTGCTCATTTCTGCTCTTATCTTTCAAGATCCTGAGTCTGTGAAGTGGCCTCAGGAACCATAGGATCATAGAATGGTTTGGAAGCTCATCCAGTTGCAACACCCTGCCATGGGTAGGGACACATCCCACCAGACCAGGTTGCCCAAAGCTCCATCCTGGCTTTAAACACCTCCAGGGATGGGGCATCCACAGCTTCCCTGGGCAATAAAACATGCAAGATGAGAAAATGTTGTTACTAAATTACAGATATGTAATGTCTGCTTCATGCCCCTATGGGAAAAATTGTCATTATCTAGTGAACAACAACCATAAGTTAGTGGATTTCAGCTGCTTTACCCTGCTTTCTCTCCAGATCTTAAATTCAAGCCTCATATGTTATTTCCAAACACTGTAAATGTATCAGGCTGGTCAATTTGTGTAACTAAAACACAAGCAAATATGGAAATGCTGTGGACAACATTTCCATCAAAACACATTTCTAGAATACCAGTTTATAGACCCTGGAAATTATAATCACGTTAACCCCCCATCCTCAGTTTACCACATTTTCCACAGACGGGTGAGAAGCTGTAAATTTGGGATGGATTTTTGTGGTTATCCATTTTGATCTACACATTACAGGCTAGAAAGGGAGTTTTATTAGGTTATTTCTGCACAAAAATTCATAACTTTTAAAGACATTCTCACTTCTCTATCACATCTGTCACCAGTTAAGTTGTTCCAATAAACTTTAGCCTTGCCATTAAAAATTCGCAGCTCATTTCTGTTCTGCTTTTTATTTGTTTTATCACTTGGTTTCAGCTACTAGGGCTGATAATTCCGTCATTTGCTGAGCCAAAAGAGCCCTCTGCTGTTGGAAACTTACTTCCACCCAGGGGACTTCTAACCCACAGTCAAGTGTTCAGTTGTGTAGTGCAGAAAAATTGAGTTGTTTTACTTTTTGGAAGGCAGTATTCCTTATGCTGGCATCCTTCTTGTGTCTCTGTTCTGAAACGTTTCTAAAATTGCCAAGAGCTGCGTGGGTTGGCATTGCAAACACTGGCATTTCAATTGTGGTGAAATTCAAAAATACTTTCTCCTCTTCCTCCTGTTCTCAATTTTTCTAAGGCTCAGATTTCGCCTTGAAATAGTTATTCTTCAAAACAACATCGAGAAAAATGCCTTAAGTTGAGGTATTTTCTTCAGTGTGAACCAGGCAGCCACAAGGGAAGGTGTGTATGTGACACTGATCACTCTTACAGAGAAGGCGTCTTTCTGTGCTCTGGCTGGTATTGCTTTGGACTATAACCAGCATTCAGAGCAGAAGAAAGACATGAAATTTTAAAAATGTAAGATGATAGCACCTGCAAATGCTGTTAAGGCTAGCAACAGTCCAAAGGCTGAAGCCTTCTAATTTATGTTCATGGCCCTCATAAAAATATGGCTCCCATTACAAGTGTGGAAATGGACCTTTAATAAGAGCTCTGCTTCTGCAAAGTGAAATCAATTTGCTGGTTGAGAGTCTGGGTTTACATTCTTTGAATTTCAGTTATGAGAGTTATTTGTATTCCAGCTGCTGCTACCCTCACCCTGATGGCTGGACTGGGATCCCCTTGGGCTTTCCCTTCTCTTGTCCAGCTGAATGCTCTGTCCTTCTCTGGGGGCTTCCAGGGGCTCAGTCGTGCAGAGCAATCCATGGTGAAGCTTGCAACGAAGACCCAAGGACCCTTTCTGACAGGCAGAAGGAGTGTCACAGCCTGTCACAACCCTCTGCCCACCACAAACATTGAGGGACACATCAAGGAAGAGAGAGGAGGAGAGGACAGGGCAAGCTGGCTGCAGACACATCATTAAGGACAGTCTTTCTTCCCTCTGACAGCTTGGAGAGTAAATTCATCTAGTGGAAGCCAAGAATGGGTCGTCTATTCCAGAAAACCTAGGCAGCCAGAGTGAAATACTGATTTTCTCTGCACCACATTTATAGCAATTTATACCCACAGGTGCTTCAGTCTTGTATGATCAGTTCAAACCAGCATGGCCAGTGAAGGTAGCTGGACCAGCACTGAATGGGTCTCAGCATGACCCATGCTGGAGGCTGGGTAAACAAACATGTATGGTCTTTGCAGCTGCTTTTATTATTAGTTATAATGGGCATTTATGTACAATCTCTTTTAAATGGATCCATCACCTTTGAGATAATTTCACGGAAAGATTCAAGAAGCTCAAAGTAAACACAAGGTGACCTTGGTTCAGTTGCTGTCACCGGTGGCACTGCAGAAATCTCCGTGGATCTTACTTTATAGTGATGGTTGGGCACTAATTGATGCCCAACCATTGATCTGAACGATGGCCCGGTCACAAGATCATCCTCACTTTTTTCCTGATGTTCAAAAGAGACTCCAGAGTTATAATCTATCTGCTCAAATCTTCACAGCATGTTAATTGTGCTCATGTGATTAATTTTATTAGTGCTCTGGGTGTTGTTATCAAATCCCAGTTTGATTCTTTAATTAGCCTGTTTAGTTAATTAATTAGGCTTTTAGAGCTATACTATGAGAACGTTTTCTCTAATAACTTTTGTTCCAGTTGGCCTGGCTCATTGGATTTTGACAGACAATATGGTGGCTGCAGAGATTTAAAGTTACTACTGATTTCCTTTCCCACATTCTTATTTTTATGAAATAGAGAATACTGATGCTCTGGGTAAGGAACCATCCATAGCTTGAGCCAATTTGTTAACAGACAACAGAGAATTTATGTGGGGAGATACATCCTAAGTAGCTCGGTCACCATAAAACATTATTAATCATCATTTCTATTGCAGTGGGTTGTTGTGCAATGTAAACTCTCATAGTTTCTGTTCTGGTTCAGAGACAGATATTTGGCCTGATCTTGGAACACAGCTACTTCTTGGTGTCTGCCCACACGCAGCTCTGTTCAGCTGTTGCTCGTGGACTTCAAGGAAGATCATCTAAGGCACCTGGGGAGCTCCAAACCACATGGTGAACTCCCAGAGAACAGAGGGCTGCACACAATAACACGCTAAAGGAAGGGGGAAGAAAAAAGAACAGGAAAAAGTATATCACAACTCACTGTTCCAACAACACAGGGGAAACGATGGAAACCTGGTGTTTAGCAACACCAACCCTGAGCTGCCACCACTAATTGCACTTGAAAGAGTCAGGAACAGTGATGTGGTTTGACAATGATGCTCCACAGCACGCCTGCCCCAAAGCACACACCGAGGTCCTGGTGACAGCTCAGCATCGTGATGGACAGACAGCACGCTCAGGGAGACCATCAAAAGCAGACAGGGTTTCACACTCCTGCAGCTATTCTTGCTTGAAAATGGCTTCTGGGCTCTTCACAGGGCTGATTCATTGCCCGTCTGGGGGATATGGTAGCATTTTCCGGGCTTCTTCTAAAAATTCCATTTACAGTTCAAATTAATCCATCAGCCCTGGGCTTGTCACTCGCTGGGGGATCCGGGGACTCAAACAGGTCTGGACAGGAGGGATTGTTTTTAGAAGAAGTATAAATACGATCAAGAAGGAAGAAACCCCCTGAAACAGCATCTACCCATACAGAGAGGGACATTCAGGGACACTCACACCCACTTACTAACGACCCGGGATCGCTATTTGTATTGAGCTCATTTGCATGTTATACTTAAAGGTCTGCTTGGCCATTGCTGCTGTTTGTTTGGTGTTATGATCAGCATTTATTTAGAGATGTCACAGCAGCAACTTGAGCTAATCCGTGTTGACCGCTATCAATGTGATAGAAGTGTTAAGCATTAACTATCCAGAGCCACACAGAAAGAAGAGTTAATTAATTCTGTAGGCACCCACACATATCACCCTTTAATTAAGAAAAAGTTGCACGGTGACATCAGCCTTCGAGAATGTCAACAGACATTTTTAAGAGTTTCTGCTGCTTTTGTCCAAGAGTGTTCGGCTCCTCTGAGCTTCTGTAAAGGGAGTTAAATATCCAATTATAACAATTTTTACCATCCAGATCATGAGCCTATTCTTCAGAATTAGCCTGAATTAATGGTAAGTGTGGAGAATGGAGAGGTTACACATCATTATCAGCTGCATGTTTTTCTGGATGAAAACAAATCCCTGACCTCATTTTGAAACCCTCATTAGCAGCCCTTGTAAAGGAGGTCAGCCTGCTCCGCATCCAGCCCATCCCAGCAGCCGGGGGCTGCGCTGCCCAGGGCACACGGTCCATCAGGCTGCAACCTCTCTTCCTGATGCTGGGCAGAGGCTTAGCAATCCATCTTCTGACTAAAATGACAGTGATTTACAGCCGACACCTCCTAGAATTGGCACTGACAAAGCCAACTAGTCAGCTTCATACCAATGGGATACTCTTGTGATGTCAAACTTAAGTTCAGGAACAGCAAAGTTTTCAGAAAACTAACTTCTATTTTCCTTTTTTTTTCTTATACCCTTCCCTCTCCCAGGGTCTCTCAAAGAGCCTGTTTCCTGACAGCAGCATTTGTAACGTGCTCCCAGCACCTGTGTGCTCCCAGCTTCACCCATACTATTCAGTACAGATGTCTTTCCAAACAGTCTGTATTATCATGTTATTATATATGGGGCATACAATACACATTACAATTATAAATTTACATATATATAAAATGCAGCCACCATCATATAACTAAATATTTAAGAACACTACACTTCAATAACTTTGCAGTAGTGTTATGGAACCACCATGTAATCCTATCCCTTTCTATAAAACCTTATGCTCATAACACACTTGCTGTATGCAGAATGTTTTCTTTTGAGTATAACTCAAAAATTTCTCCATTAGGGAAATATCCTAATTTCAGTGAAAAATACCAGCTAATATAGCTGGTATCTACCTGTTCTTGTTTTCTTTCGTGGTAAAAGAAAATTATTATACTTTATCACTACTTTAGCCAGAAAATTTGCACTGAGATGAGATCTCAAAAGTCAGATTAACACGAGGGAGATTCCTACAATCCCTTTTATAAACAGGATGTCTGTAAAACTGGTTGGTAGTTTGCAAGTTGTAGGTTCTTCAAGATATAATTTGGAGAACAGACTGCAACCAGGCGCCGCTATTTGAAATGATGCCAAGATTTTTCTGGCCTTCTTGTTAGGACAATGGAGCACCATTCATAGTCAACTTATTCATTTATCTTCCTAATATAAGTTTTCAATCCCCAAATTATCTAGTAATATTGAACCTGTGTTCAATATACAAACGCATATGAATAGCAAGTGAATAATGTTAACAGCTCTTATCAGCTGCATAAAAATGCACTTTTTTTTCCAAGGAGAATAAATAGAGAAAGTGAGTTACAGAAAGTTTAAGCAACACAGTCAGGTTCACACAGTAAGTCAGTGCCAGAGGTCAAAGCAGCACTCAGCTCTGCTGTTCCTCATCCTTGTGTGCTCGTGGCTGGACCACGTGTTGTTGGAAGTGCAAAACAATCTGGACAAAGGGAGAATATGCAAGGAGTGCTTCTGTGCCTGGGGGAAAGGGAGAAAATTAGAGGAAAAAAAAAACTTTTCCTCTCTCTTGAGTCCTAAATCTGATTTTGAAAGAGGCAGTATCACTGCTTATCTTTTTAAAGATGAACATGCACTTCTGATTCTCCAGAATTAATAGTTTTTGATGTTTTATTTATAGCAGTACAATTACAGTCCACTCCAAAGAGACCAGAATCACAACTGTCCCATTGTAAACCTTTCTTTATAGCGCAGACATTTATTTTCTGACAAGGAAATGAAAGAGCCCGACAGTCCAAGCAGAAATGTCTGTCTGTAAAGGCAGTGATACCTCAATAGATTGCTGTTGGGCGGATAATAAAACCTTCTGGTTTCATCCTATTTTCTAAGCAAAAAACAGCTATTGGAGAAATTTCAGGTGCTGAGAACAGCAACACTGTAATAAATGGAGTAAGGAACCACGTGAAATGATGGCACAGGCATTAAGGACCAAGCTATAGAATAACTGGGTTGCCTGCAAAGGAATTGAGATAGAAATGCAGGGGATTGTTAATTGATGAGGCCTGAAGAAAGTTCTTTTTGGCTTGCTGGAGAAGGAGCTGGCTGCCTGCCCTGGCACGACGGGGCTGCTCTCTGGGCAGGGCTGCACCACCGGCCACCGGCCTCCCCAGCACCACCGGCACGCACAAGCTGGGCTCTGTAAACACCATCTCATTAGAGCTTTTTATAAAGCAAATTGTTGTAAATTAGAGCTGGGAGTGATGTTTGCAGGGGGTTTGCAGCCAGCAGAGTCCACCTTCCCAGCAGGTCACGGGCCGGGAGGATGAGGATGAGGTTTTGCCTCCGAGCCCTCGCGTGTGGTTCATCTCTCCTGCCGGCGCTGCGGCAGACGAGAAATGGCAACGCTATTTAGGCAGGAGTATTTAAATAAAAGAAAGTTTAAATCAACAGCAACCGATCCCTGTCCCACCCATCCCTTCCAATAATCTTAGAAATTGCAAGGTTTTTTTTTTTCCAGATTAATGATTATCTGTGAAATCTGGCTGGCTGGCTGGAATCTACGGTGTCTTGCTTTGCCTTTCCCTACCCTACTGTTTTATTTTAAGCTTCTGGTGTTTGCAGGGCATTTTCAACATTGCCTTATAAGTATTTTTTTTTGTCCCTACCCTACTGTTTTATTTTAAGCTTCTGGTGTTTGCAGGGCATTTTCAACATTGCCTTTTAAGTATTATTTTTTTTTTGTTGTTTGTGACAGTCTTAGACAAGTAGGCAGGAGGAATTTACACATGATTGGGCGAAATAACACGAAACAAATATTTTCCATTGCAATTACAAGGTTGGCCTCCTCATGCAAATTATTTATGGAAAAATGCACTTAATAGCATTACCCAGATTTTCCAAGATAAAGGAAGATGAAGCTGAAGTTGTTATGCTGTAATCCATTAGCCTAGTATGTGTGATGGATCACAGTTAGACACGAAGCATGTAGAAAGTAGCTGTAAGTGATCCTCCAGCTGACTCAAACTTTTGAAGCTAATTTTCCATTACCAAGGTGGAGATACATCTGCTACCGCAGAAGAAAACTTTCTAGGCACATCACATCCCTCTTTCCTGCTGTGCTGGCCCTCACACAGTTCTCCGTGCAGCCCTGGAGGCAATAGATGTTTGTGGATATGGGAAAGCTCATGACATGGAACATTTCACACCCAAAAATACAGCACTGGAAGTGTTATTTTATGTTTATTTAAGTGGATTCTTGAGTGTCTCGAGTAACTAACATTGCCCTGCAGTGAATGGCCAGGAGTTGTGAGGAGGTGTATGGGCATGTAAGGAAGATGACCACTGGTGAACCTTATGTCTACCTGTGCATTCTCCTCCTCATGGCTCACGGCCCTTCACCCATGTTCACAGGCTGCCAAGCAGCTCAGGACAGGGAAGGACCATCCCACCCGGCTCAAATGGTACTCACCAAGGTCTCGTAACAAAGTGCCTGCTGAATCAAGAACCAAAATAGTTGCCAGTCTTGTATTAAAGAAAGAAGTGGCTGACAGCTTGACTTGTCATAAAAAATCAGGGAAGAAGATCTGCTGCCAAAAGCTGTATTCAGATTAATTTAGGAAACCAATCACGACGCATACTCACAGCTACTAAAAAGCCCAGAAGTTCTTAGGTGCAACCTGAATTCCACATGTGGCAACTTCATTGGTAGGACAGGTATTGTGAGTGAAGTTTCCTTTTTCCTCTGCAGTTCAGATGAATATATGTGATTTCAATCAAAGGTGCCTATAAAACTCCCTTCCGTTTGGTGATGTGCTGCCTACATGTCTGGAAGCAGACTTGGGAAGAGCTTTCGGCAGTCTGCCCTCCTCCCCTGCCTGTTAGCCTTGTGAGGTGTGTGGAAATCACACTCCAGAAATGTTGGTGGAGAAATGGCAGCTTCGGACCATCGTTGTCTCTCACACGAAAAGAGCAGCAGCACCTCCCCTCCACAGATGGTGCATTTTCCCCCAGAGGAGATTTGTGACACAATATTTTGGCCAGGGGTAGAGGGACTAGAATACCATTGCAGCCTTTGGGAAAAGAGAGGCTGATGCACAAATAAGAGAAAAAAACCCCTAAGCTTGCAACGAGTGTCCTGAGGGGACTTGAGACACAGGTAACATCTGCAGGCAGACAGGAGGCTGAGCATAATTTCTTCTGGATCTCCATTCTACGTCCCCATATGAGTCTTCTCTAATGCCTCGATGCCTCTGGCTGCTCATCACAGTGAGTTCTGGTTTTCTTCATATCCCGTGCTCCCCTGTCCTGAGTGAGTACCTTTGGCTCTCTTCCACACCCCCAAATTGCTGTCTTGGCAAGAGGATTCACGTGCTTGGGTTGGTCTGAGAGAGGCTGATGCACAAATAAGAGAAAAAAAAACCCTAAGCTTGCAACCAGTGTCCTGGGGTGACTTGAGACACAGGTAGCATCTGCAGGCAGACAGGATGCTGAGCATAATTTCTTCTGGATCTCCATTCTACGTCCCCATATGAGTCTTCTCTAATGCCTCGATGCCTCTGGCTGCTCATCACAGTGAGTTCTGGTTTTCTTCATATCCCGTGCTCCCCTGTCCTGAGTGAGTACCTTTGGCTCTCTTCCACACCCCCAAATTGCTGTCTTGGCAAGAGGATTCACGTGCTTGGGTTGGTCTGAAGCTATCTGTATGTTGAGAAATCAGCTAGCTAAATGGAACAGAAAATTGTTAAATTCATAGTGCAGTTTTCCATCTCTGGGGTTACTGATTTGGCCGTGTTTTCACTATTTAGCCAATGCACGTACTCTGTGAAGGGAATTTATTTGCCATCTTGATTTTTCCATGCAGTTCAGACAAAATCCATCAGGGATTCCAGCATCACTAGCGACGAGGGCACTGCAGATGGACAGACATCTGGGAAGACAAGTGGACAGACAGCTTGGTGACAGTGCAATATAATGGGACAAACATTTCCAAAGATCCTCAGAAATAAATTATCTTCCATGGGGCTGGAGGGAGTAAGGATGGAAAAATGATGCTTCTGTAACACCCATGGCAGTTTGCATTTGTTGGAGACAATCCAGATTTATAGGAAGGGTGTGATATTTTTGATATAATCACAGTTTTCAGATGAGTGTTTGCAAGTGATTTTTACAATTTTTAAAACATCATGACCTCATACGACTGTAATCTCATTTAAAATACATGTAAAGTACACTTAAAACCTAAAGCTGTCACTCAACATTAATTAATCAAAATATGTGAGTGCATGATGAAGTTCTCTGCAGAGAGAGGAGCTAAGTTTTAGTTTTTCCTCATTTGCTGGCAAAGAGGCCTTTGGTAATGCTCCCTGCAAATGATCTGGAGCCTCTGGTGAGTTTCTGCCAGGATTTTGTCTGAAATGAATAAAATACAGATGATTAATGCATTTGAAAATGCTTGTTTATATTCAGAAAAAGCATCATATTTAATATAGCTTCAAATCACCCGTGAAACTAGATGGGAAAGATAATTATGGTAGAGTGTTACACCTATGATAACTGAATAAACTGTGTCTTAGAGATCTTAAAATTTAAATATACAAAGGGGATTAAAAAGGGAGATGCTTGTCTCCCAGAGGCCCCTTTCAACCTAAGATACTCTATGACTTTTGGAAACTAAATCCTTAAGATAGATTTAAAAATGCAAGGCAATTTTGACCATCCCACTTCCTTGACAGAATTAGGGCCAAGGACCTATGCAGAAAAATATATTAGTGCATTGCAAGCAGTTGGGTATATGTGATATGAGATGGCAAAAAATTCTCTGGATCTTTATAATTTATGTTATGCCACAGATTAGTAAACATCTGCACAGCCTTAAAGCTTCACTGTGTCTTTAGAGCCTGTCACTTCACCTTTCAAACAGCTTTATCCAACATGCTGGCACAGGCCCTATTTTAATGGCTGTAAGTCAAGTTCAAACAAGTTTATTACACAGTTGTGAAATTATATTGGCACATCCGGTAAAGTAAGTCTGACACAAATCCTTCATGCCTTCTGTATTACAACTAAAAACTCATTTCAGAGGTTTTTTTTCCCAGAAATTCTTGCGTTTTCACTGTTTCAGTAAGTGAATGCACTATGGAAGGTACTTTCAGCGTATTGACAAAATATGTGATTATGAAGATAAACAAAGCCAGTTTATCCCACTTCCAAAGCAATACATTAGCTATAAATAATGAAACTTCACTAAATTACTCTGAATCTGTTTGGATTTGGACATAAGACATGCAGAGACATAGTTATCATATGGAAGTATCACATTATGTATTTATTAGCCTAAATGAGTCACAGCCATGAACACTGCTTGTATCTGAAAGGAATAATTCCTTGCTGTTCTGCCTTTAAAAGACAACTCTTAAATACAGAAATTTTAAGGATTACTCTCTGATGTCATTGTATTTGCCAGCTCTATTACATTTAGCATGACAAAGGCTACTACACTTATGTGTCATCTTCAGTTCCCACTGGACTTCTGTTCGTGACTTCTCAAGGCTGTGGATATTGAAGAAATCCCATTAAAAATGGCCTTTGAGTAGGTTTTCGACAAGCTCCGTATTGCGTTTCCCTGCTGCTGCCTGGGATGTGTTAAACTTACTGCTCACACTCCACATGGCACACGTACAGCAATTTTTGGTCCAGGAAATACCAGACTGAAATGTGAGAGTCATTACTTTTGGAAATTCGAATGCTGGCGGGTAGGTGATGTCCATGGGAATGTGCTGGAAGTGGCGGTTTTCATACAAGGAAAGCAAAAAGGGGGTTCCAGCCACACATCACCCACAGCCTGGCTGTGTGCACAGCGGGGGCATTTGGCCCTATTTTCTCCAACTGTTCCATAAAACTACTGTCACCCAGTTGTCTCTGGTGTCTTAATGCTGGTTTTTCTTACAGTTAAAATAAAATGCACATAAAATTTGCCCATTTTTGAACAATGCAAAACCCCTCTACTTTAAACCGTTAACTAATGCAGACCTCCTGTCTTTCAATTTCTGATAAATCAAAGAAAAACAGTATTGGGGGAAAAAAAATAGCATTTTCCCTTTTTGTATTGCTAGTATTACAGAATTCTTCAGTCTAGTGGTAATCCTGCTGGCCTGAATCCAGCAGTGCCTGCCAAATGCCAGGGCAATGTGTTGTCAACATAAAATCTACAGGCATTCTGGGGCATGAAGAAATGTAGTTCCCATCATAAAAAAAAAAAAAAAACCCCACAAAAAAAACCCCAACAAAAAAAAAAACCCAGAACTGTTGCATTCTTTGCAAAAATGCCAGAAATTCTTTCTGGCTTTCTTTATGTCACTGGTTAACATCTTTCTTAAAATGCTGTTTCTTCTCATCTGTTCAGCATGGAAGGAAAAAGTAAAGAAAACTCAGAAAAAAACCTGCATTTTTATTTTTACTTTTTCCAGCAGAAATGTACCGATGTAGATGTATCTGATCAAAATCCCCCTAAATAATAATAACGATAGATGCAATCTCTGCTCCCCATTCAAAGTATTTCTGCCATGAACTGAGCCATCACCTACAGTAATGACTTTAGGATGCTCAAAACATGAAAATCCCACAATTCCATTTCTTGCTAAGCAAAGGGTTCATCTAGTGAAAATAATATCATAGAACAGGGAAGTACAAGAGAACAAGGAACCTTTGTTTCCATGGCAATCCGAGCTCCTTCTTCAGACACGAGCACAAAGGCAATATGCTCAACGATTATCTGAAGGTCATGTTGTTCTTACGAGAAAAGTTAGAGAGAATACACTGGGCTAATTTCCCCAGTCAGATTGCAGGCTGCATTTTTAACCAGTTAAAACAAGAAATTGCTAAAGGAAATAAATGCCTTCCTTAATGTCATCTGTTTATTTTAAAATCTCTTTTCCTAAAGGTAACAGCAGCCTACTGGTGAGGGAGGGGAGCATAACTGGCTGTCCTTCAGACTCACTCATATTTTCTATCATTATTTGATGAGCTCAGAGACAAATGTTTAGATCCCATGTGTTTTTGGCATCCCTCACCTGGTAAAATAATGACACGGACTTTAAAGTCAAATGCCTCTTAAAAATGAGTAAAATGTCCCCATATGAGAGCTTGTTTTCGTTTCCAGTCATTTTTGCAGCAGGAGCCACTCTTTCAAAGATCTGCCTCATCAACAAGTGCAAACAGGCTTTTAAATGCTGGGATACCCCAGGGATGCAGGCAGGTAAGCATAAGGACAGCTAGTTAGTCTCTGGTTGTGTTACATATGTAAGAAACAGGCATCTAAGAGGCACATAAATGTTAAATGCAGTTTACTTCGTATTTCCCAATGTCAGTTTTAGGTTTCCATTTCCTCTGCGACGGTTTGACCTTGTTGACAGCAGGGGTAAATGCTTTATGTGGAAAAGAAAATGACTGTTTAAAAAGTGTAATTCTATTTTCTTGCTCCATTCTGTGCTCCATGATTTACTACAGATCTGAAGTACAAAGGAACAGAAACTTTACTGGTGTTCGGAAGGAAAGTTATTTTTAGTGTTGTTTTGTTGCCAAGGCATATAGAAACCTTATGTGCTACCTCAGAAAGTTACTGTGGAAGGGCAATGAAAGAGGGATGCTTATTTCTTCATCTTTTCTTTCCAACCACAAAGCTTTTCTCCAATTTAAAAGTGATCATGTATTCCAGAGGATAAGCTGCAAAGGTCACCAAGCAGTTTGAAGTTGAATTAAGCATAAATGTCTGATCATTGATTGTGTAGTATAAATACAAATGAAGATCTTGAACGAGCACAGTGCTTAGATGTCCATCCCTGTCTCTCTTCAGTACAAATGCATTTCTGAATCCAAACTTCATGAAGTTGTGGATGGTGATAACCAGATAGGGAGAAACAAGGCTGCAGAAGTGGGAGGGGAACAGCACGACACGTAGAGTCCGGTTCTCTCAAAGACAAACCACCAGTTCCACTAAAGCCATATATTATCAAAGTGGTATATGTGGAATAGGAGCTGGGAAACACCACCTGGAGGCACAGGAAGGGCAGGAAAGGGGGGCTCACGTGTGTCCTCCTGCTGCTGGCACCTGAGCATGTCCAGTTTGGGGGTGACACTGGGACTGGTCCAGCTAAAGAGAACTTTTTGCCCACTCCTAAGGTCAATGGGGAGCTGGGAGTGTCTCTTTTTCCAAGGGTATTGTTGAAACTGGCTCAAAATACACAGCTTGAGAAGTGTTAGCGTAGAGACTAAGTCATCATCTTGCAAATAAATTCTTCTTTGGAACAGAGGGGGAAAGCCCTGCTCGTTTGCAGGTAACAGCATGTTGTGTTTCCTGTCAGCAGGACAAAGATTTAAAGCAAAGTGTAGAATGACTTATACATTATCGCTGGCCTCCATCCAGGAGGGGAGGGTAACCTAGTTGTTCTACAAAAATATTAGTTTCCTTTATCTCCTTCCACATCGACTGCAAGTTTTTAAAAGCCATTGTGATACTTCACAGGCAAAAATAAGGAACAGCCTGAGGCCAAAAACATGTGAGCCTTCAGTGAACTTAATACTCCTGTGCCACCCTAAGAAGGAAAGACGTCTCCCTTCCTGTAAGTTGTATGTTACCAGGATGCTTATTGAGAGAAAAAAAATGGGAAAAGCATCTTACGGTGAGGAAGACCAAAATCACAGAATCATAGAAGATTTTATGCTCTATGCAGCTATAGTCACACATTGACATACATACAGCTACGATGCATACTCACCTGTTAAAGAGGCCCAAATCCAATTGAAATACTGTTATAATATTTAGTATAAATAAAAAAAACCCTCAACACCTAGTTGTCTCTTTATAGAAGAGACACTATTTTACAGAACTGTTGTATGTGAAAGAGAATACGTGATGTTTACATATAGACATTTACACATTTAAGGCTGCCCAAAGCAAATAATGTAAAATTCTCCCCAATCACATTCCTCAGGTCTTTAAACAATGTATACTTGATTCTATATTTTATGAAAATACTTCTTATCATGCTTGGAAATGTCAATCCTCTCCTGTTTCTGTGTATCCTCCTTCACTCACTGCTATGAGTTAAATAATAATTTGCAGCTAAATCTCCTTTAGTTACCAAAAAAATAGGTCACTAATGATGTCATGGAAGAGTCTATTTTTCTATTACTTCTCACCACATGTGTCCACAATATTTGCAAAAGAGTGACTGTGCTGCAAATGGTAACAAAATTATATACATTTTCTGTTGCTCGCCCTCTGCCCTCATAAATTAGGACCGAGAGGGGAGAGGACTGGATACTTTGGAAAGGGAAAACAGCACAGCTGGGAAATCACTAAAACGGGATATCCAGGATATTCAGGCTGTCCCTGAATCCAGAGAACAAGCAGCCTGTTTCACACACCACGTCCAGTGGGTCTCAGCTCCTGTGCTGCATCCAGTCGCCCCACACTGCGCCAAGGGTGGCAAAGCCACCTATACCAGATAAAACTGTCTGAAAAGTTTGTGTGGAAAGCACCTTTCCATTAAAAGACTTTTTAAAAAAATATCTAATTCAGTAAAGCAGTGAAAAAGCAGAGTATCTTTTATTCTAGCTTTAGAAAATGAAATTCCCTATCTTCAAAATAGAAAAAGTTGTAGTTTTCAGATTTAAAAGAATGTAAAAACTGAAAACTGAAAATAGTTTTCCTACTGAAAAAAAAAAAGTAAAGCAGTGAAAAAGCAGAGTATCTTTTGTTCTAGTTTTAGAAAATGAAATTTCCTATTTTTAAAATAGAAAAAGTTGTAGTATTCAGATTTAAAAAAATGTAAAAAATGAAAATAGTTTTGCTACTCAAAAAAAATTTAATTTGTGTAAAAGGAAGGACAACAGACAATGTAATGAATAAATTGTTTTTGACTTAATTTGTGTAAAAGGAAGGACAACAGACACAATGTAATGACTAAATTGCTTTTGAGACAGGGACTAAGAGAGGAAGGATGATCATAAAACCCATGGGACCAGATCACCCATGGTCTGGAAACCAAATATAGCAAAAGATATAGGTACTGAGATATGAACTTATGCTTATTATGGCATTTAAGCTATGCGAAATACATGAAATGTGACTGCAAAGGCAGAATTAAGTGGGGTAACAGATGTAATACTTTCTCCTAAATGACTGGACAATAGCAAGAAATACAATATACGTGATGAAAATATAAGTTGGTATTTTCAACACGGGAGTAAGGATCCATATTTCATGCAAGCCAACTGCTGTGCATTTCCTTCAGCACTGAAAGTTATTTTAGAGATTATTATTCAAAAGATGAAAGATAAGATTTTATTCTCAGACAAATTGATTCCTTTAAGGACACTGGGCTGCACGTGTGCAGCTGCTAACACAATACATCCTGATCTGTTTAGAAGATGTTTCAGAGAGAACAAAAGTCAGGATCATTCCAAAAAAGATTGAGAAAAAGGGCGATTGATGGAACATGTCCTTCCTGCTGGTCAGCTGGGCTGACCTGAACTCCTATGTACCCCAGAATAAGCCTCTTATTCATTGGCACATGCTGTGTGTTGAGTTTTATTAGTTATATATAACTTATATGTAGTTTTGATGTATATAAATATATATCTAAATTTGTATGTATAAACTAATAAGTATATATAATTATATTAGTATAAAGTAATATGTATATACTAAGTATATATATTTTATATATAGATAAAGTTATATATGAACTATTTTAAAGTTATATATATATATAAACTAAGATAAGCAAGGGAGGCTGAGTTGGGTGCTGGAGAGGGATCCTGCATTTGTAAAAGCTTGGGGAAACAAAATACCCTGAAAGGGAATATAGCAGAGCACACATGGAATGAGGATGATTTGCCCCAGACCCACATCACACGGATCTTCCTGTACTCCCAGTATCCCAGTGCAGAGGAGCCCTGCCAGATGCTGGGAGGGTTCATCCCCGGCTCCCTGTGCCCACCCCCGGCCGCACAGCATCTCCAGGGGGGAAGGAAACACTTTTGTGCCCGGGCTGGGAGGCGAAGGCTGGCTGCCAAGTTTACTTTTCTTTGAATAAATGCTCTCCCGGATCAGCTGCGTGCGGGAAGACTAAAGACGCCGTTAGGGGATTTAGCTCCAAGTGGTCTTGTAACTCTGTTTTTTTGGAAGAAAGCAGCAAAACGACAAAGAAACAAAAGAAAACAAACAAAAAAAAAAGAAAGGCAGGAGGGGAAAAGAAGAGAGCAAACGGTGCTGGAGATCCCACCTGCCAAACGCCGGCGGAGCAGAGAGTTTTGTCCGTCTGTCTGGCTGGTGAGCCCGGGGATCACATGCATCCCTGTCCTGCCCCCTCCCTCCCCAGCCCTCCGTTCCCGCTGAGCTCCTCGCAACTTTTTGGCAAAACTCGCCCAAAGCGGAGGCACTTTTCGCAGGCGGGCGCCTTCAGCCTCCTCTGCCTCTCCCGGGGAGGGGGGGTGGTGGTGGTTCACCAGCTGCCAAGGCTCTGTTTTCCCTCTTGCCACATAAAGTTGTGGGACTTGCAGAGGAGATTTCAACCGATAATGATTGCCCTCAGCAAGAAAAGCTCATGTTCTTCTCAGCTCTGCCTCACCCTCTGTGCCTTTGGGCTGGCGTTGCTGGGGGATGTGTCCCGGGCTGTCCCCATGGACGATCAGGATTATTACCTGCAGGAGATCAGCAACAGGGATCATTATTATTCCTTTCCCTATCCCGGGGAAGAGTTTTTTCCTTTCACGGAGCAACCTGGAGAGGAAGGACCTGCCCGCGCTGCGGAGACAGAGCAGCACCCAGGGTTCAAACCGAGCAGAAAAGAGTTAAAACCGAAGAAAAGCAACAAAAAAGGAAAACCCATTCTTGAAACTCCACCAGGTAACTTTCCACCTCCTCCTCCTCCAGAGCTTGGAGTCTGCTGAATCTCATGCTGACTGTGACTTTTAGCATTAATGAATATCCAGTTAATGGCAGTCTTGGTAATAACAACAATAAATGTGGTGGTAATGATGACAAGACATTAATTTTTAATATCCTGCAGAACAGATCTACAGAACTTTTGCAGGCTTTTTAACCCTTTCTTCATCAATTAAAGAGATTCAGAGTGGTAATGTATTAATTATGCTGCACTCTCACTAGTACGCGGACTTTACTTTCTTAATTACACTTGACAGCTGGCTTGAGTTAAAGCTGCTGTTCTATAAGAGAGAGACAGATTCCATAGCAAAAGCGGATTGTATATGGTGACACCTTACTTTATCCCTTGTCATTTTAATCTGAGAGGTTACTGAAACGGTTTTAGCTCTAAAACTGTGAATTTCTTTGATTTCACTTTAAAGCCCTCCAGAGGAGGATATGTAAACAAAGATCTTCCTGTAAAAGACTAAGCCACAACAAGCTCAATTTAATTATTGACCTGTAAAATAAAGAAATTAGCCAGCAACAAAAGTGCCTTATAATAAAAAGGCCACCCTTAATTCCATTTTCTATTTTCTGCATTTGATTGGATGAAAATATGCAAATATTAAAATTTACAGAAACTTGATCAGCTTTTACCATCCTCTCGTCCCCATTAAGAGTTAATTACACATCCCTGAAAGAAGAGTAATTTGTTGCTGTGTTTCCCGAATGTATGGTAGGTGCTTTACTGGTTCAGGACACTTAGGAATGAGCTTGGCCCATGAACTTTAGAGCTGTAAAATTTGGGGCCAAATCCCACTCTACTACAGCTGAACTCCCCTTTACTTCAGAAGGAAACTTTTAATATTAACTGCTGGAGCATATGGCACAAAGTTTGAAGTTTAGAGCTGTTAATACATGCTGTACAGCAAACCAGAGGAGCAAGGGTTGTAGAGCAGCTTTAACTTTTCCCGGTTACATCTAGTAGATAGTGAACAAAATATTTTCAATTTAATTTTAACGGTAACAGAAATTGATAAGCTTTTGATTAGTAAAGTCAAGGCCAGGTTGGATGGGACTTTGAGCAACCTGTTCAAGTGGGAGGTGTCCCTGCCCAGGACAGGGTGTCAGAACGAGATGATCTTTAGGGTCTCTTCCACCCCAAACCAGACTATGATTCTATGATATGAAATTTCACAACAACAAACAGTGATAAGAAAATACAATTTTTGAAACCTGAAAAATCATTTGTGGGGCATCCAGTTTGGATTACCAGTTAGACTCAAGGCTGAAATCATGGAAATCAAGGAAATGAAGGAAATATACCTTGTCTGGGGGAGCAGAGACATGAGACATCTGTGCCTGTGGCTTGATCAGGGGCCAGCAGCTTCCCAAGCAGAGGATACTGCCTGGACCATCTCAAGGACTGGTTTATTAGGCTCATTATCTAACCATGGGCAACACATGGATTTTAAAGCTACCTGATTGGGTACCAGGCATTTTCTTCTTCAGTGTTGTGGGGAAAATACAGGTTTCCAGCCTGTAGTGGGATGTTCTTCACTTCAGCTCTGCTTTCACCTTCCCCACTGGCTTTTTCCCAGTTTCCCCAGCACCATGGCTTCAGACATACTCCTCCAAACATGACAGGGATGAGAACAACATCCAGTCTGTGAGGACAACGTTCTTAGTGAAGTGAAGAAATTATGGAATTAGAAAGGGAAAAAAAGACCTCTTCAAAACTTCCCCAGAAAACACTCCATTGTGTGCCAACCAATTGACTTGTGCAAGACTCGTCTTCTAACGTGCTGTTTTTCACTTTCCACCCTACCTGACTCTCTGAGTCCAGGGAGTTCATTTTATTTCAGTCAGGTGAGGTCCTTCCTCGACCTCTTCCTCTTCCTTGGCATGGCCAAGCACAATGGCAAGGGGAGCATGGAAGAGGCTGGTGACACACCACCACAAGCTTCTGGAAATAAATAGTGTGGTCTCTCCTTCCACAATGACAGACAATCTTTTGACATGGTTGAGCTTCCAGGCTTTCACCAGCCATGTGCAAAAAGAGGTCTTAAAGCTGTAAGCTTTTTAAAAATAAATAAATAGTGTGGTCTCTCCTTCCACAATAGACAGACAATCTTTTGACACAGTTGAGCTTCCAGGCTTTCAGTAGCCATGTGCAAAAAAAGGTCTTAAAGCTGTAAGCTTTAAAAAAAAATAGCCAGAGGTTCAACAAACAACTGGTCCCCTCTACCAAACTTTCACTCCTTGCTCCAACACATGGAGGCTTGACACCAACTCAACAAACTGGGTCTTAGACTTACTTCAATATGGGAAAATGCAGTGTATTTCCTTGGAAGCAGCTGAACTATTTTAATGGAAATATCCATAATAAGCCCTGAGGCAAACACCCAGCAAAGAGAATGGTTAGCATTTGTTAAAGATGTAAGTGAAAACAGAAGGTTTTTAGCAGGAAGACAATTTTAACTGCAGCCAATGTTAAAAGTTCTGGCTATAATCTTTGAGATTTCTCCTTTCTTCTCTCCCAAAGTCAGACAAGGGCCAGGTCCTGCCAGTGCAGGGACTCCAGTGGTGGCTGTGTCAGCAGGGATCAGTTTGAAATGAAGGTCCAAAAATCTGGCCCTTCACAGAGTTTTCTAAATAATAATACATATCTTTAATTTCTCATATCTGGCCTGTTAAGAGGACAGCTAGAAATAATAATAACAGTTGCCAAACAGATATCCATAAATAGTAACTACAAATCTGGCTGTGTAAATATGTGTAGTGTGTGTATATGTATACATTTATGTGCTTATACATATATCCGGAACTGGAATTAATTTATTAGTTATGCAGTAAATACAAAAATTTGCTTTTTGTGAGGCTGACTGGCAGCTGGGCATGAGGGATTAATTAATTGTAACAAACAATAGGCTGGCTGGGAGCTGGGATGAAGAAAGCAGAGGAACAGGGACGTGTGATCTGCCCTTTGGCTCAGCAGCTGGTACTGATCAGCCCCAGCTTTGAATCAAAGTTGAAATCAAACATAGCAATCTGAAGGACACATAACAGATGACGCAGACTCAGTTTATTTAAGCTAATTACTGAAGGTGGTGAGAATGCACATATTTTCAATCTGTGAAATATTAATGTAGAAAAAATTCTATTGATGCGAGTGGGGTTGCAATTCTTTTGGGTTTTTTTTAAAGTATTAATAGAATCAATATTTGCAAATACTTGATTCAAATAACAGTTAAAAACATCAGTCTGCCTCCTTGCCCTTTAAACAACTTATAACTGAAGTGGTACTAGGTGACCCTTGGAAGGTAAATTGTTGGATTGACAGGTTTCTGTATATACATATTTCCATTTTCTAATTCCATCTTGTTTGTTTAGGCCTCTATCCAAAGCCCGTTTAAATCAGTGGAAAGAACCTTGTTAACATCAATGCTTTTCTTTTATGAGGCCTTTAATAGAGGTTAATATATGCCATCTCAGCTACCATCTGTGGGGCAGACCCCTACAGATGTTTTGGGGGTCCCTGCAGTCCCCATGAGCACCGCTCAGTCTTGCACATTGCTCTGGGTCGTGACTGAACACCTCCTATTGCACCCAAATCTGCCATGATTAAATCTGTAAATATTTTGATTTGATTTACAAAACATACTTTTTTCATGGAACTCTTCAGATGCATCACTGTTTACCTGCCCCATATTTGTTTATTTTCACGTAATATTGCTCCCTGTTCAGCAATGTAATTCTTAAGGTTTTTGGTTTGTTGTTTTTTTGTTTTGGGGTGTTCCCATATTTGTTTATTTTCACGTAATATTGCCCCCTGTTCAGCAATGTAATTCTCAAGTTTTTGGTTTGTTGTTTTTTTCATTTTGGGTCTTTTTTTTTTCAATTTAGGTAGGGCAGAGGAAGCTCTTGGATGAGTCAGGATCTCACAGGACCAAGTGTCTGAGGAGGACTCAGTGAGGGAAGACGAAAAGAGGATAAAATGGCCAATGCAAGCAACCATGAAAATTATCTTGCGGAAAGAATTTGAATGTATAAAAATAGGCTGATAGTACATTAATTGAGGCATTTGTCAAGATACGAGATAATGAAGGCTTGGAGAGAGATCAGTGAGTGAATAAGGAGGAAAAGCTGAATCATAGACACGTTACTTAAGAAATACTGGAAAGATTGCAAAATGATGATGAAGACCTGAAGAGAGTGCAAAGTTAAAAACATGACAAGTTTATGGTGTTACTGGCATTTGAAGGGTGAATTTTTTCACTGGGAAGAAGATAGGAGAGAGTAATATATAAGGCATTGAACTGATAGCTGAAAGCACTTAAGAAGAGGTCACCAAGATACACTGAGTTTCCAGTTAGAACAGAAGGAGAAGGTAGCCTGTGAATCCACAATGCTTGCCAAAATTGTGGCTTTGGATGGAGTTAACTAGAGCAGAGATGGAAAGGGGGCAGATTGAAAACAGACAGGCTGAAAGCCTACCTAGAGAGTCGGGAGGAAGTCTAGGAGCAAAGGCAGTCATCAAAGTCAAGGTTTTCCAAAGACATTTGAAGTCCAGCGTGTTGAACTTTGCTGGCACGTTGAAGGTGGGGTAATGCCTCAGAGCTCTGGCTGGGAAGAAGTCCCTGGAAACATTGGCTGGGAGCCTTTGAGTGGAACTCAAGGGCCAAAAGCCAGATGGGGTGGACGACTGGCGTGGGTCTGGCCAGGAGCAGAGCCAGCAGGGGCTTTCGGCAGCGTGTCGGGGAGCTTAGAGGGAAGGTGTGAAGGGAAATGGGAATACAAAAGAGATTCAGAGGGAACAGAAAACAGGCTTCGGGGTCAGGGAACTGACTCAGAGGGTAAAATGAGGGTTGGGGATGGCTGCTGGTATTTAAGTGAAGGCTATTCGGTCATAAGTGACTCATACCGGAATTAAGAAATAAGCACAGAATTACCCATATCCTGGGTAATTATCAGTCCTGTTGTTTTCTAGCCCGTGTGTATCCTTACTCTTAAACTTTATAGCTGGTTTCCATTCCTTAGAAGCCCAGAGAAAGTGGAGCACTCCTGTGACCTATAATGTAGATTGTCATTTTAAAGCTTTTGCTTGAACTTCTTATACTGCCAACTTGTAAGAATGAACTTATTGGCCGTAGGTGCATATCCCATGAATTTTAATATGACCTGTATTACATCCTAATTGCCAGATGTGACAAGCAAGGATGAAAACATGTGGCTTTTAATGAGCTTTCTTTCATCTACTAGCTTCTATTTTCTCCTCAGCACTTCTACAAATATGTAGAATAATGAAATGGAATATAGCCATTCCATTTAAGAGCTCATCCTTTAAAGAATGTCACAACAAAAGAGGACAAAGGATGACTAAGAATGAATAATGAGCAATGCCCTCAAAATTGGCCAAACCTTTTTGATTAGCATCTTTCCTTACCCATGGCTTCAATGAATAATGTAACATGAGAAAAAAATAAAAGAATAAACACATTTGATTATGCTACAGAAAAACGTTTTCTACAATAATTCTCCAAGCAGTCTTCTCTGAATTCAAACTAATTTTTAAGGTGAGAAAAATGTCTCTTTAAAAAAGGATGGTTTCACTGAATAGATTTTAATAACATGAACCTGAGTCTAAACCTGTTCCTGAAATGCTGGCATATCACAAGTCACTCATTATTTGAATTCATTCTTGGTTTTTAATATTATTGTCTGTTCAGTGAGCCTGCTAGACAGGTCCATCCAATGGTTCACAATCATATTTCACTTATTTCTTTTAGTTTTGGAATGAAGACTTCTGTCAGCTATGTGAACTTAGAATCTATCAAAAAGATGAAGCAGTGGAAGGTATGGTGCAGAAGAAGCAATTTCTTGAATTTTCAGTGTTTGAGCCTTTTCTTCCTGGGATTTTTGAGTCTTGCCCAATTCATTGTCTATGTAGAAATCAGACTATCCAAAGATTTTTTGTCTGGGTACAGAGTTGAGATTTGATTGTAATATTCACAGATTGTTCTTATACCATTATTATGCAAAGGGTTTATCAGATCTGGTCCTCTTGTCAGGCCTCTGGTGAGGTTATGTCTTGTGGTACTGCTTGCTTTATAAAGCAAGGCTTTTTGAAATGAACATATAAATATGTCCCTTTAACACTAGGTTTTTGGGTACTCAAGGAAAACGGGAATAAGAAAAGCTCTAATGCAGCCAAAATTATTTGCCTTTTTGAATCCAGTGATTACACATGCAAAACACTCCATGGCCTTTACTCAGCTCAAACAAACATCCACCGAGGGAAAACAGAGGTGATGGGAATAATCACTCATGGTAGAAACAAACACTCACCTTTAATCTTTCTGTCCCTGGCAGCTGCCTTAACAGACAGTTTGGTCCTATTTAATTCAAAAGGCCATGGATCAATGACAGCATTCAAATTTCCTTCGCTTTTGCATGGGATTTCATTCAGGGATGGTTGTGCCCATCATATCTGTGCAGTTACATCTCCAGTGTAGAAGTCAGTTCTCAGTAACCTGCCTGATCACACTGGCTGTGCCCAGGCAAGAATGAAGTGCATGGACAATGAAATAAGGGTGTTTAGAGGACACTGTGGTCAGCACCAAGACAGGTCCCTAACACTGCTGCTCTCTGATTATTTTCCTGATGGGGATTTCTTTTCCTGAGCCAGGGATGGTGCTGACCACTGAGCTGACCACAGCTACCTCTCTCAGGGGCTTGCCTAGCTCCTCTGCAAGCTTTTCTCTGGCTTTTGCTGTTGACTTCAAAAGGTGTTTGGTGGGGTTTTTACATATCTGACCAACTAATGAAAAACACCTCCATCAAACTCTCAGTAAAACACACTGCAATGTTAATTCACTACTTCTGATGCAAACACATTTCTAATTTCCTTGTAGCACAGCAAAAGGAACACTCGTGATTCCATCCCCCTGTGGTTTTATCATCCCAGTGTGGGGAAGAACAGGGCGGTCTGGGTGTCTGTTGCCAGCTGGAAGGGATGGAACACCATCAGAGAGGAGAAAGGCATTTTATTCTTCATGCAGTCACCAGGCAGTCCTAAATCAACTTGACAGGTGTAAAAGGAAAAATGTTTCTCTTTTATACCCACAGCTAAACATGGCAACAAAAAAAAAAAGGTGAGAAAAACAAGAGGGGGAATGAAGAAATGCCAGATGGTGACTCTGAGAGTCAGAGTGCCTATGAAGACATCAGAGGAAGTATGTGGGCATCATTTAAAGCATCTTTAGAGTATTTGGGTTTAGCTGTTAATCTCTCTTGCCCTGTCTGAATTAAGTTACAAAGGCTATTCTGGGGAATCTGCTGATAGATATTGAAGTCCTCTTTTGGACATAAAATAGTTCCTTTCTTGTGGGTAACATACTGGCATTGCCAAGCAAGGATTTGTACCATATTATTATAGGTTAATTGGTAATAAGGAAAGATAAGGGGTTTATTCCATATTTCCACAGCGATCTGCATAATTTTTCTAAAGAAAGGGACCCCCAAAAATCTTATTTCCATCTTGTAGTGGAATGGATGTTTCTGGAATCACATATAGAGGCAGAAAGCTATGAGCCTTCTTCCAAAGACCTTTGAAAATGCTGACAAAAGGAGTCCAGGTACTAGAGAGGCCCAGAGATGGGTGGGATGCATGAGGCTCAGAGAAAGCAGTCTTCATGGGGTCTGCAGGCTGGTAAGTTCATTGCCTTCAGCTTGGACCTTTAGGCTCTCAGCCCTGAGCAAGCAGATATGCTTGTGTGTGATTTTAAACTCCTTAATAGCTCACGTTTTGTATAATTTGATTTCGTACCATTTGAAGGTTCTGACACACTTAGCGTTCCATCAGCGAAACCTCCAATGTGCTAAATGTTTAGCCTGACATTATGAGCCTTTGCTGGACCAGGGCTGAATTGTTAAACAAAGCAGGAGAGATGTTTAGACAGAACGAATGCTGGGAATCTTTTGCAGGCTGCAAAAAGCTGCAAGACCGTAGGAAGCTGGAATCAGGAGGAAGGACCTCTGAACACTCAGCCATTTGAGTTGGAGACGTGCCTGTCCTTTGAGATATTTGCCTGAACCTTGCTTGAACTGTTTCAACTCTTCCGCTCTGTAACATGGAGCTGGAGCTTCATAAGAGCTTTCCTGCTGAACCTCAGATCAGCTCAGAAATACGGAGAGCCGTGTCTTTCTCACAGTATTTTTAGCATTTCTCTTTCTGTGCACAGGAAGCTCAGAGGCTTGTGAAAATGCTGAGTGCCCAAAATTTAAAAGATATTAACTGAGCTTTTAAAACCACAGAATCCCAGTGCTTTCTTGGGCTTGGGGCACTTTTTTAAATATTTTTTTTTTTAGTTCCCTGAATTGGCTTTTCCATCACTAGCTTGAGGGCAGGTAGAGAGTGGAAAGTAAAATGGATGGATTCTGGTATGTGCCATTGCCTTTTTGACAATGAATATCTGAAAGCTAAAAAGTCACCTGGAAGCTGCAATCCTTTGGGAAGCTGAGGAAAAGCTCATGGGAAGCACAGCTGGTGAAATGTGGAAAGGGAGAGCCTGACCCCAGAGTGCATGTGTTTTCTGAGCCCCCGCAAAATCATGCTTTTTTCAGAAATTACTTGAGGGAACAATTAATTGCCTGTGCAAGCTGGGCTCTGTGCTTAGATTTCTTCACCCGTGGTGCATTTTCCAGTGGGATTCATGTGCTCCCCTGGGGTTTGTGTCCCCAGAGTGAGCCCAAACACCAGTCACAGACCTGTTCCCAGGAGAAGCATCCCTCATGCACCCCAGGAATTCAATTCCTCTGCTTTTTAGGCTTTTCCTTTCTTTTATTTGTTTAAAAGGGTAGTCATGTTTCAATCTAGACCTGGATTTGATTTTCTGAAATCTTAGAGATTTAACGGTTTCTTGAAGTTTTACTTCCTTTTGCTTTGAACTCTTAAATATTCTGCTTTCAGGGTGTGACTAGAGGGTGCAACAGCTTGGATGGAGGGTGCTCTAAGGGAAAGAAAAAAGCTCTGTTATATGAGTTCCTAAATCTTTTGCTTTTCAGGACTTCTGGGTATAGCCAAACAACCTCCAGTTGTTTTCTATGTGCACTTGGCCAATTTTTCTTCCCTTCACTAAAACACTTTTCTGCTGTTTGGGACTTTAAACATATCAGCCACTTCTTACTTTTTAGTGCTGTTTTGAATCAACCATGCAATTGAAAAAAAGCTCCATTAAAAAGAATAGTTAAATGAAAAGCAAACAAGCCGACTACATTTTTTTCCTTTTACTGTGCTCTAGAAAACACAAACTGATTCCTTTTTCAGGGTTGGGGAGGAGCACAAAGTTTGAGTTCAGGTTAATTGTAACCACACAACTTTCTTCTGAAATCATAGTCTGAGCAATAGCTCCAGGCACTACGGTGACTTCTGTGCTTTATGAGAAAGTGTTTGGTTTTGTTCATTTCTCTTATTATTTCATATGAAATAATAACAACAGATGTGATGTTAGAAAAAAAAGCCCAACCCTGTAAAAATGTCTAAACTCACTGCTAGAGCAGACACACCAGGTCTCCATAAAATCGAGACTTACACTTTATAAAAGGTTTTAAACCCAAGTTGGATTGATTTTAGGTATTTCCTGTCACAGGCTCTCTATATAGGTCAAGTATTTAGCCCAGATGTGCAACCTGGAGGAGGGCTAGGCAGCAACCGAGACCAGCCTGTGCAGGGAGGCGTCTCACAAATAAACTCTGAGGCTCGGGCAGTGGCTCCCACTCCCTCCGTGATGCTTCCTCGCCATGGGCAACACAATTAGTGCTGCAAGAGGAGGAGAGATATTAATTGCAAGAGGTATAAACGCAGCTGGGTGCTGGGGGATGATGGTTGGCTTGGCAATCTCTGCTGAAGCGGTCACCCCGCCTTTGAAGGTCTTCTTGCTTGTGCATGGAGGTGTCTTTACAACTATATGCTTGTTTACATGCAGAGGAGGCAAACTTTAAGGTCACTTCTGATTAGCAGCGTATTCTTTGGGAAGATTCAAAATTGGCAAGGATTAGTTTTCCTGCAAAAGCAGCAGGGGAGGAATGACTCTTGGAAAGACGATCCTGTACTATTCACCGAGGTCTCGCTGCAGACACGGACTGCTTCAATTCTACATTCTGTTGGTAAACCCGTATTTTTAGTTTTAATCATGAAAAAGTGAAAGGTGGCATTTCACCTCACAGCTAAGATGACTAATGACTGCTGCTGAAAGGCATAGCTCGTACTACTTCATCGTGCTGGCTCTGAAGTTTGTTGGCTGCCACCAAGAGCTAAGTCAGGAAGCCATGCAGCCTGCTGTGAAACCCAAAACTGAATAGCAAAGTGAGTTTCTCTTAATTCCTGGTTTGCTTGTGTTAGGCTTTGGATTGCTGCATCAAAGGAAGCTAATGCATCTGTTTCAATCTCATATACACCCAGTTTTCTGCCTTCCAGAAAACTAAAAGAAATACATTTTTGGTCTATGCTAGAGCTTAACTTGATTCAAAGTTGAAGAACATGAAGTAGTGCTAGCCAGGAAGTGGCTGATTTCAGTCTTTCTCAAGTGTAAATTTAGTACTTAGGAATGGAGGTAACTATAGTAGTGGCGATGAAATTTAATGGCTCCTCAGTACTAATGAGAACTCCTTTACAACCTCTCAAGCTTTTCCTGCTCTACGTGTGTGGGCTTCCTGTGTGTGCTAGGGAGAGCAAAAAGGTGAAAACTGGGTGATGGCAGAGTGGTGCCACCTCTTTCAGTGAAATTAGGTGTTTTTAGAGAACTGCTGAGGCTGTTCATGTGTATTTCACCGATAGGTCTACTATAGCCCCAGGTGTGTAATTCTGGTCCTTGTGATGGAGCACATACAGCCCCTTTCCTTTGTCTTCCCACTTGGATACTTCCCTTGTGCTCCCTGGGATCCCTATTTTGCTCCAAAAGGGTGGCTCTGCTGCAAAATCCTTAAAGCTGGCAGAATTCTTGGCAGATGTATAATTCCAGGGCTCGAAGTTATGGAAAATTTCTAGGCTATATATGTTTAAGGAATTTCCTGACTATGCTGTCACTCTGTACAACTGCATAGTGAACATGCTATACCTAACTATGGATATATTCACTTCTGTATGAAGTTCCTACTATAGCTTTCATAGAAGTGGAGGAAAAATGATTGCACCATAAGCCAATTTTATACTCATTCAACTGGTTTTATGCAGTTATATTATTTTTGGTAAAATGCACTCAAATGGAATTGTTAAAGTGGTTAAAGTTCAGCACTTCAAAGGCGTCCTTTTTATTGGGCCAGGACGGTATCTTATGATAGTAGCTATTTTTTGTCTTGATTTTGTATTTGTTAATGGTATTCCAAGTTTCAATATTTATTTTTAAAGGCTAGACTTAATGTTCTTATTGTAGAATCTTTGATCTTGCGGCATACCTCAATGATTTGATATTTTAAGCTATTTCTGGAATGAACACATTGGATAGATACGCATTTTTAATGGCAATTTTAGTCCTATACCCAGCCATTGTGCAAGCGGTCTGTCTCAGTTTTATTCTCCATTGTTTGGCTGAGTCTATTTATTTGGCTCTGGGAAAAAAAAGGATAGTTCTCATTTTTGATGGCTGTACTCAGTTTTGTGGCTTTAGCTGGAATTACAGAAAGTCTTCATCCTGTGCTTCAGAAAAACATCAGAGGAGACATTTTAAAATTAATAGCACAGAATTCAGCCTTAGTCAAAGCTCATAATAAAAAGTTAAGAATTTGTATGATATTTTTCAGGCTGTATTTTTTTTGGCCATTGAAAGTAATAATTTTTCTTTTTCAGAGCAATCAAATACACATATTCCTTTGTAGATAAAGTGGAGGACTTGCCAGTTTTGGGTACAAACAGGAGGATATCTTGTATTGCCAGCATATGGAAGTCTTTCCTGGGGCTATGTCTCCAATGATAGTTAATGCCTTCATATGCTGATGGTCCGCATTGAATACAGCTTGTCCTCACATCTTTTCTTTTGTTAATGGCCTAGATGCCATGACCAGGTTTGCAATAAATTCCACCCTTGTCCTTTCCCAGATCAGGTCAGCAAGGAGGGGTTCCCATGAGCAGTAAGGAAGAAATTCGGGGTGCCTGCTGCACCCCCCTTCCATCTGCCTTTCTCTTCTCCCAAACAGACTTGGGGAAAAGAGAGATGAGGCCAGTTTAACACACGCAAGAGCTATGGAGAGTGTTTCCACACCTCCCCACCTCTCCACCTGGAGGAGGCTGCTTCCTGAAGGCATGTAAGGGTATGATTACTTCTTCCCCCTGAGCAGAAGGACCACAGGCAGCAAGAACCAAAAACAGGAGGAAAAATGGGAAATGCCTCTTGTGCCCAAGCATACAGACTTCGTGCATGTGGGATTGAGCTCCTGTAGTGTCCACATCATAAATCACGTCATCTCCAAAGCAGGCTGTATGATGGCAGCAGTAGGCAGCTCAAAGAATGTCAACTGGTATCTGGAGTTTAGCCGAGCCCCTCGAGTCTGAATATTTGGCCAGAAATCTCCCAGAGAACAAACTCGCTGGAAATTCCTGCTTCCAGCTGTGTCAGGATTAATAGAAGCTCTTCCTGCTAAATGGGCTGTTTTGTTGCATCTAGAACTAGCCACAACCTGGGTTTGTGAGGGAGTAAAAATGTGAGAAGTAATGAAAGGAAAAAAAAGTGTACTTTCTGGGTCTCGTTAATGTTTGGTTTCATGTCAGACCCAACCCAAAGGATCAAGATAATTCTTAATTTATTCTTTATTTGTCTTTAACGGCCAAATTTTACCTCCACCTTGGAAGCAGGAGAAGAGACAGCTTTACCCTTCTACAGAATCTGTGCTTGGAAACTTTTCAAGCAACTGTTGTGCCCAATCCTGCCAGCTGGTGCACAGCGTTTAGGTGGCATAAAGCAAGCATGGAAGTGTTTGGTGTCTTTGGTTGCAAAGAGGAGACATACTTGATCATCAAAAGCAGCTCTAAAATATCAGATTGGTAACATTTGTGGGAGCTTCACTAAGGCTTCACCCTCACCTAGAGCCCAGGAAAATGTTCCTCCTGGTTTAAGGAAGCTTTGGGTCAGACCTTCTAACAGAGCTGAGGTTTGGGGCTTCTAACCAAAAGTGTTTGTGGCTTGGTTGGTTTTTTTTTTAATCTTCAACAGCAACTGTGAGGAGAAGTGTTTGTTGCAGTGCTGTCATAAATATTGCCCTTTCCTTCTGAGAGAAGTCCCCAATGTCTTAAACCCCAGTGCAATATCTGTTGCTTTTCCTAGAAAAATATACAGCTTCAACACAACATTAGAGAACAATTCATGTTGTCTTAGGATAGAAAATTTTGGCATCTATTTAATCAGCTATTTGATCTTTGATCTGGGACTATAATTTACCATTTTAACTTCTACATAGGGGATGTTTGTAACTGCACATTGCTTGCTTTGTTCTCTTAGTACCCTGGGAATGGTTTTATAAGAAAAAGCAAATAAAAGCAAACTGTATGTGCTTGAAGAACCTTCATCTGCCTGTACTGCTTCAATTAACCTGGGGTGCATGGGGGTTGGTGGCCTGAATTCAGGCCACAAAAGGAACTAGTATGTATTGTTAGCAACATTCTGGACTTGAACAAATTCAGAAAAGTGCTCAGACTGGAACGCGTGGACCTGTTTCCAGGGAAAAGCTGGGGTGTACCAAGTATAGAGTGTGACTCATGAACATCTGCGGAAATTTCACACTTCCACGATCACATCGTCAAAACAGCAAAATTTAGCTAGACCATGTTCCCCCTACAAATGTCTTAAGCCTGTAAATATAACAAATTATTTAGAAAACGTAGAACCTTGTTCTGTTTAATTCAGCCCCCACAAAGGCTGTCCATCACAGCAAAGCAATCCAAAGATTTTTTTTTCCTGCAAGTAGCAGGTCAGCAGAAATGTGCTTTTACTGTTATTTCACCTTTCAGGTGCATTGTGGTATTAAAATACATCGCATGCCTGGGACCTAAGTTTCACCTGAGACACAGGAATTAGACTGCCAGAGTTTCCATTAAAAGTTTCAGCTGTTGGAAGATGAATTATCAACCTCACTTTTTCATAGGGAAAGCTCTAAAATTAGCTGTTAGGATAAAATGTATTATATTGACCTCATTAAGAATTTTTGTCCAAAAACATAAGTACCTAAGCATAGTATACAACAACAAAAGAGCAACAACACAAAATCCTGGCCCTAAAACCATTCTTTGCATGGAGAAAATTCTGTGTTAACTCCCTGTCAGCACTGCCTTGACCTCCTCTTGTCTCCTCTGGACCGCTGTGTCTATGCAGTGTACCAGCTTTTCTCCCCAAACGTTTTGAAGTGCAAGGGGATTCTTACGTATTTAAAAGTGACAAAGCTCCTGGAGCTAAAACACATTTAGAATCATAAAAAATAAATAGTCGGAGTACATTCTGCCTCCAAATGTCAAGGAGACTGTCAGACTGCACAAGGCTGGTATTTCTCCATTTCTAGATCTGAGTATCACTGTGCACGAGGAGTTAGACAAGAACAGAACTGAGGGAACTGAAATGAATTGTAGGTATGGCTTTTAAAAATATAAGTGAAAAGGAAATATGATGCTTCTTTTTTCTTTCCATTTGAAAAACTGAACATATTCCTAAATTGATGGAAAATATCCTTTAAATAAAACAATAATTTGTCTGCCATGCCTCCGAAAGAACAGTACAGAATGATTTCCTAAATGTATCCTTATTAGATACAAAAGCTATAAAGACAATCTGTGCTTATCTTACAATCTTTATTTAGATGAGAAGAAAATAAAACAAATGAATAATTTAGGCAATAAACTGAAGTGTTTTCCTTGTCCTGCTCATACATATATCTTTACTTACGCAATTGATATGTTTCTAAGAATGCCTGGTAATACAGTTTTATGATAAAGAACAGCTACTCTTGCAGCAGAGCAGCTATAATTATACTGCAGGTGTAAAGGCAACCAAGCTGGCTCTGCAGAAGGTGGAGTTTTCTGACTGGAGCATCAGTGGAAGATGCTGTATCAGGCGGGCACAGCCACCATGAGGCTGGAACTGCTTTCAAACCTGGGCTAATTAATATCCTTGCCCAGAGCCATGATGAGATTGCAAGTTGAGTCGATGTTGGCTTGAGAAGGGAGCTCAGTCGATCCTTCAGGTAGTGCTCTTGGCATAGGAAAGCCATGAATTATAACCGATAAAACTAAACAATAAGTATGACACTGCTTTCCACCTCTACCCTATGCAGACTTTCCAATTCCAGCTGGCCCTGACTTCAGGGTCTCTGTTGTACGATTTAGATGCTCCCAAAGTGTCTCTCCATGGTTTTGTTCACCTTCTGTGAAACAGTGAGAGTGAGTCTTCCTCGTCTCACCATGGCATTTTGAGGATAAATATGCTAAACATTGTGAGGGACTTAAATACCACGGGGGCTGGGGTTATTTTAGAGCATTTTTCTGTTAAACACCAAGTAAACTCTTTCCAACTTCTTATCTTCCAAAGCCAGAGCTCCAGGCTGTAGTTTGCTGCTTTGCTGGCTAGCTGCTGAAGTAATGGCATCTGCTTTATTTTTTTTTTATTTTTTTTTTCTTCAAGGCTTTGGAGCTTAGAGAGATGGCCCCTTGTTTCCAAATTGCCCTCTTTGTGCTTAGTCATTGCCTCTGCGGAGCTGGGCTGTCCGGCCTCCTGGACCTCTGTAACAGATGCTATTGTGCAACGCGAGGGACTGTGATTGAACTTTCCAGAACAGATTTTAATTAGAAACATAACCTCGTACAGTAGCTTGGAATGAGTACAGTTGGGGGGGAAGAAAATTCAAAACAAGAGATGAGAAAGAAAACGCCGAAAAGAGAGAAAACTCAAAGGCCGTTTTGCTGGCATTTGGTACTGGAAATACTGTGCACGTCTGGGAAAAACTGGAGCAGTAATAACTACCTGAGACCCTCAAAAAGCCAGATCCTCAGCTGGTGTAAATCAGCATTGCTTCGTTGATTTTATGAGAGCTGCCTTTTCTCATTGACCTCAGCAGTTCTGCGCTCATTTATACCAGCTGAGGACCCCAGCCAGTTTGGCACGAGTGGAATCCAGAAGCTTTGAATACTTGTTTGTTTTGTGTTGAGTAGTTGGTTTTGTTTTGGGTTGTTTTTTTTTTTTTAATTAAATTTTAATCAATCTTTTGTTTTGTAGATTGTCCTCCACTTGGTCTAGAGACATTAAAAATTACTGACTTCCAGCTCCATGCCTCTACAGCAAAGCGGTATGGCCTTGGGGCCCACAGAGGAAGGCTTAATATTCAGGTAACATCAATTTTTTTCTCCTAAGTGGGAGAATGGCTTAAGGTTGTACTGTTGTATAAAGAGAACCAATGGATGGTTATCGGTTCTGACTACTTTGTCAGCTCATGTAATTCAAATGAAGGGGAAACACTGGAATTACAGAAGTGACTAAGGCTGATGGATAACCTTTAGATTCGTGAGGCTTAGTTAGAAAAAAAAAAAAAACAAAACTCCAAACTTAGTGTGCTGAGGGGGCAAATCCAAACAGAGCTCTATGAGTGAGCAAAGGCAGAGGCAGCCCAGGACTGCTCCCTCCCCAGCTCCCTTGACACCCATCTGGGAAGGAACCTCTGCAAATTTTGGATTTGTTGTTTGCTTGTAGTTAATGACAATGGCTAATTGAAAGCGTGGTTTTAAGGGAAACGCTTGCCTCAAGGCAGCTTTTCAGAGGCAGCGATTACACTACCAAAAAATGCTTCAATTCAGAAACAACTAGCATACAGTCTGCTTTAGCTTCTTTTATTTAATATTAAAGATGTGCTTAGGTGCTTTGCAGGACCGACTTCTATTTTTCCATATCTTGTGTTTCTGTTTTTCACTTTATTAGTGCTATTTTCTGAATTACAGTCTTCTCCAGTGTAAAAATGTTACTTTTGCATAAAAAAAGTACAACATTTAAAGCTCAAAGTCATAAACAGCATACCAGCACCAAATCAACAGTGAAAAAAGCTCTCCAAAGTTTATTTCATTTATTAGCTATCTTTCATTATTAGACCCTCTATTAGATTATTAATTTTTTTTCTCCCCAGCTGAAGAGCTCTGTTGGTTAACGAACTAAGACTGGGACTAGGAAGGATGAGCTCTAATTAGCAGTGCAATTTCACCTGTTGCCCACTACAGTGTAATGATGGGCAGCTGGTGGAAGGAGGGACCACTCTTGGTTAATGAGTTAAAGGTGCACCACTCTCCAATTGCTCTCCTTTGTTCCAGCTTCTTCTTGTGCCTCTACACAATCGGTTCTGGGAGCTTCTCTATGGGGGAAAAAGCTACCTCTTTCTTTGTCGTAGCTGGTTTAAATGAGTTCATTTTGGTCCAAAAGCTTGCTAAAACACTTTTCTATGTAGTTTGTGAGCAGCAGAGCCAGTAGGAGGTGAGTAACAGGAGCTTGCAGGCAGCACAGAGAGGGGAATGGGGTCTTTGGGCTCTTCCTTTCCAAGCCAAGGTGCAGGTACAGGGGTTTGGGTGCAATGTGAGGTCTCACCCGCAGCCTTCATATTTAATTCCTTTTGAGATTTGAGTGAGGTGATTTGCTTCTTCATAATCTCTCCTAGGAAAAAAACCCTCTAGATACAGTAATCCCCTAAATCCCTTGACCATTTAGAGTTACCCCTATGACTGGCAGTGTTAAAAGTGCGGGCTTGGATTTACTTTTCTTTAGATGCTGCTTTCTTTGGGAATAGCTTAAAATTAATAACACGTTGAAAAACTTTAAAGTGCTATTAATTGTAAAGCCACTTAGAATTTGCAGACCTGTCACTTGGGTTTCTGTGCTTAATTTTACTTTGCGTTAAGACTTCTAAATTTCAGTAGTGTTTAAAAGTTATATGCTTATAACCAAGAACAGGTACTGCAGGGGACTGATGTGTCGGATGGGTAAAGAGGTTCCTGGTGACTTCTATTTTCTGCTCAAAAGGGCAGGTTGTGGCATGCTGGGGAAAGGCAAAAGGCACTGGTATTTAAGCAGCTGTGTTTTCATGCTGTTTAGTACTGTTCATGAAGAAAAACAGTTGGCCCAAGCCAGAGAGATTCTAAGAGGTCAATGTGCCTCTCGAATTTCACCAGAGCACTCTGCTAATGTAATGATGAGCAATTTTATGGGCTGCTTCCCTTGTGGCATGGTCTGGGTATCACCAGAGTGCCATCACTGTATTCATGTGACTGTTACATTCCTCCCCCAAATAAGATAAAATCCACTCTCTGCTCAATCTCATCATCTGATACAAAGTCAGCTGAGAAGCTTAGGGCTCACCCCAGGTAACTGGCACTACCTCGGCTCACAGGGAATTCGCAGAATAATGAAGTTTTTCCAAGGCTTATGAGGGTTGCTTTGTTTCTGTTTATTTTATTTGAAGAGTATGAAATTAATCAGTTGGTGAGTGCTTTATTCTGAAGGACAGGCTTAGCAAGACCTTCCAGGATTTGCTTCTCTTTGGACCTTAGACTTTGTGGGACCTGATTTTTCTCCCAGTCCCGTGTGAATGTGGTGATGAAGCTGGGACCTCTCCAGAGCTGGAGCTACTGGGGTTGTAAAGCCCTGTATGTTGGAGATCTAGCCTGCAACTGCAATAGTGGCACAACCAGTAGCAATTTAACATCCTCAGAAAAAATCATAGCATAAAATAATATTCAGTGAGGCACTCTGCCTTCAGGGATAAAAGCCATTAATATTTGTCCCTTGCAAAATAATTAGAAGTGGTTAAAACCTGGAAAATTATTCAAATTATGTTTCTTCCCTTTCCTTATTTTCCTGGTTGGTGAAATCCAGATAAGACTGAAGATTAACCAAGTAATGCAGTCACGGGTATGTGACTAAGTAGGATGTATGGCTTTTTGTCTTTTCAGTTCTTTGTTTCACTACTTCCTTTTGAAAAACTCCATTATCAAAACACAAACGAAAGACAAAATTATTGAAGCTTTGCTTTCAGCTGGTGTGCTTTAATTCTTCTCCTTTTTCCTACTGGCAGTGGTTGCTATAAATACCTGGGATGAGTAATGCTTTTTTTTTTTTCCCTCCAAAACTTTCTATGGTAAAACAACGTTTGTGATCGCCTTGCTGGGAATGGATAAGAATTTAAACTGGTTTGATATTAGGTATATTTTTTTCTGCTGTTCTAACTGACTTGTGACAGAAGTCTGATCTTTCTCCTCATTATTGCTGTTCCAAAAGTCTTATTTTATAATGTGAGCAAGTGTTTATCCTGTCTTGTACATTTCTAACTCAGAAGATAAATATGAATTAAAATCAGAAGTCATATAATTTGTAAAGGATTTGTAACTTTTTGATTTCCCTTAATCTTAGCTTCTGGGTACATAATAAGCAGTTTATTTTTTTTTATTTGAATTACAATTTTCAACATTCACATTTATAGATAACTTAGTCAGGAGTGACGGGGAAAAAACAAACCCTTTTCCTATATCAAAGAAGTATTTTTTCAAAAGACACTGCATATTGAGAAATATTTTTGCATTTGGCTGCAAGTGAAATGTAAACTAGATTAGGCATTGAGTTATTCTTGAAAATTCAGTAAAGGAAAAAAGTGTTTGCTTAAGACCTAGCCGTTACTTCCAGTTTTCACTAGCTCCTTCCCTCTCCTATTTATGAAGATAAAGCAAATGTTTAAAATGTACAGCTTAAAGTTATGTGTATCGTAACTTGAATCCATTATCTCTAATAACTCAATATGCAATTTTTAAATTCCAGTAAACATCTTGCTGAGAAAAGGTATCTTGATCTATATTCTTTGGTGATAGATTTTTGTCATCTTCAGGAATGAAAACTTTCCAAATAAATTTAATAGAAATTTTAACTACTAAATATTCAATTGAGTTCATAAGGGTTTTTTTTTTTTTACAGAAAGGATATTTTGAAGTGACCATAGGTAAAATTCAAAACTTCAAGTGTCTTAAGAAAAACCACAAACTTGAAGCTTGAAAAGAGAATTTTCAATATAAATTTATTTGAATTCTTTTTCTTTGGGAATATTTGTAATAAGAATTTTCAAATTGATTAAACTCCTCTTTTTCATTTACTACTCTGTGATAGTTATACACAGACAACTGCTTCTTTTTGCTAAAGCAGAGAAGCTAAAAGGGAAATATTAGAGCAGGAAGAATTAGCAGCACAGTTTCATGGTTTGGGTTTTTTTTTTTCTTTTATACTCTTTGTCCCTGTTGAAGGCCACAGTATTTTAAGCTGTCTGTTACTGTAAGCACGTCCTTTAAACTCCCCATATCTGATATACAACTTAAACACGTGCTTAGCTTTAAGTCCAGTTGAAACCATTGAGACTTGTATTTTAGGGATTTTTTTGGCAAATAAGCTCTTCTCTCTCTCCTCACTGCAAAGTAGGTAACTTTACACCCTGATGGGTATCACACCTATGGGAAATATCCTCAGTCTGAATGAGGACCAGGGATCCCAGCTGAAGAAAGGGGAGATATGGTCTGCAGAAACTGGTGGAGTTTCCTTAGTGTGAAGGGGATTAGCATGATGCTGGTTCAAGGTGCTCTGCAGATCTTAACGCTTCCTGGCAAGTGTTGGCTTTAAACCCTAAGGCTACTTCAAATTCCATCTTAGTTTGAAATGCATTGAAACCTTTCCTTGAAAAAGGTTATAACTCAGGTCACTGATCAAATTTATATTCTCATGTTTTCCCGTTGTTAAGTTTTCCTTGAAGAATTTATCTTCCATTGTGAATAGAGTTTTCCTCTGTATCTTGTACTTCAACTCTTATATGAATTTCACTTTAAAATACCACCTAGAAGTTGATGGCATAATGTAAATTTGGTAGATGCAGGAAAAGAAGTAATTCTTCAAGGTGTCTTGTCTCAGATTTGAGAAAACAAGAGGTTTTAGGAATTGAATCTGTGTCTGTCTTTTGCAGCACTTCTTCAGACACCACCAGACTCTCACTGGGAAAAGGGATTAACAACTGCATCCTCTTTTTGAGTTAGACCAACCCAGTGCCAGTTTGGGTAGAAAACTAACTGTAAAAATTGAGGTAGACAGACCTGTCAATCTCTGTAACCCAGCAATGGCTGTAATATCTGCAAATACTGCTCAGTGGGAAGCTGAGAGATAATTCAGGACATTTAACTGACAGTTGTACTCTTGGGTACTCCTCCAACTGAAAATATACCACTGAACATACAATATCTGTACACCAGAGCTGTAAAATCTGTCTTTAATATAAACTTACAAAGTTTTCCAGACTCTCCTTTTATATTTGGGAAATAATTAAGGATATCCATTCTTAGAATCACATGGACAGAAATGATAAATGAACATTAAACACATATGAAATACTATAAAAGTACATATAGGCTCAGAGAACCATATGGAAAATTCTTCTATGCTCTCTGTGGAGTAGCCAGTTTGGTGCTGAATGCTTCCTGGGCTTTAGTAATAGGATAAATATCTGAAGACCTCAGATGCTATGCGTCTTGAAATGCTATTTCAGGTATATTTAGAATACAAATTTCTCAAAATACCTTGCAGCTATTTCTTTGAAAATGTGGAGAAGGCTGTTTGTGGTGTTCTTGCCAACATAAATTGGGATATAGATTGGTACACAAGTTGGAGTACAGCTGGGCATTCCTAAATTTTTAACCTCTGATATTAATTTGCCTAAGGCTAGTGTATCCCTGGTGATGAAAATTAATAATCCTGGGACTGAAAATTGGTGGGAAATGATATTACTGTTTCCATATGGCCTACACTCAACTTTGCTGCTTCCGAGGGAAAGTACTGCTCCAGTACTGACCATTATTTACCTGGGTTGGAGCTGGCTTTTCAGGACTTTCAGAACTCTGAAAACCATGTGCATAATTATCCTGGGTAAAGGTTCTATCAGGCCACAGGCACAGACAGGTGGACTGAGCTGAAGCTCTGTTTATGCTCTCTCACTCTAACTTAAATTTGTATGTAGTGGTTCTTATTTTTTGAAGGGACTTTGCAGAATTTCCCTCCCTGCTTCAAGTAAGAAAATATTTTGGCTGCTCCATATGACTGTTGAGAATGGTAGTCTCAGGGGTCTTAAAGTGGAGTCAAAAGAGTAAGTGGAATGAATGATGACTTCATGTGTTCTTTTCTTTTTCCCAAGAAAGACCTTCAGTTTCTTGGCTCAGATTTATGAGGACAGTTTTGCCTTCTTTTCAGGCAGGTGTTAACGAAAATGATTTTTATGATGGTGCTTGGTGTGCAGGAAGAAATGACCCATATCAGTGGATTGAAGTAGATGCTCGAAGGTTAACAAAATTCACTGGAGTCATCACACAAGGAAGAAACTCTCTCTGGTCGTAAGTACATGCTTGCTTTTCTCCATGAATGATTTTTATGATGGTGCTTGGTGTGCAGGAAGAAATGACCCATATCAGTGGATTGAAGTAGATGCTCGAAGGTTAACAAAATTCACTGGAGTCATCACACAAGGAAGAAACTCTCTCTGGTCGTAAGTACATGCTTACTTTTCTCCATGAGATTCTGAGCTTTCAGACTAAGTAATTCATGTCGTATAATCTTTTGGCTTTTCAAGGAAAAAATAAGGAATGGAAATGCTGTGTGATATCATGTAATTGAATGGAGGAACACTAAAAGGTGATGTGTTTATATATGGCATAAAATACAAATTTAAAGGTTGTAAATTTCTACAGTCATTATCTACATCTGGCTAAGTAATTCCTGTCGTATTATCTTTTGGGTTTTCAAGGAAAAAAATAAGGAATGGAAATGCTGTGTGATATCACGAAATTGAATGGAGGAACATTAAAAGGTGATGTGCTTATATATGGCAGAAAATACAAATTTAAAGGTAGTAAATTTCTACAGTTATCTACATCTGACAAAGGAAGCAACACAGTTCCCTCAGATTATATGCCTTTACACTTGTCCAATTTGCTTGTGTTAAACTTCCTAATTCTTTTCCAATATTAAATTTTATTAGCTTATCATCTTAAAGAATAATTAGTGACCTCTGAGATTTCCTGAGACACAGACAATCACCAAATAAATTATTAAATTCTGAAGCAGTGTGATTTTTTTTTTCTATATGAATGGTTAAAGCAAAATTTGGTTTGAAATTGCTGTTCGCATCCAAAGCTGAAAGCATTTGTGAGTTTTCTGGTTACTGCTTGTGTTACAGAACAGGCATATGGCACTAGGAAATAAGTGTTTTGCACAGATTTCTGTTTATTTACTTATTTCTGACCTGCCTCTGAGTGTAGATGCTCAGGTTGTTCTGTAAAACAGCTGGTGTGAATGAAGAGAGAGTTGTATATAAGGAATACAGCAATCAGCTGGCATAAACAGGAACTAGGGGTGATGGTTTATTTTTCTTCTAATCTTTGCAGAATTTGTTCAGTCTCTTAATTTCTTGTTGAGTCTTGCTGCATTACGTGAGCAAATAATCCTACTTGTACTGCTAGACCTTTTGACCAAGGATGCAGGAGATGCCCTGCCTTACGTCCCTTCTGGTCAGATCTCTCACTTCAGAAAATGAATGTGCCATATAATAAAAGGCAAAGCAGAAAAATACCACTGTTGCAAAAAAAAAGTCTTTTTTCCCCTTCTCTAATTTAATTTTCCAGGTTTTTTTATTTCTCTTAATGTTACTGTGCGAGCAGGAGCCGTTTTGGCAATAAGGTTTCTATATTTATTCCACATTGTTCTGTGTTAGGTAGATAATTACCGTAGAAAAGTCTTATTCTTTTCTGTATTCATACTCTTGACATTGCTGTTCCTATCAACACCAGTGCTGCGCTGCTTCGTCTTGTCGTATTGCTATTTTTAGTTCAGCTCTCTTGCGAGTTTACAGCAGGACTCGATGTTCTATTTATAGTTGGTATTCACAGTCAGTTAGTGGTTGAATTTGTTCAGTCTCTTAATTTCTTGTTGAGTCTTGCTGCATTACGTGAGCAAATAATCCTACTTGTACTGCTAGACCTTTTGACCAAGGATGCAGGAGATGCCCTGCCTTAGGTCCCTTCCAGTCAGATCTCTCACTTCAGAAAATGAATGTGCCCCATAATACAAGGCAAAGCAGAAAAATACCACTGTTGCTAAAAAAAGTCTTTTTTCCCATTCTATAACTTAATTTTCCAGGTTTTTTTCTTTCTCTTAATGTTACTGTGCGAGCAGGAGCCGTTTTGGCAATAAGGTTTCTATATTTATTCCACATTGTTCTGTGTTAGGTAGATAATTACCGTAGAAAAGTCTTATTCTTTTCTGTATTCATACTCTTGACATTGCTGTTCCTATCAACACCAGTGCTGCGCTGCTTCGTCTTGTCGTATTGCTATTTTTAGTTCAGCTCTCTTGCGAGTTTACAGCAGGACTCGATGTTCTATTTATAGTTGGTATTCACAGTCAGTTAGTGGGGGTTTTTTTTTGGTTTGGTCTTTTTAAATTACTGAATCTTGCTTTTGCCGTCTTCCCCCGTGAAGAGTTGGTGGGCAGAACCCTGAGGGTCCACAGGAAGAGCGTGGTTGGTGCTGGAAGAGCAAGTCCAAGCTCCTCCTGGACTGGTAGTCAGATTTGCAGAGGCACAGACACATTTCTGCCTTGTAGGAGCAAAGGTGGTTCCAACAGGACTAGCTGTGCTGTGGGGCAGGCAAAAGTCTTCTGGAAAACACGTTCTGTAAGGCTGGGCTATGGCCCATGGAGAGGCCAAAGGAGTGGGGAGAAATAGTCGCAGGAAGAGGTGACCTCCTTCTCTACCTCCAGCTTGCACATGGGGGACTGCCACAGGGGTGGCTTTACTTGGTAGGATATGATGGAATCCATCTCACTTGGTGTCCGTTGATACAGCCTTGGCTGTGGGACTGCCTTCACTGGAGTCCGCCTCATTCTTCTCTCTTCCTTCATCAGATTGAACAGATAAAATCAGTAGATTTGATGTTTGTGTGCTTTGCTTCTGCATGAGTAAGTCTTTAGATTTTAAAAATAACTTGGCATTCCCTGAGGTACCAAAGGAGATGTTCACGTTCTCTGAAGAGTTGATTTCTAATGTATCCAGCCCCCATTTGGGCCAAGAGTGGTGTCCTAATCTTTCTGGAGTCTCAGCACCTGGGAACAGCATACCCATTAATCATGTTGTTGCATCTGAAAGATGATGTTCTCAGTATGACTTTCTGCCCCAATTCCTCCAGCAGTCAATGAAGTGAGAAGAAAGGAAAAATGAAATCCTGGTGTAGGGATGAGCTACTCAAAGGGAAACTGAATCCAGACAACAGTAGAGACCCTGAGCTTGGAGCTACAGTTGCCTTGGGGTGGGATTCAGAGGCTCTGGTAGAAACGTTGGTACTTCTGGCAAACTGAAGAGACAATGACCAGACCGTAGCCATAGAGCTTGCATGCAGTGAATTACCTTTTGTGAGCCAGACCAGGAGGAACAGGCTGGTAGGACTTCTACTGGTGTGGGCAGGTTCTTATGTGGTTATTTTGCTATAATGGGCACTGGAAGCAAAAGAGACTCATTTGCTTCCTTCTCTTCTACTTAGCTCCTGCCTGTGAAGGTATCAAAAAGGACTATTTATGTATGAAAGTTTGTACAAAAAGATGCCATTCTGTTACCTGAGGCACCTTCCCAACTTCACAAGACAGTGACAAGAATATAGTGCTTTCACAACTAATAGAAACATATGTTGGAGAAGAAGCTTATTTTGGGTAGGAGAGCCAAAAAACACCCCTCTGATCTGTGTTGTAATAGAAAAAAAGCATGCCAAGCTTGAGAGCCAAGGTAAGATTTTATTTTAGCCTTGGAGACTTTCCTAGTACTAGATTTAAAAAAAAAAGACACTGGGATACGTGCAGGGTTCACCGATGTTAGTACTTTTTTTTTTTTTTTTAAAAAAAAAGGATACTGGGATATGTGCAGGGTTCACTGATGTTAGTGTGTGATAGCAACTAAGAATCAGAAAAGCAACTTAGTTTGTTTTTTTTCTTTTCTCTTTGTATTGAACAAGAATCTTTTACAAAGTGGAAAAATTTACTTAACTGAAAGTCCTCTCTGAGCTTCTGCCTAGATCAGATTTGTACCTGTCCTGGTCCCTTTAGCTTCCTGCTGCCAACTTAATGAGGACATGTTAAATGACAAGGGAGGGCAGGCAAGGGCAGCCTGTTGAATCCTGCAGCAAATAACTTTGCCCTTCATTGCAGAGCTGCAACATTTGTGTTATTAGCAGTATGGCTTTTGATTCTGCTGGTATTTCTGATGCTGTAGCCAGAGCCAGTGTAGTGGTGGTGGAAGCAACCCTTCCCCCTTTACAGTGCACTGGAAACTCTAGTTTTGTTGTTGTCCTTCTCCACCCACAGGCAGTCTATTCACATCATCCCGAATTATTGTATTTTTGGAACCTTATAGGTAGTGGATGAATTGAGGGTTATACTTCACACAATGCAAGGAACACAAAAATGCATGGGATTGTCACTGCAGTCAGGAACTGCTTCACCTCAGTTATTCCTCTCCCAATCTCACCTGGAAAGTTGCTGTTTCTTGTCTGTCTCCTGTGGGCTGTGACTCTTCTTACCTGGCCAGGGCTCTTCTGCTTGAGATGCGAGAGCCTTGAGAAGGAAGAGAAGTGCAGAAACAGCTCCTGAAAGCACAGATGACCTGACTAGAGACACAAGGAAACTGTGCTTGGTCATAAATACTTCAATTGTTTAATCATTTCCCTGTTAAGGAAAAACACTTCTGAGTCCAATTTTGTGCCCAGATTGCCTGGCTGTGAATTCCCTGAGAGTCACATGGAATCAAATCTTTCTGCTCTTTTTTCCTTCCCATAACAAGTGAAAACAGGCTTTGAACAAAAATTCCTGAATTTGAGGACTCCTTTCTTTTATCTGTCAAAGCAAGCACATGGACTCAAGGGTTGTTCCTGTTCAGGCAGCTTGGGCGTTCTTTCTGGCAAAGTGCTTTTTCACCCTTGTGAAATAGCAGATTTCTGCTTGGATTATCCAGAAAATCTGCAGATGTTGAAATTTCCCAGGTAAAGTGGGGCCCAGCTGCAAGAACCAGGACTCTGGTGTTGGTCTTTTTTTATTTTTTCCACTGAAAACAGCCAAAATACAGAAGTGCCACAAGTGTGGGTTGATATGAATAAGAGCTAACACCTTGAGAGTGGGCAGAGCATCAGTTCCTTTGGACGAACTGAGAACATCTGGAGATCAGCATCTCTGGGCAGTTCCCACGCCATTTTTCTATGAATATCTTGTAGTTGGTAGATATTAGTGATATCTCTTTGCAGAGCTGTTTTATTTGCCTTCTCAGGCTACAGAAAGTTGTGTGAGTGATGTGACCTTTTAGAAAGGCATGTGACATGCTTCTCTGAGAGGTGGATGATACCATAGCTGGGCTCCGAGAGGGATTATGGCTTAATAATTGGGGGAGAAATACAGTCTATAATTGTTTATATTGCTGCCAATACATCCTTCAGTTTCATGAACGACATATCTTTAAAGAACTGTTCAAAGGACACTGGAAGGATCATTGCGGGCTTGTGCCATATACTTGAAGCAAAGACGTGATAGTTTAAAATATACACTGCTTGACAGGGGGAAAGAAAATATTAATCACTCTTAGCAGTTTGGCAAGAACCTAAAAAACCTAGGAAACATGTTTCCCACAGCCCAAACAATCTTTTGATAACTCAGCACCACCCTTTGTATCAAGAGAAAACCCACGCGTCTGAATAGACTCAGTGTGTACTGACTGTGATGTAAAGCTTCAGGCTGTTTCAAAGCAGAGGATGTTTTGATTTTTAGAAGAGGATGCAATGTTTCAGTGAGTAAGATGTATTTGGCTTGATGCGTTTTATCAAAATTAATCTTTCGACCATGGTAAATTATGCACTATCACTGCATAGTCATGAAATAATAACAACAATAAGAAAAGCAGGATGAAATAATCTGTGCAGAATGCTCAAATTCTGAAATTTTTACAAAATAATCAAAACAGACTTATTTCCAAGTCTCTCTTAACACTTTTCAGCCTCATGAAAATATTGAAGATACTTTACTTTTATGCAAGGTCTTTAAGGGGAAAACAAAATGGACGGGTGGTAATTTTCAAATTCTGGGTTGATTTGGGTAGAGGTTAATTAATCTGTGTGCTCACACCTGCAACAGGGCTTAAAAGGTTAGCTGGTTGGAGGAGACAATAAATCAATGGTGTTGGTGGCTGGAAGGAATAATTACAATGACTTGCACGTATTGCTTGCTGCTAAACCGACCCACTTTTAAACTGGTTGGTTTTGTTCATCACTGTTGAAGCCATGTGTTAACTAGAAGCCTGTGTAGACACCATGACACACTCCCTACTGTGTCACTTGTTTGACTTCCTTGTGCTACTCCGTAGAGACAGCAAGTAATAAATATCCAGCAGATTTGATTTGTGTGCCTGATCATGCTTTTGGTAAAGATAATATATTAGTATTTAAATAGGGGAACAATTTTGTAATTTTTTACTGTACACCCTCACCCTTCTCTATGTGTAGTGTAACCCTTCATGATCCCCCAGCATCTCTTTTGACAAACTCTCCTTAGGGAATTGTAGGTCTGTAGCAAGTTGGGTACCTTCCAGAGACAGGGGTGAGAAAAAATATAGGTCAGTTCATTTTACTTGCTTCTAATTTTGGCAGTAGAGCATTCTGCTCTTTCTTGAGTCACAAAATGAAGGTGTTGCCCCAAATTTTAATTTATTGCCCCAAATTTAACTTATACTAACTGGCAATTCCTCTCTTTTATGGAGAGTGTGTGTGTGAGGATTGCAAGATGGTCAAGTCCCTTGCTTGCAAGAGGGTAAAAATCCTTACTTCCTCTCCAGTTTATCAGCCATTCATGGTATTAAGAATATGGTCTTACTATTAAGATTGCTGATGTGATTATCTCTTCATGAAAGCAGTTTCAGCATTCCAATAGCAAGAGTATGAAGAGCAGTGATAGTCTATTCAGTGTAACTGTGTTAGTGTTTGGGACATGATAGTGGTTACTCATAGGTGTGGGAGTTGTTTCTACAGATACCTAAGAAAACAAAATTTTAGACTGTACACACAAAGAAGGGGCAAAATACAACAATAGTACAATGCTGCTTTTGAAAACAAAGTAGAATAAGCTCTAAACCCTGTCCACCTCAGAGGGACAACGCACTTGGCATTGACTTTCAAAGCAGTACCTCCTGTCCCCATGCAAGGGCTGTGAAAACACGCCTTGATGAAGCTTCAGCAATTTCAATGGAAATATCTTGATGTCTTATCCAAATCACGTAATAAAATAAGCAGCTGCTCTGTACTGACATGAATTGTTATGGTGCATCACATCAGTGCAAACAGTTATTTGCCCTGACTAGGTGACAAGACTGCAGAGATTATTACAGCTTCCCCAAGGTCAGACTCTTGCAGAGTGAATTGTTCCAAGTCATATCAAGTATACTGATGGGAGTTACAAAACAACCTGAATTTAGTGCAGGTAAAGCTCCCTTAATACATTAATGTCACTCCTTACATATTATGTTAGTGTTTATGATTGGTTTTCTTAATAAGCTATATTTTCCATTAACTCTGGCTTGGTGGAGCCATCTCATAGGCTTTCAGTTGTTGCAGCACTGAGAGTCAGCCTTTGGCAGCTTCAGCCTTGAGTGCTGTCCATCTAGTTTCTTAACTTCAGTTCCTGTGCCATGTTAATTTTCCACCTCATTTCTTGTGCCCTGTGCAGGATGTTGGTACCACGTTCATCGCTGCCGATGAACACTCACCATCCGCTCCCGGCGTTGGGGAGCTGTGTTGGTGACCAGCTCAGATGATCCCACGTAGGTGGGATTCTGACCCAGAGCACACCCTGAAAGTGTTTATACTTTCACAAGCTTGACAAAAATGTAAAAAATGATGTTCTGTTGTGATTTGCCATGATGCTCTGGCTCCAGTTCTGACTCTCCTGCCAAAGGCACGGTGACTCACCGTGCAGTGCTGGGAGGGAGTGGGTCACTGCCATCCCCATGAGGGATGGCCAACAACTCCTGCCTGGTCAGCCACTGCTTTGCCCTGGGAAAGGGTGGTGTTGTGTGGGGAGAACCCGCTTTGCACAGTGAGGCTCGCCAGGGATGCTCAGAAGAGGAAGGAAAGCATTTTAACCTCCATGGAAGGGGCTGCAACGTGCAGTTTGAAACCAAATGAGTGGCAGCCTTTAGGAAAAGGATACATGAAATGAATACAGGCATCTGTTGCAACAGATTACTCACACTTATTAATCACAGCCTTGATTTGTATATTTTTCATGTATTATGATGTGTTGCAATGAAGATGAGTGTGTGAGGGGTTGTCTAGAGGACATGGGGCAGCTGCTCTTTTCCTCCCATCCCTGCCCTGAGCATGTATTATGATGTGTTGCAATGAAGATGAGGGAGTGAGGGGTTGCCCAGAGGACATGGGGCAGCTGCTCTTTTCCAACCATCCCTGCCCTGAGCAGCCTTTCCAAGGCAGCATCCCTTCTGCACGCACCACGCGGAGCTTGGCCACATCCTTGTGTGCACTTGGTAGGTGTGAGACCTTCAGCAGTACTTTAAATATGCTCAGAGCTGTGCACACAAATGGCAGGATTTGCTGGTTACTGCCAGAGATTCTAATTTTCCATTACTTTAATATTCACAGGAAGGAGGCAAAAAGGCACAGTGAGGCAGTGCCTACATAGTTCAATTTTTTCTCCTCAAATATGTGACCGATGTAAAAAGGTGTGATAGGCACAAACAAGAAAGAGGACATTTAAAATGTCACAATAGAAGGTTTAGAAGAAAAGGAATCACAGCTTGGTTGTATTTAGCAGCTACAGAAGACACTGAAGGGCAAAGGAAAAATCTCAAACGCGTGCAGATCTCTTTGCAAAAAGTGGTCCCAAATGACAGGTATTAAAGACCATGAAATCTATGGGGCAGAGGATGTCTTTGGCCCCACACAGGAGCCCTGGCACCTTCAGGTCTTACTGTCTCAATGTCCAACAGCAAAAGGAAACACACACAGCTGGCACAGGATTTTCTAGAGGGGTCAGAAATTAAAATCTTGTAAAAACGTGGCTGTAAGTGGCAGCTGTTGGGTGGGAAACACATTTGCAACCCCAGCTCCTCCTTGCTGAGAAGAGAGCTTTGAAAAATCTGCTTTTAATTCATTCTGAGCAAGTGAAATGCTGGCCCTGAGCTTTTCTTTGCAGGGCCTCTGAAGAGGCAGATTTCACAGCAGTATATTCATTTAAGTCAGCTAGAAGCAATTTTAAAAATTAAACATTCAAAGATTTCAATTATTAAAAAAAATACCCTTGCTTGCTAGCCGAGCTCCATCTCTTAAATCATATTTATTTTAATTAGTTTGTAAGCTTGCTGGGGTACCTGTGGTTAGCCTGAGCATTTTTTGACTTGGCTTGTTTTTGAAACTGCTGGGCAGTGGATGATTTAAAATTTATCAGCATAAATATTATTTTAGAATATTGATATTAATGGGTTTATAGTTAATTGCATGAGACTACAAATTACTTTTTCAAGCAGAAAGCCATTTAATTGCCAGCATGCTCATTCTGTTACATGATTACAGATTAATCTAAAGTTTGTCTCACATTTTTTTTGGTAAAGAGATACTGCTCTTTCAAGTATTTTTGCTTGTCAAATTATATATTATTTGGAGATAGACATTTGTGTGCCTGTCTGGTTCTATTTTCTATTAATTTGGAGGGTTTGTAATGGAGATAAATCAGATTATCCTGACAGCAGAAGAGTAATGTTCTCAGCTGCAACCAGGTCCGTTGTAGGTGGTAACAACCTGAACTCTCCCAAAGTTTGCTAGTTTCATTTCCAGCATCTCTGCCATCTTGTTTCTTCTGGCTGGTACCTGCCAACCTTCCTCATCTATCTCAAATCGTGCTGGGTTTTGGTGATGTGGAAAGAAGCATCCTTGGAAAGCAGGATAAGGGTGTTGGATTTAAATGCACTCTTTGCTTATTCAGCTTTCTGTAATTGAGAAGCTTGGCCTTGAAACATTACATGCAGCAGATGCTGTTCAAACCAAATAAAACCGTATCCAAACAGTCAGAAGTCTCAGCTGATGTCCTCACCCGCTGGAGGCTGGGCAGCCAAACGCCTGGCATCCCTCCACCGCTTCTCATTTAGCACTCTGTGTGTTGTGCTGAGCTGGGATTCAACTGTGTGCCTAATACTCATACAGAAAAGTAAGGAAACGACATTGGATAAGGCAAAGCAGAAAGATGTTTTGTTGTTCTGGCACTGCCATGGTGTCCTTCCCTATGTTCAGTATACCCTGATGATGTGGGTAGGTAAGGGAAAGCTGATCCTCTGGATGGGAACCTGCCACGGCTGCAGACCTGCTTTTAATTCTCCATTTTGATTCAGGTTTCCTCTCTGTCCCCAGGAAATTCACTTAATCCCTCAGTTTGTCTTTTTTTGGCATGGAAATGGACAAGCTGGACATTTCCACGTCAGAAGAAACTGCATTTGAAATGCAACACATTCAAAGAAGCTTTGTCTAAAGTTAATGCATTACAGATAAAAAAACAACTAAATAATAATAAAAAACATGTTAAGTAAATTTGAACTGTATTTGATTTTTGCATTTACTTTCTGTGAAACAACTTGATTAATCTTGCCAATAGATACAGAACTTTTTCAGATAGGATCCTCATGGAGAGTTAAGGCTGGCATCAATTTTTGAAAATAATTATTAGGAGGAAGCACCTGAATCCAAATGATCCCTCTAAAATGTGTATCTCGTGATCCTTTTCTAGCATTGATGAAATTCATGAGGCGTGTAAGTAGCACTTTGTGCTAGAGCATGATGAACTGGAGGCAACCTCGAATACTTTTGAAGGTACTGTCACGCAATAACTTCTGTATTGCCTAGCTGCCTGCCAAAAACGAGCTCGGCAATTAACGCACTCTTTTCTGAATGCTGGCATAGGATTTTCCCTGAATTAGGCCTCCATGGCTCTCTAAAACCAACAAATATCTGTATTTTTGTCGGCGGAATAGGATAGTAGGTCCAGGGAGGTTTTACGGAGTGAATTCAGAAGAGCTTTTTTGAAACACGGGTAGGGACATCCTAAGAACTGATGGCTTTATAGCTTGCTTTCAGCTTTCCTTAGATCTCTTTATTGTTCAGTGCTGATGGGCCCCGAAAAGATTCAATGTGACGTGCTGCAGAAATTAATGCCTCCAAATCCCCAACCCAATGGGGCGGGTCCTCCTGCCATCAGGTAACAACACAAAGCAGATGACACCCCCCCAATCCTTCTTCTAGCACGAGACTTTGCCGTAGCCATTGTCTTCCAGTGATGGATTTCCCTGAAAGCTTTAGATTTCTGTGTCCGTGTGAAGAAACTGAGCACCTCATACGTATGAAACCCTCTGATTCTGGGAAGGGCTGTGCTGGCTGTAAACAGACTGGCTGTTGACTCCAGCATGGGAGACACTTCCATCTGCTTCCTGGAAACATCAGACCTCCTGTGCCACACATGTGTCGAAAATATGCAGCATTTGAGATGATTTAGCATGTGAATGCTCTTCTGCTGGTCTGTATCTAGAAATTCTTGGTATTTAGAGATAACCACCTGCTCCATGCTTTAACTTTTGTTAGTTTCCCAGATGCTTTGCATACACGCCTGTTTTCAGAGTATCCCCTTCCCCACCACAGGGGATGTGATTTTAAAGCAGAAGATGCCATTTCTGAGGGGAATCTGAATTTACAGCAGCTGCCTTAATATTGGCAGAAGCTGGTTTTCTTATGATACTGGAAAAAAGGGGGAAGAATTTAAGCCCTCAAAGGCAGTTTTGCATTTAGTGCCAGTGGGAGAAGGATCTGGTCACCTGTGATGTTTTATTCTGCATCTCAACAAAATGCAAAGTGGATGTTTGTTCCTTACAGACAAGCACAGTTAATCGGGTGTGGTGTGTGACCTAATACATTACACTGATTTATCTCCTCCCATGACCCGCTGTACTCCTTCTATACTGCAAATGTACAAGACTGGATGTAGTCCCATTTGTATTTTAATTGGCTGACTACCTCTGAAAAACATGTTACTTCTTGTCACTCAAGATGGAATATGTGTAGACTGATTAATATACATTTTCCTTTGGGAGAAGTTTGAACCTTTGTAACTGTAGGGAGTGAGAAAATTAAAATATGGTAAATAAAAGTCCTAGCTTGGAAATATTAGTGTAACAGCAATGTTTTCTTATGCTTTTAAAATAAGCCAGTTCTTTTAAAAACTTTCTATGTGCATCATGATTTTCTTACAAAGTTCTCAATTATAAGGAATGTTCACTGTTGTCTTGTTTTTATAAGACAGTGGTATTATTCTGTTTTAATTTCTTTTCCAGACGTAGAGTAATGAATATGGATGTATTGTGTTTGCCCTTCTAATCTTATTTGTGCAGTTGAAGTGAAAGAAGTTCTGTAATACTTCAGAAATAATAATATTATTTGGTTTGTGACATTGCCTCGTTTGGCAATTTAAGCTGATTTTTAAAAAGAATATTTAAAACAACAGCAAGCCAACAAAAAAAAACAACCCAACAATGACAAAAGAAAAAAAAAAAAGCCCGAACACCCAACACCACCATTTGATGCGCACTCAATACATGCACTACTGCTCCCACCCTCCTTTGAACCCTTGAGCTTTGCTCTCAAGTTTCGTTTCTTTTTCAATTGGAAAAAAAGTTTGGTTTTTTTTTTCTCTTCTTGGAGTTTTGATGTCAGCCAAAATTCCTAATTTCCATCTTTGCTAGATGTAAATCTGCTTACCTTCGGCTTATGATCACGGAGAACTTGAGGGAAGAAAGTAAAGTTCTTTACAAGAGTTAATAGAAACTTCTATATCACACTGGAGTCACTGTCTAGTGACTGTCTAGCTGGGTTTGTCCAGTCACTTTTCTTCAAAGCCACATCCTATCTCATCTTTGACTTTTGGGTTGCTGGTGTATTATATACAGAACTGCCTTTCTAAATTGTAATAATCACCTATTTAATCTTTGGGTTTAGGCATCATTGTAAGTTTGAATCTTTTGTGCAATAGGGATCACTGTTACTCAGAAAATTAAATAGCAGATGAAAATCTAAAGTTATAAATTTTCTACAGCCACGCATTGACATAGGCATTGTTTGAAGGTCACTATTTTGTACAAGAGGAAGCTGGATGAACTTGGGCTGATCTTTGGCTGATGGATTTGCTCTTGTTCTGTCCCTGTCCCTTCTTTGGACTTTCTTGGCTGGTTGGTCCCTTTAAACATAAGGACAGTGAAGTCAATGTGTGTTTTTGTAGGTAGTTTGTTTGTGTTATTTGTTAATTTTAAAAGAAAGAAAAGCAAATAAAGTTGCATTTGTATGGGGAAAGCTTTTCTTCAGGCCTGTCTGTCCTTCCAGGTGCTCCCATGTCTCTGATCTCTATGCTCTGCTGCTGCTTCTCCCATAACTGCCCCTATTCTTCTTTCTAGTCCCAAGGGCTTTCCTTACCCTGGTTTCACTCCCAGCAATGTGACCGTGTAGCTCAGCTAAGAACCTTGAACAAGAATTGCTGCTCCAGAGGAGAGCTGGTTAAGAGTGATCAGTTTATATACATGAAAACAGAACTTAATCATCCTGGACTGACTTTGCGGTACAAAGATACCTCCAAGCCACAACTCTCCTTCAAGTCACTGCCTATTGAAACCAGGAAGGTGTTAGGGGAAGAAAAAAATAAATTAGTGTTGCCGTTTCAGAGCAACCAATATGAGAGGAAAGGTGAGACGTTACCTTGTCCTGTGTACACGTTACCGTAGGGGATGCCCAGACAGTGTAAAAGCTACAGAGATTTAACTCCACTCAGAATGTAGGAAGGAACATTTTATTTTTCCTCATATGCTTTTTTAGCTGAATACAGACAAGGCATAACTTAAGTATGAATGAAGATTTTGCTTTTTTTAGATTAAAGGGGATTTTGCAGTTTGTCAAATAACAGGCCACCAGAAAGATCAGCCTGCTGAAGATTGATCTAGATGTTGTAGCAGTGCACCAGTAGCAGTGATCAATTGGACTCTACAGAGATAGAATTGCCTCTTCATTGCTATCCATTGCTGATAAATATGAGAATGACTGCAGGCTTCAGTCATTCTTGTATTGGAAGAAATGGAAATTTTGCTGGTTGAAATTCATAGACATCTCATCCTAGGGGATTTATTAATTTTTTTCCCTTGCTCTCTGATAGTAACAGGAAGAATAATAAATGTTCTGTAGCTGAAAAGGTAAGGGTTTTGAACACTGGATGCATCTAGATTTATCCTGAAATCTGCATATAAAAGGAAAGAGAAATACAAGAGAGAGCAGTAATCCCTCATCTCCTGGAATCCCAGAGTATTATCTTGGTTTTTTGCTTCTATGTGTTAGGCTTTTTTAATTATCTATTTAATCTAGATTTGCATGTCACTATTTGAGCCAAGCTTTGTGACTTTGCCAACTGGGATTTCCATTGCAAGCTTTATTACGTTAAGCAAAATTTGCTGTCATTCTAAGTTATGGAAAAATAACTTAGACACTCTTTGTCTTTTTCAAGGAGTAACTGGGTGACCTCTTACAGAGTATTGGTGAGCAATGACAGTCATGCATGGACTGCTGTCAGAAATGAATCTGGAGATGTGGTGAGTATCAAGAAACAGATGTTTTATGAAGAAGAGCAGAGGTGGGAAAGCAGGGGCTGTTCACATGGAGTTTTCATGTCCCAGGTTGGTCAGTGTAGGACTATAAGGCAATGTCTTACAGTGGCCCCATGAATTTTAAGAACAAATTGCATAATATAGACAGGGCCCCAGAATATTCTATATGGCAAACCTGCATGTGTCTGCCTATGGATGTGAATGCCACCTTGGCAGTGGTCTTGCCTGTGATGAGACGTGTTTCTTGTTGTACAGCCCATGAAAGGGTTAACATCCATCTGCTGGTCCCTGGGGTCATCTCATGCTGTGGGGTACCTCTTGTCAGAGAGGGGGTGTAAAGGTCTGAGGGGGAATTGTGGTCTTCGAAGAGCAGCTCTAGCCTGAGCCACCATCAACCTGAGGCCGTACCAGGGGACTTTATTTGTTTCTGTTACCGGTGCTAAAAGACTTTTTGAAGAACTGATCTTGCCATTTCCATATGTTTGGCCTATGTAGATTTTTGAAGGAAACAGTGAGAAAGAGATCCCAGTTCTCAATATGTTGCCGGTGCCCCTGGTTGCACGTTATATCCGCATAAACCCTCGGTCCTGGTTTGAAGAAGGTAGCATCTGTATGAGACTGGAAATCTTAGGGTGTCCTTTGCCAGGTAAGAGTCTTTCTCAGTTGATGATGATGTGGCTGCCTGTGCCTGTGCCAAGACTCATAAATTTGATTTCCTTTGGGTTGGAGAGCTATCATTTATCCCAAATTCCTGTGTGGGTTTGCAGGGGATCGACTAAGGCTGAAGGAAAAGCATAGCTTTCTTCAGTGCTGTGACTTTCCTGGCATGCAGGGCACACACAGAGGTCTCCAGGGAATAACAGAGGTGACACTCAAACCATTTTGGAGAGCATTTTTGGGGGAAATTCTCATGATCCTTTTCTTTTTCATAAAGCTGCCTAAAAAGGAAAGACCAAAAATGTCAATATTTGGAAAGCTGATTTTTATTAAGTGTGGCAGTTAATTCAAACTGAATTCTTTTTGGGTATACACCCATACAGAGCCAAATTCTGCTTTGCAGTGTTAGCATTTGTCACCCTTCGGCTTCCTGGGGCTGTATCAGTGGGTGAAGGTGCTCCCAAGATGAGGATGTATCTGCAGTTCCACCTCTGAGTGCGGGTACAGCTTGTTGCAGATCTTGGATTAGCATGGAAACAGCATCAGTGCTTCCTCCTGGTAATCATTTATCGAGTTAATTGCCTGCAGTGGCTGATTCAGTTTATTCCTGAAAGAAAATACCAGAATCATTCATTGAGAAACACAATGGGAATGCGGTATGTTTATGAAAAATGTAATTGGATTGAAAGAACTAATAGGTTTTGATAAGCTGCTGACCCGTCTTTTTAGCTCAGAAAGAACTGACATTTCTTTCTTCTAGCTCATTTTATTCATTGCACGCAAGGCGCTTAAAACAAAGCTCTTCCCCAGGTTGCAGAGGCCTTTCCGTGCACGTCCTGTAGGACATACTTTTTGCAGTTCCCTGTAAATGGATTTCTTCATCCTTTATTAGTGTCATTTTACTTGTTCCAATTTAGATAACCAACTGGTTTGGCCATGGGTCCAGCCTCTTTGATGGTGCTGCTCTGGTACACTGCATTGACTGTGTCACCAGACGTTGACTGCTCTTTCCTGACAGAGGTTTCCTCCATAAAACTGAGCAAGTCTCCTAAATTCATCAAAATCAGGTGGTGGAACTCTGTCAGCTCATACAACTCTATCTTTTCCAAAGACCCACGAAAGAAATTGGGTGATGCTCAGTTTCTTTCAGTGCCTGATGTGGTTTTCATTATATTTGCACCCTGAGCATGAACATACCAGAAATTAAGTTGTCAGGAGGAGCAGTTTGGTTGTATTTTAGAGCTCCCACACACTGTGTCCTCCTGAGGCAATGATAATGCACAAGGAGATGGGTTGTAGGGAAATACCCCAAGGAAGAAAAGTGGGGTGAAAGGAAAGTAAGTAATTTTTCCTGACTCTGAATTTCTTCCCTTGTCTTTTAAATTGGTAATGTTAGGTTTTATGTCTTTATTACTCCCTGAATAAATTAAGTGATTTGCATTCAGTCTGTACTGTATATCAGCTTTCCGTCATGTAGGCCCACAAGGGAGGGTAAGAAAGGAATACCAGATAAAAAAGAAACCTGAATAAGATATTAATATTCTAGGAAAGTTTGTTAGCACTGACAGAATGTCAGCTAGGACCCATTCTTGTGGGTAGGGCTCTGTTAATAAAAACTGCTGCTTATGCTAGATGAAATAAAAGTTGGACAAACCATGAGAAAATGCTATTTAGATAATTGGAACAGAGAAATTACTGATTATCTAATCAGTATTATATAAGATGATTGTAATTTTAATCAGTGAAATGCTTATATATTATTCATGACATAACATTTTTGGTGTATTGTAGGCTAGTTTTGACAAACAACCTTTTCTAGACTGTTACAGTTGCTCTACAAAAAAAGCTCCGTTATCCAACTGTGTCAGTACCAGCTTTCAGGCAACAGAAGTGCTTTGCTCTTTCACCAAGGGAAAAGCATTTAGCTGTGGAGGAAAGATGTCAGAAAATCCTACCTATAGCAGGGAATCAGCGCTGCCATTTCTCGCTGGGGAAAAAGAGGGCAAAATCACCAGTGTTTAATTCCCTCTCCAGTTTCCAAAAATGTTAGTATTTACATAGATGTAGACTGACCTGCACAATCTTTTGCAATTGCCTCAGAGGGATGGATGTACTTTCCTTGCCTGTTCTTTCTCAAACCTAAGGAAAATCAAAAAGAAACTGCATATGATCAAAAGTACCCAGAGACAGGAGACAGAAAATTAGCTGAGCTCTTCATGCATTTCTTTATACTGTAGAGTATTCAAGGCAATAGTCAATTATTGTAATGGAATAAATTTGTGATTAAATTTAATTTTTAATAATTCTTATATAGAAAACTATCATTGGTATCATGATTATGCCGTCAAGATAAAAGATGAACTGCTCCGCAGTGGAGTACTGTGTCTTGCAGTGGGTGCATCGTTAAGTCCTATTTTCATTGCTTATCTCTTCTTGCCAGGCACCTGGTTAAGGCAAGGAGTGTGCTCATTTTGTGTAAATCTGTGAATTTATACAAGTATCTTTCACTATAAATGAAGGTGTATAGAGCAGTACTAAATTCAGACAATTACTCATGAGAGTAAATTTTTATTTAGAGTGACTTTCTGTCCTCGTGTTCTGCTTTTATCATTGCAAAACTAAAACTGAATCTTGGGCAATTAAAAGCTTTTTTTGTAAGTTTGCCTGAGCAAAGACTGAATAAAAATGACATGAAATTCAATAACTCTCCTGGGAAAAGCCAATATAGTATGTTTCTCCATACTCATCGAGACAAATGTGTAGCATTCTCCAGCAATGCAGTGGGTGTCATTGAAAGTTTTTGGTTTATATTTGATTTGTACAGTTACAAGTGTATCCCAGAAGAGTATTATCAATCCTCAGATATTGTTATTAGAATCAAACAGTGGAAAATCTTTAGAAACATCAAAAATGGTAGAAAACCTTTGAGAAACAGCTATGCCAGGTTGAGTTTGTTTCTCTCTCATATACTATTATCATTCATTATACTTAACTGGAAATAATTGCGTGGTGTTTGAGTATACATCAACATACATAGAAAAAAATCCATATATAGTTGCAGAGTATTATTTCACTGCTGATTTAATGTGTGATGTTAATGCTCATGACTGCCATGAAATAGATCATGTGGAAAAAAATTTGCAATCACCTGATATGTCTGCCAGCAGATTTTTTCAAGATTACACATGTGCTGCCTGTGACATGTTTAATTTTGTGAAGACAAATCAAATTCACTTCTACAGGGAAATGAAAAAATCAGTCATTTGCAAAATGGCATGTTGAGATTTTTAAGGCAGCCTAAAGGATTTAGACTAGACTATTCTTTTTATTTAATACTTATCTGAATCACTTAGATTGACTTCATTATCTTGTCTATTTGGAGGTATGATACCACACAACCCACTGTAAGGACTTCTGTGAAAATGAAGAGTATGAACAAATCATGTTGGGAATGGATGCAAGTGTCACTTCCTAAATGAGAGTATTTTGATCATGTTGTTTTCTGAGTGTTGATTCCAACGTATTCCTCTATATAAATGGGAGTGCCATACTTTTGCAGGATCTTTTCTCCTTAGAAGAAAAAACAACTGTCTGAGGTAGTGCCATGAATAAATGAGGGAACTTCAAATCTAATTCTTCTGTGGTTTGAGATTCTTGGTCTCTTATTCTCAAAAAATATTTTTTGCCATGTGGTTTGAGATTCTTGGTCTCTTATTCTCTGTTTTATGAAAGAAAATATTTTTTTGCCGCGGTGGACCTAACCAGCTGTGCACAAGATTTGTATGCCTTTCTACATTTTAGCTTTTAATTTTCTAATCTGTATTCCTGCTGCAGCAGAAATCCAGTGCTCCAAACAGAACTTACAGTAGAGCCTGGCAAAATATAAGTGTTAATTCTCTACGGAGCTGTCAAATTGTGCACTGTTTTTGAGGACAGACCAGAGATACAATTATTCTCACTGTATGACTTTTTTAAGTTTCCACCGACTCTACAACATTCAGTCATTCCCATGATATTAATGTTTGATGTATGGAAAACGTGCCAGACTTTGAAAGGAATGGGATTAAAGTACTAGGGGAAAAAAAATCAGTTGCTGTATGTTTTGGCTGGTGGTGATAGAGAAAGCCTTCAACATCCTGGCAGTTTTATGGTGTTTATTTTTATACTTTTACAACACAGAGATATTTTTACAATGGTGAAGATATTTTGTGCCGCATTAAACGTGTTTATCTAGAAGATTTGGGGGTTTTATGATTTCTATTTCTCAGTCATCAATATATTAATGAATAGTTTCTATGAATTAACATGGATTGACCTTTAAAGGTTTGACATTCAAAGCCATCTGCAGAGTTACCTCAGCATCGTTGCTGTGAGTGGGCTTGCATTGATTTAGCCTGCAGTTAGGTTGGAAAGAACACCTCAAAATGCAGGTGAATTATGTGAAACAACCCTCTAGATTCTTCAAAACCTCAGCATCGTTGCTGTGAGTGGGCTTGCATCGATTTAGCCTGCAGTTAGGTCGGAAAGAACACCTAAAAATGCAGGTGAATTATGTAAAACAACCCTCTAGATTCTAAAAAACTTTTTTTTTTTTTTTAATAAGCAAAGAAATCTTGTTTCTTCTTCACCCGATTAGGTTCTAATTCAAATCCATTTCCAGATGGTCTTGTTTTTAATAAGCAAAGAAATCTTGTTTCTTCACCTGATTAGGTTCTAATTCAAAGCCATTTCCAGATGGTCTTATAGAATAAGTTCTCACTGGAAAGGACAGATTGCATTGAACAACCAGATTTTGTTGAGGCAAGATGGGTTTTTTTGACACTTTTCAGTCATATTTGTAGAGTAGCGTTCAACTGACCTTCTAGTATTTCTGCTGTAGATTAGGGAATGGAATGGGAGACAAGAATGCAAAGGAAGATTAAATAAGTGTTAGAGAACACGTGTAATGTTATAGTGAAGCTTAATGCAACTTGTATGTTTCGTTTCATAAATAACTTAAATAGTTCCAATTTTCCTTACTCGTAAGAACAAGACCCAAATTCTTTTAGAATTTTTTGGGAAGAACAAATTTGAGAGTTTAAAGTTTTAATGCCAGAAATGTGAAGCTTATCATTGCTAAATTCTAAAGTATTTTTAACTGGTTTGAGTTTTCCATAATTTCAAGTGTTTATTGTTGCAGGACAGTTTCTATGTATTCTTCCTACTAATAATTATGCTTCTGTTATCCCCCAAAATTAGAACTCTTAGGTGATACTGTTTAAAAAAATCATTTTTCTTCTAGAGAACAGTGTCTTTTGACTGTGTCGCAGTAAGACAGGATGATATTTAGGCTTGCATACTTGGGCTTTTTCCTAATAATTTTAAACCAAATGAAGATGATTTTGTGCAAAGGGAAACAATTTTTCATAACAGTCTGACAGCCACTGGTTTGACAAACGATTACTCAAAATTCCAGACATCCCAGAGATGGCAAATTAAGGAATGTGTCGGATGTTTTCCAAATAGACTTGTTTATGCCTAAAATAAATCATAATAGATTAGGCCAGGAGCACATATATCAGGAAATATAAAGCTGAGCCCTAACGGTCTTGGCCTGTTTGGTTTTTTTGCAGGTGAATGGCCTGGAAAATCAAGGAAACAAAGGGGTTTTGTTCTATCCACATGTTCTCCTTGGATACTTCAAAACATGCAAAGTATAAATATCGATATGAAGATGCTAATTTTAAATTATTAAAAATCTCAGACGTCCCAAAAAAAATCCACAGGAATATAATTAGGAATGTTTAATATGCACAGTAGTTCTTTTCTGCATTTTGTAGGCAGTGCATAAACTCTGAATATATTCAAGAAAACTAAAAGATAACTCCCCATTCCTTGAAATAATAAATTAATCAAGCAGACACACAACATTTACTGGGGCTTTTTCCTCTGATGTGATTTTTTTCCACTCTTTTATCTTGCGTATGACTCATCGTTTTCCAGTGTCTTTTGCCCTCTTCTGTAGCCTTAGGATGCCCTTCTGCTTTTCTGCTGGAGTTGAGTTGTTCACCCAGAGTAGCTGATGCCTGCTGCCTCCGGGCTTCTGTTTGCATCTACATGAGCTCATTTGTGCAGTAACTAGAAATATTTCAATTTTTTTTTCTTTGAGTTTTCCTTTTAAAAATTTGTTTTAAACACATATCCTGCTGCAGCAGAAATCCAGTGCTCCAAACAGAACTTACAGTAGAGCCTGGCAAAATATAAGTGTTAATTCTCTACGGAGCTGTCAAATTGTGCACTGTTTTTGAGGACAGACCAGAGATACAATTATTCTCACTGTATGACTTTTTTAAGTTTCCACCGACTCTACAACATTCAGTCATTCCCATGATATTAATGTTTGATGTATGGAAAACGTGCCAGACTTTGAAAGGAATGGGATTAAAGTACTAGGGGAAAAAAAATCAGTTGCTGTATGTTTTGGCTCGTGGTGATAGAGAAAGCCTTCAACATCCTGGCAGTTTTATGGTGTTTATTTTTATACTTTTACAACACAGAGATATTTTTACAATGGTGAAGATATTTTGTGCCGCATTAAACGTGTTTATCTAGAAGATTTGGGGGTTTTATGATTTCTATTTCTCAGTCATCAATATATTAATGAATAGTTTCTACAAATTAACATGGATTGACCTTTAAGGGTTTGACATTCCAGAGCCATCTGCAGAGTTACCTCAGCATCGTTGCTGTGAGTGGGCTTGCATTGATTTAGCCTGCAGTTAGGTTGGAAAGAACACCTCAAAATGCAGGTGAATTATGTGAAACAACCCTCTAGATTCTTCAAAACTTTTTTTTTTTTAATAAGCAAAGAAATCTTGTTTCTTCTTCACCCGATTAGGTTCTAATTCAAATCCATTTCCAGATGGTCTTGTTATAGAATAAGTTCTCACTGGAAAGGACAGATTGCATTGAACAATCAGATTTTGTTGAGGCAAGATGGGTTTTTTTGACACTTTTCAGTCATATTTGTAGAGTAGCGTTCAACTGACCTTCTAGTATTTCTGCTGTAGATTTGGGAATGGAATGGGAGACAAGAATGCAAAGGAAGATTAAATAAGTGTTAGAGAACACGTGTAATGTTAGAGTGAAGCTTAATGCAACTTGTATGTTTCGTTTCATAAATAACTTAAATAGTTCCAATTTTCCTTACTCGTAAGAACAAGACCCAAATTCTTTTAGAATTTTTTGGGAAGAACAAATTTGAGAGTTTAAAGTTTTAATGCCAGAAATGTGAAGCTTATCATTGCTAAATTCTAAAGTATTTTTAACTGGTTTGAGTTTTCCATAATTTCAAGTGTTTATTGTTGCAGGACAGTTTCTATGTATTCTTCCTACTAATAATTATGCTTCTGTTATCCCCCAAAATTAGAACTCTTAGGTGATACTGTTTAAAAAAATCATTTTTCTTCTAGAGAACAGTGTCTTTTGACTGTGTCACAGTAAGACAGGATGATATTTAGGCTTGCATACTTGGGCTTTTTCCTAATAATTTTAAACCAAATGAAGATGATTTTGTGCAAAGGGAAACAATTTTTCATAACAGTCTGACAGCCACTGGTTTGACAAACGATTACTCAAAATTCCAGACATCCCAGAGATGGCAAATTAAGGAATGTGTCGGATGTTTTCCAAATAGACTTGTTTATGCCTAAAATAAATCATAATAGATTAGGCCAGGAGCACATATATCAGGAAATATAAAGCTGAGCCCTAACGGTCTTGGCCTGTTTGGTTTTTTTGCAGGTGAATGGCCTGGAAAATCAAGGAAACAAAGGGATTTTGTTCTATCCACATGTTCTCCTTGGATACTTCAAAACATGCAAAGTATAAATATAGATATGAATATGCTAATTTTAAAGTAACAAAGATCTCAGACGTCCCAAAAAAAATCCACAGGAATATAATTAGGAATGTTTAATATGCACAGTAGTTCTTTTCTGCATTTTGTAGGCAGTGCATAAACTCTGAATATATTCAAGAAAACTAAAAGATAACTCCCCATTCCTTGAAATAATAAATTAATCAAGCAGACACACAACATTTACTGGGGCTTTTTCCTCTGATGTGATTTTTTTCCACTCTTTTATCTTGCGTATGACTCATCGTTTTCCAGTGTCTTTTGCCCTCTTCTGTAGCCTTAGGATGCCCTTCTGCTTTTCTGCTGGAGTTGAGCTGTTCACCCAGAGTAGCTGATGCCTGCTGCCTCCCTGCTTCTGTTTGCATCTACATGAGCTCATTTGTGCAGTACTAGAAATATTTCATTTTTTTTTTTCTTTGAGTTTTGTTTTTAAAAATTTGTTTTAAACACATACAGGACAATGGAATTCAGATTTCCACATTCCTTGCATGTGTTATGGCTAAGCATCTTTACATTTGGGATTCGTAAATGTATGAAATTGTTTTAATTTCTTTTCTCAGACCCAAATAATTATTATCACAGAAGAAATGAAATGACAACCACAGATAACCTTGACTTTAAGCATCACAACTACAAGGAAATGAGGCAGGTAGGCAGAGGCTGGTGTGCGACCTCGTGGATGGGTGCAGACTTTTGAGCTCTTATGAAATCTGAATTCTACCTCTTTAATATTATTAAATGTTATGTGCAAGAAACTAAAAATATTTTTCCCTGTCTGTTTTAATGCATCATTAAAACTGGTAATCTATTAAAATCCCCATGCCATCATTTTGCTTCCATATATGGAAGAGTGATAAATGTTGCAGTGGTTTTTCCTTTCAGATTTGACCCTGATTTAGCCATCAGATTTCTCCTTTATTTCAGTGGTTTTGGATAATCAGAATAAAATTAAGAAAAGTAAAATAAAGGATATTATAAAAGAATAAAAAAAAATCCTGTTAGTATAATTTTAAATCTACTGGCCTTTTTAACCTTGTTTCTTTAACTTCGAACGGGCAACCCTGTTGATATTTTTGTTTTTGTTTTTAATTTTACTTCATACCACCACAGACACAGGTGTGGGTTGTGCTAAAGAAATATTTCTGCCTGCTTTCTCTTCAAATATAAAGATAATATGTTTGGACTTGAAGTGTGTGAATCATTTTCTGTGTGCTGAATTTTCAGTGTATTTATACTGCATGAATCACCATTCATTTTTATTGAGCAATTGTGTACTGAGTCACACATTTATTTCGGTAGAGATTTCGTGGCCTATATTTCTTAGCACAAAGATTAGACAAGTACAAACTCAATTGGCATAATTACTGTCAAGAACAATAAAATAAAGTGTATTTTAGATTCTCATTGCAGAAGGACAGGTTGGTCAGGTTAGAAATGTCTTTGGGGAAAGAAGTGCAGCTTTAAAACAAAATGTTCTTCCACTTCTCATAGAAGCAGAAAATTTGCTGCTCTGGCTGAGAGCTGGTCAGTTGTGAACTGTATTTGACTGTGCTCTCCCAAGTTCCAGTTTTCTGTGTGTCAAAATACTTAATTTATTTTGAGCATATTAGGTTGTAATAGGGTTTTGCTGCTGGTAGACAGAAGATTGTGGGTTGGGTAGCAATAAGTCTTAAATCCCCCGAACTGTTCTTCGAACTTAATAATTTCCTTCCTGAGTGTAAAATAGAACAATAATTATGAATTTCCAGAGTCAACTTTTTTTATTAAATACTGTGCACTATTGTCAGCTTTGTTAGGCTCTAGTAAGAAGTCTAGAGGTCCATATCTATTGGTAGTATTTTTGATTCATTATAAGCAGGTTGATCATGAAGATTTAAGGTGGTGTGTCTCAAAAAGTTAGCGATTAACTCATTTAAATCAAACACTAGAAAATATAAAACACTGTCCTCTGGCTTCTCATATATGTTTCACCTGGAATAGCAAATGATGACATACCCACTTATGTATGCCCAGAACATTAACAAAAGTTCCATGGAAATAGCTGGTTACCCATAATACCAGCAAACTGATGATCATGACAATGGCGAAAAAAAAGTAGATATGAAACTAGACAATACCCTGAAAGAGCATAACTGACTCTATTTTTTAGTGCTGAGTTGAAGAGTTTGGGTTTGCAATAGAAATTCTTTCTCAAATATATATGAAACTAATGTATGAGATGAACAAATGTACAAAAATAGCATCTTTTCAGTCTCTTTGCAACATGATTATAAATAGAAGTGAAGCCTTTTATGAGAGGAATTTTAATGATGCTCTTCCCAACGTGAATTGTGTTTCCACTTAGATTTGCTAAATGGTGGCATGGGAATCGGACATGTCTAATTATTGCATTTTTTAAATTATCAGTCATGTTATCATCCAATAGTGTTTCTAAATTAACAGTGTGAGCAAAGAGTTTTGTTATGCTACAGTATTTCTTCAATAATCTATGTGCCCCTGTTTATGAAAAGATTGTCTAATTAATAGTCCCTAGGGTTTCAAGTTACAGTAAAGTCTGTATTTCTTTAGTGTCTTGCAATAATAAAAAAAAATAGACAGATAAATTATTGTCATTTAAACCTGTTTGCAATAACTTCTAATTATTAACACACAAATTTTCAGTCTTGTTTGTAAATTTTAATATTAACCTGAAATGTCACAGTAGAGTGTTTGTGGCACACTTTAGACTCCAGATATCCTTACCTGGCTGACATCTGTGTAGCTTCATTGTTTTAAGCAGAACTATAGCTTGAACCATGACCTTCCCTATGCCCTTTAGTAAGCACTAAGGCTATTTGATTCTATTTTGACCATGTCATGCAGCATCTGCAGAAATAGTGAATAGAATGGAGTTTGATGGGAGGAATGTCTTCAGCCAGGCTGTTGGCATTTCCATTATTAATTCTAGTTTTTGCTGAAACTTGGTAAGCAAATTCTGAGGAATCTGTTATTTACTGAAGGAACATATCCTACTTATCCTGCTGTGTTTATAAAGTCATCCAGATTATGTCTATTTTGCTATTTGGGACATATCAGCACTGCCTTAACTAATGATTTTCCCATATAAGATTTCACATTTTAATACAAGAAGGGTGGGCTTGGTTTTGACTTCAGCACAGACAGGTGTAATCAGAATTCAGTGGGAAAATCATGTTTAAATGGATTATA
>NW_015090865.1:3548115-3706518 GCF_001431845.1 Calidris pugnax | reverse complement strand
AGGACAATGGAATTCAGATTTCCACATTCCTTGCATGTGTTATGGCTAAGCATCTTTACATTTGGGATTCGTAAATGTATGAAATTGTTTTAATTTCTTTTCTCAGACCCAAATAATTATTATCACAGAAGAAATGAAATGACAACCACAGATAACCTTGACTTTAAGCATCACAACTACAAGGAAATGAGGCAGGTAGGCAGAGGCTGGTGTGCGACCTCGTGGATGGGTGCAGACTTTTGAGCTCTTATGAAATCTGAATTCTACCTCTTTAATATTATTAAATGTTATGTGCAAGAAACTAAAAATATTTTTCCCTGTCTGTTTTAATGTATCATTAAAACTGGTAATCTATTAAAATCCCCATGCCATCATTTTGCTTCCATATATGGAATGTTGCAGTGGTTTTTCCTTTCAGATTTGACCCTGAATTAGCCATCAGATTTCTCCTATATTTCAGTGGTCTTGGATAATCAGAATAAAATTAAGAAAAGTAAAATAAAGGATATTATAAAAGAATAAAAAAAAATCCTGTTAGTATAATTTTAAATCTACTAGCCTTTTTAACCTTGTTTCTTTAACTTCGAACGGGCAACCCTGTTGTTATTTTTGTTTTTGTTTTTAATTTTACTTCATACCACCACAGACACAGGTGTGGGTTGTGCTAAAGAAATATTTCTGCCTGCTTTCTCTTCAAATATAAAGATAATATGTTTGGACTTGAAGTGTGTGAATCATTTTCTGTGTGCTGAATTTTCAGTGTATTTATACTGCATGAATCACCATTCATTTTTATTGAGCAATTGTGTACTGAGTCACACATTTATTTCGGTAGAGATTTCGTGGCCTATATTTCTTAGCACAAAGATTAGACAAGTACAAACTCAATTGGCATAATTACTGTCAAGAACAATAAAATAAAGTGTATTTTAGATTCTCATTGCAGAAGGACAGGTTGGTCAGGTTAGAAATGTCTTTGGGGAAAGAAGTGCAGCTTTAAAACAAAATGTTCTTCCACTTCTCATAGAAGCAGAAAATTTGCTGCTCTGGCTGAGAGCTGGTCAGTTGTGAACTGTATTTGACTGTGCTCTCCCAAGTTCCAGTTTTCTGTGTGTCAAAATACTTAATTTATTTTGAGCATATTAGGTTGTAATAGGGTTTTGCTGCTGGTAGACAGAAGATTGTGGGTTGGGTAGCAATAAGTCTTAAATCCCCCGAACTGTTCTTCGAACTTAATAATTTCCTTCCTGAGTGTAAAACAGAACAATAATTATGAATTTCCAGAGTCAACGAACTTAATAATTTCCTTCCTGAGTGTAAAATAGAACAATAATTATCAATTTCCAGAGTCACCTTTTTTTTATTAAATACTGTGCACTATTGTCAGCTTTGTTAGGCTCTAGTAAGAAGTCTAGAGGTCCATATCTATTGGTAGTATTTTTGATTCATTATAAGCAGGTTGATCATGAAGATTTAAGGTGGTGTGTCTCAAAAAGTTAGCGATTAACTCATTTAAATCAAACACTAGAAACTATAAAACACTGTCCTCTGGCTTCTCATATATGTTTCACCTGGAATAGCAAATGATGACATACCCACTTATGTATGCCCAGAACATTAACAAAAGTTCCATGGAAATAGCTGGTTACCCATAATACCAGCAAACTGATGATCATGACAATGGCGAAAAAAAAGTAGATATGAAACTAGACAATACCCTGAAAGAGCATAACTGACTCTATTTTTTAGTGCTGAGTTGAAGAGTTTGGGTTTGCAATAGAAATTCTTTCTCAAATATATATGAAACTAATGTATGAGATGAACAAATGTACAAAAATAGCATCTTTTCAGTCTCTTTGCAACATGATTATAAATAGAAGTGAAGCCTTTTATGAGAGGAATTTTAATGATGCTCTTCCCAACGTGAATTGTGTTTCCACTTAGATTTGCTAAATGGTGGCATGGGAATCGGACATGTCTAATTATTGCATTTTTTAAATTATCAGTCATGTTATCATCCAATAGTGTTTCTAAATTAACAGTGTGAGCAAAGAGTTTTGTTATGCTACAGTATTTCTTCAATAATCTATGTGCCCCTGTTTATGAAAAGATTGTCTAATTAATAGTCCCTAGGGTTTCAAGTTACAGTAAAGTCTGTATTTCTTTAGTGTCTTGCAATAATAAAAAAAAATAGACAGATAAATTATTGTCATTTAAACCTGTTTGCAATAACTTCTAATTATTAACACACAAATTTTCAGTCTTGTTTGTAAATTTTAATATTAACCTGAAATGTCACAGTAGAGTGTTTGTGGCACACTTTAGACTCCAGATATCCTTACCTGGCTGACATCTGTGTAGCTTCATTGTTTTAAGCAGAACTATAGCTTGAACCATGACCTTCCCTATGCCCTTTAGTAAGCACTAAGGCTATTTGATTCTATTTTGACCATGTCATGCAGCATCTGCAGAAATAGTGAATAGAATGGAGTTTGATGGGAGGAATGTCTTCAGCCAGGCTGTTGGCATTTCCATTATTAATTCTAGTTTTTGCTGAAACTTGGTAAGCAAATTCTGAGGAATCTGTTATTTACTGAAGGAACATATCCTACTTATCCTGCTGTGTTTATAAAGTCATCCAGATTATGTCTATTTTGCTATTTGGGACACATCAGCACTGCCTTAACTAATGATTTTCCCATATAAGATTTCACATTTTAATACAAGAAGGGTGGGCTTGGTTTTGACTTCAGCACAGACAGGTGTAATCAGAATTCAGTGGGAAAATCATGTTTAAATGGATTATATCCTTCTCTGTTAATTTGTTCTGAATTAAGTTGTTGCTGCAGAGGGCAAAGAAGAGAAAAATATCCTTTACTGGGCAAAGTGTGTCTGTGGAAACCTGTAATGTATGTGCATTGCTGTGCCACTGACACCTGGGTCATCACAAGTCACTTAGCTATAATGAGTCACAAAGCATGTAGAAGAAAGTTTTAAGGTGTCTAATTACCTTCCAAAATGTGTTTTACTGCCTCTTGGTAGTATAGTAGTAATGTTTTTGTTGGTTTTATTCCTATTGGACTTATCCCTCAAGTCCTTAGTGTTGTGATAATGTTACAAACACATCTCATGTAAGAAAGACCTTGAACCTCACCTAGGCTGTGGTGTTTCAGCAGACAGTACTCACCTGGTTCCAGCTGAACAAACACTATTTTGTGTGATAGCAGAGCTGTAATCCATGAATAAGCATAAAGTTTTTACAACTAAGAAATAATCAGAAAGGAAAATGAAGAGGTTTTGCTACAACCACTTTGGAATGAAATAATTAATAGTTGATCTATTTTGATGCTGCGTTGTCTAACTAGCTGTCTTTTTTCTTGTTGGCAGTTGATGAAAACCGTGAATAAAATGTGCCCAAATATCACAAGAATTTACAATATTGGAAAAAGCAACCAAGGACTAAAGCTCTATGCTGTCGAGATTTCTGACAACCCAGGAGAACACGAAGTTGGTTAGGATTTAATCTAACTAAATCTGCTGAAGGCTGTTGGGATTTGGTTTTTTTTTTTAATCCTCATTCTCTGTATTGGCAGTAATTATCACTGATGGAATTATATTCGTGGCAGCAAAGATTTCAAATGTATGTGGGAGGAACTGTAGTGCTATATTTCTAAATTGGGAAGAGGAGGGTGAGCATAAATAGAAGGCATTTTGAATGTGGGATCAAATTCTTTAATGGTAATGAACTTTATTCCTTACAATAATAAAATAAAAGAGAATTTTAGTACTTGGGAATGGATTTTAGTCGTGGGGATTTATGTAGCTTTGGTAGAAATTTGCCTTTTCTGTATGGGGTGAATGCATTTCAAGCAAGGACAGGTAAAATCTCCCAAATAATCTTTTGTTGGTGAGTGTTGGGGTACAATTTCCTACAGTGATAAAATTCTAATCAGTTATGTACAGTCACTGACTGTTACCTTTTAAGAACCTTAGCACCTGTCCCAATGAACGACCAGCAATGTATTTTTTGTCTTATTTTTAGACTATCAGAACTTCTAAAATCTACCTTTAACATGCTGTCCCAATGAACGACCAGCAATGTATTTTTCTGTCTTATTTTTAGACTATCAGAAAGTTTAAAATCTACCTTTAACATAATGAAATTGTGAGTGTAATTAAAAACCTCTTTAATGAAATTTCAGTTTTGGAGGTTTTACACAGTGGCTTTAGATATCACCGATACACAAGCTTGTTCTTCTAAAATAACAACAGAAAGTCATTGTTTGTTTCTGTAAAGTTACATTTTTGCCTATAATTTGTTCAGTTAAGGCATTTCTTCAACTCTCCTTAAGTAATATGTTGCTGATGGACATCAATGAAATTTGCTACTCTGACTACACTTCTACCCCATGTATTTTCAACAGGTGAACCGGAATTTCGGTACATTGCAGGAGCTCATGGGAATGAGGTGCTTGGACGTGAGCTAATCCTTTTGTTAATGCAGTTCATGTGCCAGGAATACCTGGCTGGGAACCCCCGCATCGTACATCTCATCGAGGACACCAGGATCCACCTCCTGCCCTCGGTCAATCCGGATGGATATGACAAGGCATATAAGGCGGTAATCTGATTACGTATATATCAAGGAGTTATTTTAGTTGAATTACATTAATGAAATGCACTCCATTTGTCCTTATGTTTTTCAAAGGTGATATTTTACAAGCATTTAAAATAAACAAATTAAAAAATAAACACATCAAAGCAAATGGAAGTCACTGAAACCTCTTACCCAGAAAAAAGCTGAAAGAAACACTATTCTATGTGTCACTAGCTAGCAGGAAGATGTGTATGGAAAGGAAGGTCACTAAGACTGCCAGAACAAACCATACTGAGGTGTTTAGATCAATGGGAACACCATTATGGAAAATGGAAAATTCATGCAGTCTGTTTCTCACGAGAAACCAAGCTAAGCACGTGAAAATTTGCATTCCTCTGCAGCTGAAATTTAATAGTGTGTCCTTAAGGAAAGCACAGTGTGCTGGGCATCATAATAATTCAGTCTGGAAGAAGACAGACACCAGGAGGAAAAATTGCAGAGGTTGGTCAAACGCACTGGAAAATCTTCCAAGGCAGTCTGTCGAAGACTGGAATACAAAAGTCATGGTCATGGAAGGGAATATATGCCCTCTCCATTGGAACCCAGGGGAAAACCAGTCTTAAATAGAAATCTTGAAAAGAAAACAGAACATTTTGTCTAATCCCAAGTAATTTTTCATAAGTTTTGCTTCAGGTCATTGAAGATTTCATGCAAAATGGAAAAAAAAGCCAGTTATTAATTTCAGTTAATTAAATAATTTATCCTTCCAGTTCTTTGTATAGAACTATCTCTGACACATCCCCAGACACTTTTCTGGGGGCTCACAGGCTGTCATATCCTGAATGAAAATTTATCTCTTTTTTCCTTTTCTTTTGTTTTTTAAGGGTTCAGAATTAGGGGGCTGGTCTTTAGGACGATGGACTCAGGATGGCATTGACATCAACAATAATTTCCCTGATTTAAACTCTTTACTCTGGGAGTCAGAAGATCAGAAGAAGAGTAAAAGGAAAGTTCCAAACCACCACATCCCGATCCCCGACTGGTACCTGTCCGAAAATGCCACTGTGAGTAAGAACAGAGAGAGGGGAACACAAAGACTGGCTCAGGCTGAAAGAGTGAGCTTTCCAACATTCCTCAAGAAATTAGTAACTTGTAGGTGAAGTGACATACTTGGTCTAAGCTACCTGTTTAGGCTTGCTTCTTAGTCAATGGAAATAAAAATGCACCACAAAAGTACCATTCACCCCTGTATTTTGGGGGCAGTTCTCTTGGGAAGGGAACTGCTGCTTGGAGCATCCTTTTTCCCCTGGGCTATTGTGAGAACCTGGAGGACTTGATACTCAACTTTTAGGCAGCAACAGGTAGACAAAGAGAAACCCACTGAAGGGCTTGGTCCTGTGAATGGGGCTGCTCCCTACTTTTGCAGTGTAGATGAGCTCTTTGCCAACTCAGTCATTGCACAGAATTCTCCTGAGGTTTTCTTGATGTTCTCGTTTGAAATAACACAGCACACACTGAGGCATGTGCAAAACCAATGCAGTGGCTTATGCTAAAGTCATTTATTGCATTGCAGTGCCAAAAATTTAACTTATTTTTGCATGGCCTTTTAAATATAATGGCAACTATTTATAGTGGCTGCGATTCCCCCAGTTTGAGGGGAAGTCACTTAACTCTGGAGGTTCTGTGGGCTTTAGAGATATTTCTGTGTTTAAAATCCCTGATTTCAAAACCTCATTTCAGCCAATGGTGGTGGGAGCAGTGTCACAGTCTGATATCTCAGTTGGTTGCTGCTCCTGGCCTCACTCTACGTAGATGTTTCTGATGTATAAATTACAAACATTAGGTTTTTTTAGTTTTTATGGGTTGTCGGTGACCTCACAGGCAGGGCTGGCAGGTACCATCATTTAAACAAGCCCTTCTCCTCAGCCACAACTCTTGTGCTGGCTCCTCACTCCATGCTAAGAAGCTCACAGAAGGACTTTTGCATCTGGTCTGCCTTTGAAATGGGATGATAAAATTTCACAGGTTGGATCAAAAGCCGTTCTCTCTTTTTCTCCCAGGTGGCGGTTGAGACGCGGGCGATAATAGCATGGATGGAAAAAATTCCTTTTGTGCTGGGTGGCAATTTGCAGGGGGGAGAGCTGGTGGTGGCCTACCCCTACGACATGGTACGGTCAATGTGGAAAACCCAGGATTACACCCCTACCCCTGACGACCACGTCTTTCGCTGGCTTGCCTATTCCTACGCCTCCACACACCGCCTGATGACAGACGCGAGGAGGAGAGCATGTCACACAGAGGACTTCCAAAAGGAGGATGGCACTGTCAACGGAGCCTCCTGGCATACCGTGGCTGGAAGTAAGTGTTTGTAGAAGCTGCAATTAGCAATTACCTTGCTAAATATGCTAATGCCATCGCTGCCTGGTGTATGTTGCAGTAGCAGCGGTGGTAAAACATGAGCACCAAGAGGAGAATTTCCCTATCTGAACATCTGTTCACTGCATTTCATCAGGTATCAGAGGGCTGAGGGAGACTGTGTCACTAATACCTGGTGACCATTTTATTTACTACCAAGATTTCCAAAATTGAACGTGCAATACTTTAGTTTTATGAATTCTATACATTCAAGATGTTTTTTCAGGACAAAACCAACCCGGTCCAAACCGGTCTCCCTTCAACCCCGATGGAGTAGCAGTATTAAATGCCAGGCAGGCTGGCAGCAAAGTCTTGTGGCCTTTTTTTTTTTTTTCTTTTTTTTAAATTGGTTGGAACCAGAAGTGCTGAGGTCCCAACAGGCCAATTCCTGTTCTTCCCTCTGCCGTCAGAGTGGTTCCAAAGAATGTTTATCAATATGGTGATAGGTGCTTTATATATATAAATATAAATATATATATATATATTTTTATTGGGGGGAAATTTACTGGGGAGGAGCCTGTCAACCTTTGCTGTCTCAGAGGGTACCAGCAGAAAAATGGTGCCAAACAGTAGATGTACCCAGTGTCAGAGCTGAAGCAGCAACTCCCAAACTGGTCTGAGAGCCTGGCTCTGATAAAAAAATCATTATTTCATCCTCTTGCTCGCTGAACTCGGTGGCAGATCAGCCCCCACTCACATTCTCTTTGAGTTGTAAAAACATGCTGCAAAAGGCTGCTGCGTGCCTGCTACCATCCTATTTTAAAAATACACTTAATTACGCTTTAAACTTCGCATGGGCTCCGTGAGCATTTCTGCTGCCAGAATAAATTGCAGATTGCATCGTTCACCAGATGCCCAAGCCTGTCTCCCTGTCAAGGAGCACGAAGGGGAAGCCGTGTCCTGTAGTGCAGACAAAGCATTGATTTCCAGGAAAGCCCAATTAGAAACACATTTTTAACAGCAATAGGTGCGCTTATCTCCATGGGCGTACGCTTTGAGTGGGCTCAGAACAGGCTCTGTGCTCATTCATCACAGCTCTGCTCAAAATCTTTGGCTTTTTAGACCATATATTCTATGAAATTAAGAAATTAGCTGTGCATCTGCCATCACGTGAAAGACAGTAGGAACAACTACAGCAGTAATAGCAAACAGATACACGCGCAGACCACGTTTTATGGGAGCTGGCTCTTGTTTGTAACAGGTAGTTTCACTGCATAAACATTTCTAAATTTTGGACACAACTTTTATGGCTTTTACATTGGCCCGTGTGAAGTTAATGCTGGCCAGACTTTAAAGGCTAGAGCCAAGAAATAGCTTTTCAAATATTTTTTCAGGAGGTTAAAAAGTGTGGGGTTAATTCGGGGGGGGAAGATTGAACTGCTTAAATGCCTGACAATACATTTCTATGCATTTCTGCAAATGTTAAAAAAACCCCTCTGAATCCTAACTTGGACACTTAATTATCTAATTTATGAGGTTAATTTTCCCTAAGTGCTATAAGAAACATGATTATGAATCGATCCAGAAAAGATGATATTGGCTATGTCACAAACAGCTGTCACATAAGTTATGTTAAGTGACGATGTACAATATAGTTGTTGTTGAACAATATAGTTGAAGAGTATCTTGATTTCTTTGTAACAATTGCATCTTGGATTTGGTTCATCTGATTTTTTTTATTGCTTTATGATGTTTCTCATTATACTTTACATCCTGCTCCCCTCCATTATAATAAGACTTCCACTCTAAATAATTGCCATTATATTTAAAAGGCAAAAATAAAAATATTGCTCTTGCTTCCCATTTTTTCCACCTTGGACCCCAGACTAAGCCTCAAAAGGTGGGGTTTCCATTTGAGCTCAGCCTCCAGCCTGGAGGCAGGATGGTTTCAGACTTCTTATCTACCTAGACAAATGGAAGAGAGTGATTTGTATTGCAGAGATGTATGTGCAGACACATACATATGTATTGCAGCTGATCGTTAACCAATGGCACCTTGTGTTGTAAAAGGTTGTCCAAAAATGACTCTAGGTTTGGAGAGAGATTTCCTCTATGTTTTTTCACTCTATAATTCCATGATTATATAAACACAGCTTTATAGCTCGCTCCACTTTTTCTCTTATTTACCTTTTACATCAACATGTAACATTTTCTTCTCCAAAACTCCTGCTTGTTTAATGCTTGACCTGAGGGTGACACCCCAATATATTGGCTATAGAAAGCTGCCCCCTCATCCTTTGGTTTAGGTGTCATCTCCTTGCTGTACCCCACCTTGAAGCTGTCCATCCTTTCTCTCCTCAGCCTCCTGCTGCTGTTCCTTGCTGTGATCATCCATATGGACCTTTTGCTGTTCATGCCATGGGAAAAAGTATAAGGGATTTTTCTAATTCCTTTTGGGCACCAATGAGTCCATTGAGCAGTGTGTGCACCACAGAGATCTTGCACAGATATCAAACACCTCCGCGTGCCTTTGAAACCCAGCCATACCATTTCCTGCACATATTTTGGGCTGCAGTGAATGCAAGTTCTTCAGCCATTTCACATCTAACGTTTCTGCACTGGATGAACTGCACAAAGGCAAAGAACAGATGAATTTGATTTTATTTCCAGTGTTCTCAAAGCTGGATTTGCATCTTTCAGACACTACACAGAGAGTTGCTCTTGGCAACGTTAAGCCATTTTCTTAAATACATGTATTAAAACAGAGCAATTACTGTGTATTGCAAAACATTTCACAATAGATTAATCAGGATGCAATACTGTATGTGAGGGGAAAATAATTGTGGCTGTTTCTCAAACAGTGAGGAAGCACATTTATGCAGAGTAGCATATGCCACTGTCTGATATTTAGGCTTTCCCCATCGTCAAAAGTGAAAAGCTTGACATCTGTATTATATAATCTTCTTGCTCTGCATCCAAAAGGCACCGAGGGCTCGTTAAATACTTGACTACTGCTCTGTGGTAATTGAATAGGACCAGAGTTCTTTTAACTCTTTTCAATCAGAAGCAAGGAAGGAATTGAGGATGATGATGCTGGACTGACACGGTGGCCCATGCTGTCATGGTGCAGTCTTGTGTCCTCTGTTTTGAATGTGTTGATGGTCTTTAGAAAACCTTGTTTTTTAAAATGTATAGCTGTGATGTTACTTTGGTGCTTTATTATAGGAGACATGGCATTTCTAAAATGCTCTGCCAGACCTGCAGCTAGAAAAATACCCAGTTTGTGTTTAAAAAAAGTTATATTACTTTGCAGGAAATAATAAGATCTGATCAGTAGATTAATAGAGGATATAAAATTGTTTCTTTCTTTGCCTCCTATTGACAGGCATAAATGACTTCAGTTATCTGCACACAAACTGCTTTGAGCTGTCCATCTATGTGGGCTGTGACAAGTATCCCCACGAGAGCGAGCTGCCCGAAGAATGGGAAAACAACCGCGAGTCCCTGATTGTTTTCATGGAACAGGTATGTGACAGAAGAATAACTTCTGAATAACTCAATGACTCCTTTCGGATGGAAAGGGAGTTAAAGGTTTCTGATATTTTCCTTGCATCACTAATTACATGATTGTTGTTATTTGTGATAGAAACCTTACTATAAGCAGTACTGACATATCGCTTCAGCCAGGGTGTTTTAACTGAGGAGGACAAAATAATGAAGCTTGTTAAAATCTGCCATGAGTGCAGAGCTTGCTAGAAATGACTGCCAGGAAAAAAATACCCCTTAGGTCTGTTGCTTTATCTGTTTGTTTTATTTGTCTCTTGGATTTGATGCCTCAGGAATTCTAACAGAATTTGTAAGCCAGTTCAGAAGCAGCTAATGCCTGGAAGGCTGATACTGGGTTAATAATGATAGTTTAAAATTGCGTGAACCATAATGTAGAATAGAATACACTTAATTCACACATGGGACTAATGTTTTGTTGTGTCTTCCTAATGATAGTGCTGTTCATTGTTGTGTAATAGATATTTGTCTGTTCTCTCAATAGGTCCATCGGGGTATCAAAGGCATAGTGAAAGATGTGCACGGAAAGGGAATCCCAAATGCTGTTATTTCAGTGGAGGGTGTTAACCACGACATTCGCACAGGTAAAAAAACCCCAAAAAAGCAAAAAAAAAAAAAAAATATCAGTGCAGATGAACAGATTAATGGTTTAAAAGCAAAATACAGAACCTCATTGCAACTTCGAACTCTTTTCTGGGAAAAGCCAGCAGAGAGTCTACAATCCAAGCAGCGTGTCACATTTTTCCATGGTGCAGCTGCACAGACAAGAACAGAACTATGGCTTTCTTCTCTGCCCCTCTTCCTCTTTCCACCTTCTTTAAAATATTGAGCAACTAGCCTTTTGTCTGCCCAAAATCAATAGCCTGAGTAACGTTGTGTCTAAAGAACCTCATGTAAAGGTAGTGCAAATCTAACACAGAATAATTATAGCGCTGAAAAACAAGGGTGTAGGTAATGACTTGGTGGGTGAAGAGTGTTTTTTGGGCTATTAACAGTTATGGGACTGTGAATGTGTTGGAGATGTGATTTAGAGCCGGGTCCAGAGGAGGAACAGCTGTTGCAGGGAAGGGGGAGTTTCACAACCTGAAGAGTCTCCTGCAAAACATCACAGCTTTATAAAAGATCATTTAATGGGGCTCAGTGGAGACACTGCTTTGCACAGTTAAATCTCAGCCTGGAGAATTTCTTTTCAATATGTTTAGTTTTAAAAAAAACACACAAATGGCTATTTACCTTGTTAGCACAGTCTTGATCTACACCCCGACACAGATATGTATACTCAGAGTAAATTCTAAGCCTATTTAATGGGCTGGAAAATTGTTATGGCACTAAATAAAGAACAGCTTTAAATAGACACTAGCAATTACGAGATTAATAGTAATGCCTGAAAATTTTTGTTGGCAGATAGTGGGCAGGATAGTGTCCAACAGCCATTGTGTTATGTAGGGACTGTACCATGATTTAAGGCATGCAGTCACCTTAAATAGAGGAAGAACAGAGGGGATGTAGCAAGGAGAAGAGCCCATGGAAAGAAATACCCAAAGAAGATGCTCGCAGGAGTCTTTAGGGATTGCAGCAGAGCTGCCTGAGATGCCAAGTCCTGTTTGCAAGAGGTTAACAAGGTTTCTGTTGGATGTTTATGGAAAAGTAGCATCATGTTGAATAATCTGACAGATCACATTGTTGTGTACTCTAGGTTTGGTTCAATATTAGAACCAGGAATGCTAATGCTATGTATTTTTTACATCCTGGCTGGCATTCTGGGTTTCATTACCTGCCACTTTGACTTGCTACAATATGGCACTCTGAAATGTAAACCCATTTCAGGCTATGGAATATCAGAACTTTAGATAAGAGACTTCTAAATCTTTGTTTGCTGCAATAGGTGATCAATCTCCAGCTCTTGGTACACTGGATTGCCACATGAAAGAAAACCCAACAGTTTAAATGTGCATACAGAAAAGAGTCCTGGTGGAATATGTAATAACTGTGCAAGATCCTAGAATCCACTTTGCAACACTTGGGGAATCTTGCAGCTATTTAAACCCAAACCTAAAGCTTAGTTCTATGGCTCAAGGCCATCTGCAATTGTTAGTAAAAATTAAAGTACTTAAGAACTTTAGATAAGAGACTTCTAAATCTTTAACGTTTGCTGCAATAGGTGATCAATCTCCAGCTCTTGGTACACTGGATTGCCACATGAAAGAAAACCCAACAGTTTAAATGTGCATACAGAAAAGAGTCCTGGTGGAATATGTAATAACTGTGCAAGATCCTAGAATCCACTTTGCAACACTTGGGGAATCTTGCAGCTATTTAAACCCAAACCTAAAGCTTAGTTCTATGGCTCAAGGCCATCTGCAATTGTTAGTAAAAATTAAAGTACTTACTTCATTCTTTTTAATTCTTCTTTTTAATTCTTCTTTTTAATTCTTCTTTTTAATCAGGAATGTTTAAGCTGACACTCTGTTTGGGAATCACTTTATAGATGGGAACATAAAAGCTCTCTATCTTGTTTTATATTGTACAGATAACAATATATGTCTCATTAGTCTTTGAAACTAAAGAATTTGTGTTGGAGCCAAAAAGCTAAAATGACAAGTATAACTCCAGAGAAAGAACGCAAATTGTCAGCAGTCTTCTTTCATTTATAGCTTTATAAATGAAAAATGTACCCTTTTAAGCCTTTCAGTTACCTTGATATAAAAATAGGCCAAGCAGGAGAAAAATTATGGCCACTGTTCATTTAACTTTTGTTTAGAAGTGAGCTAGGCTATACAGTGTCTACTATTTCTTTGACACATTAACGTGGTTGACTACCCTGTAGAGACAGACAAAAGTTGTCTGTAAAGGTCTCTAATAACATTTACTTGTTTGAGAAAATTTCTCTGTTTCTTCCTCCTGGACAAAGAAGTGCGTGGAAAGCACTTCTTTTTTTACTTTCTCTTGGATGCACAATGTAACTTATGGGAAGAGAGGGTTGCTGACACTAAGCTAACAATATTAATAGGCTAATTTAAGTCATTGATTCTGAGAGTAAGAGCTTTGTGGAAAATTATTCCATTTTCTCTTGATGCAGATGTAACTATTGATTAAGGCTGAGTGATTACACATTACTACAGTTAGATGTGGACTGTGCTCTGTGAGATAACCTTTGGAAAAGTGTTCATCCATGGGATGACCAATGCACCTGGGCACCTTTTTTCCCCATGGTGCAAAGGCAATTTTGTGGGTTGCTTCCTGCAATTGCACATTTTGGAAATTGTCGTGGTTTTCTCAAATCTCGACGAAGAAATGTAGTTCCCTTCTAGTGAAACACTTCTGCATCACAGCCTGTACCAGAGTCCAAAGAAAGATTCACATTTCTTTGTGATTTTTGCAGAAAAGTAAAATTAATTTAATTTCAGAGAACGTTCAGTGACATTTTTATGAATATTTTGGTAAGTTTCATATGATTTCAGTATACATTACCAAACAAAACCCAAAGATTTTGAAGTAGCATTTAGTAATATTTAATCACATTAGTCTAAGCTAAGCATAGTTCTGGTATTAAAACTCTCCAACCTCATTCCTGGCTGCCTGATCAGTAGAGAAAAGTTGTTTTAGTTGTGACATGCACTGAGTGTGCAGTGCTATGGCAGCTTTCCTGAGTCTTTTTGTAGGTAACAGAGCATTAGGGTAGATTTTTATAATAAATTTTAATTAGTAAATATTTTTCATTTAAGTGTAAATATGACACTTGATTGTAACTAAGGTCTGTCCTATCAGGCTTAAAGAGTCTTCCCCTTAATTGAAGTATTTATGGAGTCATCTGCCGTTTAATTTATAATAATACTATCTTTGTATTTTTATGCATTGCCATTTTATCTAAGAAGACATGGCAATAATTTTCCAGACTCAATAGGTGGAGATAGATGTAGTCTGCCTCCAGCCTGCTCCCACTGGAGCCTATTCTTTTAGCAAACCTATTATTTACTAAATTTATCTGTATTTTTAGTTGTGTTTCTCTTGTCATCTGTTCTGAAATTTTTTACCTACTGCATTTAATCTGATTTTCAGAAAAAAACCCCAACATGTTTAGCCTGGTATTAAATTCTGGGCAATGACAGCTGACAAATATTAATGCCTACTTACTTGTAAATGGAAAGGAGGCGAAGTGCGTCCTGCTAATGGTTTAATGTCCAGCTTTGTAAGAATTTCCCAGTGGTGTGTGAGTGTGTAGATTTTTTTTCTGGCTTTGTGAGCAGGGTTGTGATGAACTGTGAGGAAAATGTGGGTCAGTTTTGAGGTCCAAAGGCTAAAGCCAACCCCCGAGCAGGGCTGCGTTCACAGCTATGCCTGGGGTGATACGAAGCCTTTTGCCAGCCCTGGAGAGTTGCCAGAAAATTTACAGCTCCAAATGAGTCCTTAGGGCTAAATTCAAGATACCTGGGCTTTGGTGAAGGTGCCGATGGACAGAATAGTAAGGGAGAAATGAATAAGAGCTTCTAAGAGAGTCCTTCATAAAAATGCCTGAGTACTGAGAAATAGAAAAGTCTTGATCATCACCCTGAGCAGGGTCAAACTTGCTGACAAAAAAAAACCCTGAGCAAGCTGCTGTGCACGAACTGACCTGATCGTGTCTGCTGTGTGCACACAATTTCACACTTGCCTTCAGAGACTGCAATATCAGGCTATAGTTGACATTGTTGTTTTGCTAACACTTCCTGTTTGAAAACATATTTTTTATTTTACCAACCCTTAAATTAAAACCCTATTTCTTTAAACAGCGTCTGGCTAGCCTGATCTTTTCCCAAGTATAATATGTTTATGCAAATCCTTTTTAGTTTTCGCAACACATTGCATGGCAAGCAACCCAAGGCTAGTGAGAGTAAGGCTGTCAGTTCTCATCAGTGCTAAAAAAGCCCAACCCCTCCTCGTACAAGAGATGATGCATTTCTATTTTTATATAGAATTGTGTATCTGAATATGCACTTTCATTCCACAGTGGGTTTTCCCAGGACAGAGCGCAAAACTGATTTTAGATATTAGTGTTTCACTTTTTTCAGTCCACAACGAAGCATATTTGTAAGTTAAAATAATATTTTAAAAGAAGTCTGAGACCATCCTTATGTACATATGAGTAATCAGAGATCATTTATGGGGGAAAAAAACCAAAGTCCTGATTCAACAAGATGTTAAAATACCTCTTGCCTTATGCGCGAGTAGTTTAGTTGATTACAGGAGCTCTGCTCATGCTTTTACAGGTAAATAAGTGGTTAAATACCCTGACGAACTGTAGTTTGTGGAAAAATTAGTGCAATAATACTCAATGTAAGATTTTATAGAAGGGGATATGAGTTAATATTATGCATTCAGTTGCTTTACAGGTCTCTCAGCCTTTCCTCATCAGAGAGGTTCTCCATTTCTGTGATCATCTGCGTAACCATCTGCTGGACTCTCTCCAGTAGTTCCTTGTCTGTCTTGAACTGGGGAGCGCAGAATATTGGAAAATTTGTTTGAGGTGTGTTTTCCTGCAGGTTTGGCAGGACAAGGAGGGGTACATATGATGTGGGGCAGCCTCACTGACACCCTCCTGGTGTGAGGATCAAGGGTTGCTCCCTGTGGTGTCATCTGTGTGGATCCATTTCTGTATTCTCATAAACACCACATTCTTCAAGGAGAAAGGCCCACTGTCCTGAAAACCATCTCTTTTCATCCCAGGAGCCGATGGGGATTACTGGCGTCTTCTCAACCCAGGGGAATATGTGGTGGGTGTGAAGGCAGAGGGCTACACCGCCGCTACCAAGACCTGCGAAGTGGGCTATGACATGGGAGCCACCCAGTGCGACTTCACCATCTCTAAAACCAACCTGGCAAGGATCAAGGAGATCATGAAGAAGTTTGGGAAGCAGCCCATCAGCATGTCCACGCGGCGGCTCCGGCAGAGGGCTCGGCAGTGGCGGCCGCAACGATAGGCCTCAGCCTGGTAGCCCAGGATGTCCACAAGCTCTGCTTCTCTCAGCCTGGCTGTAGTCGTAGTGAGAGTTACATAGCCCACCTCTTCATACATATTTCTCTGCTCGAGGCCTTTCTGTTAGTGGAGCTGGATGAATAGCGGAAGGTTTTCAGGTTTGGCAAAAAAAGTCAGAAACAGAATTCAAGTTGAACCAAAATAAGCCCTGGGTCGGGGGGAGAGGCAGGAAGAATGTAGAAAGATGTTTTGAGTTAACCTGGAACGAAATTTTTTGCTTGTTTTGGGTTATTTAATCCTTTGTAAATCTGTTTTCTTTAAAAATAGAAAAAAAGAAAAGGAAAAAAGAGAGATACTTATAAAGGAGAACTGTTGCTTTGAATGAAAAACATTGTTTCTAAAGTACAAAATTGGTATATTTTTGCAATTACAAAAAGTTTTGGCACTCTTTATGCTTTGTTCTCATATGGGAGGAAAGCTGAGACGGGTTAACTACTGCTGAATATTATTAAAATTTTTGTTAAGATTTCAGTCCCCATTTCCTTGAAAAGCCCCCCTGTTGACAAGCACCATATTATCTGGGGGAAATGTCTGAAGAGAATAACCCACCTGAGCATTCCTGCTTGGGTTGGTTATATTTAAGGATGTCTTGTGATTCCAGAGTTTAATGCCAGGAGTGTTTTCTCCTCTGGCTTTTTAAGGCCGTGTTTTCACTCCACAAACTAAACCTAATGAAAAGGGCATGGGATAAGGACCACTGCAGTGTTGTGGCACAGCACCCTGTCTCTAATTTGGGAGAAGAACTTGAAACTAAGCCTTTCTTGTGGATACAGCCAGTCATATTGCGTGTATGACAGGAGAGGCTTGGTCATTGATATGTGTGTAGTCCACAAATCCACTGATATCATCTTTTTTCTTGATTTTTGGCCTGCCTACAAGTGCTTTTTGTGCTCATGCACACCTTATGCCACTGTCTTCTATGACATGCAAGGGATTTTATATTCCTCTGCATGGTACGCTCATCTTGCCACTGCAGCTGCTGCTGCTTCTCTGGCCTTATGACTCTGTAGGAGCAGGGTTTGTTCTTCATTATTGGCTTTTAAGTTACCAAATTGTACAGCAGGATGGGATTGAGGTTCAAGAAAGATGCAGATCAGATCTAGGAAAGAATGAACTAAATAAACACTGGACAAAGTATCAGCTGGTAAAAATCAACTTTGCTCTCTTAGCTTCAATGTTATGACCTTAATTATAGCCAACAGAGGGTCAGCTGTATGATTGTAGCCAGTCAAGTGTCTGTGGTTAAATAAACATTTCGTAATATGCTTGGTAGAAAGAATACAGTACACACTTCCAAATGCAATTCTATTTAAAACATTTTGATTGCTATTATAGTTTTTGCCTATTTGATACGATTCTTGGAAAAGGCATTCACCAACATATTCAAAACTGAGGAAAAATAAAGTGCAAGTAGAAAACTTAGTGTTAAAATACCACGTACCATCTGTATTAAATCATTTTTTCTTGTCAACAAATCTTGTAAACATATAAGAGGCAAAAGATTGTGGAATGAATAATATAATCATGAACCCTTGTATAATAAATAGTCAAATTCTTAAATTTCTTTGACAATTCCAGCCCATGCTTGTTCTGCAGATACCATTAAATAACAGCAAGGTATCAAGGGCTCAAAGAAAATAGAGGAGTGCATACATAATTTTCTATAACTGAAATTATGGAACTCCAGCTCCCAGTCAGCATATTTAAATTAAGTAACAGAGGTAAACAAATGATCCAATCATTACATTAGCATTTGGAATTACATTTTACTCATTTCACTCTATTTATCACCCTTACAACGTTCTTTATGTCATAGATTTTTGTATAACAAATATAACAGCAACCTGTCAAGAACGGGTTTTGTCAACTGAGAAGGGATTAATGATGTCTTTGTGCAGGTAATGATGTGAAATAGTTTTGGAATATGGAGTTATGACAGCAGACAATTTGTCAGTAGTTTAATTTGGCTTGTTTATTGGCGTATGTAGATTTTGTTACCACCACAACAGATCAGGACCATACAGGATCTTTTTGTGTTATGAACTGATGGACTTTCTTAGGTGGCTTCTCTCTGGATTCCCATGAAGACTACCCAGTCATCTTTCCTGGGGGTGGTTGGCATGCACAGGTAAACAAGGACCTAACCAACCAAATTTAGATCACTCTGATAATCAGATTGAAGGTGGAAACCACTATCTTAGCCCTGGCAGGTCAGTTCTTTTTGCCTTGAAATGTTTTTTCAGGCCAGTTTGAGATTTACTTTACAAACCTAGAGGTCCCTATGCTTTGTTCTCAGGTATGAGGTTAACTCAATGAGAAGTTATTTTTTTATTTGATAGCAAGAAGTGGATTTGATGGGAAGTTCTTCAATGTCTATTAGCTGAAAAGAGATGGACTCTGATTGCTGAGGACCTGAGTAACATCAGATGCTGAAGACAGTGGCCTTGGTGCGCTTTACTGGTCATGACTAGTGCTTACACATACGTGGGCACAGCAGAACTATGACTAATGCAGGTGACCTTACTCCATTTTAGTCCAGGCATTACTAAATAAATGGCCTAATAGCTGTCAAGCGTACTTGTCTGTGCAATTATTTTTCGATTGTCCAGCACCTTTACAATGGAAAACACTCAAGTTAAAGGAATTTTACTAAAAACTTCAGATGTGTGAATATCTCGTGCTGAGATAAGGTGCTTATGCCTGCCCTGAATGTAACGATACTGACGTGATGTGTGCTCTATTTGCTGCTATAGTTATGCACTCGGGAGTTAAAATGTTCATTTTCTTTGCAGTACATAGTAGTGCTATTTAACCTTTAGACAGACCCAAACCAATAAATCTGGATACTGGTGTTTTCTGTTTATCTACCTTTTCCATGTCTTTAAAACAGGTAAGTTTTTCTAAACTCTGTGCTTTCAATCTCTTTTCCTCTTAGTGTTGTAGGAAAACAGGTAACCCTACAGAAACGACAGGAAATAAAACATGAGGATGGGTACGATCCTTTTATGATTCCAGACCCATTTTAACAGCTACTTGTACCAGGACTTTGCTATACTTTGTTCACCATTGATATAAAAGGAAAAAAAAATACAATCCCTTCCAAGTAATAAAGAAATTGAGCTGCACAATTTCACCCTCACAGCAAAGGTTAAACAAATAAAAGGTTAAAACAGGACATATTCCACTCTCCTTGATAGTACCTACCATCAGTCATCTGCTCCTGTGCACAGCCCTGACAATCATAAAATACAGTGGGAGCGGGCTGGCTTCTCCCTGAATATCTATGTCATGTTATCCAGCTATTCAATTTTTATCTGTTTAATTATCATATCCCAGTTTTTTCTCATCCTTCTTAGTAACTACAAGTACAGTAACCTCTCAAAGACAGATCTCAGTTTCTGCAAATAAGCTGGGAATGCTGAAGCCAATAAAACTGTATCTGCTAAAACTATACTTACTTACAGATGGTGGCATGAGCGTAGTGAATTTTGGCAATCTCTAACCCATGTTTAACCTGCTGGCACCAGAGGACTGTTGGGAGCATCTATCTATCCTTTTGACTAGCAGGTTGAGCTCTGTGTGGGTAAAACACATTGATAAAAGTGAATGTAAATTAAGTTATTGACTACGTTGATGAAGAAATGCAATTTTCTTGTTGGATATTTTAAGCCTGTCATGTATTTTCAGCTTCTGTCACCAATTACTTTTCCTTCTTTTATCCATGTATAGTTGTGGGTCTTTTTTTGTTTAACTTCAGCTCGTTATTTTCAGTGAATATGGGACATCTTCCCAAAGTGTGGATTTCAGCAGTCAGAGCGGGAGCGATGCAGCCAGATTCACTCTCCTCTTTTATTATGCTGTGGTAGGTGGTTGACCTTTTTGAGAAACACCGGAACAGAGACGAGTTAACTTGAAATAGAGTACAAGTGGTTCCACACCAATGACGCTTTAACTAGTTAACCTTTAAAAATTGGCATATAGTGTATTTGCTATGGGTCTAAAAATGCCCGAGTTTGGAGGTAAATGTGCCTCTCTACCATTTATCTTTGTTATCGATCTCTGTGTGAATTCAGTCATAACATCATAAGCCTGAGGGAGGAGGTATAAAAGCACATACAAGCTGCATAAATTGTGGTAGCATCACCTCCTGCTGCGGTACACTGCTGTGCCAGCATGGAAACACCCCAGGACAAACAGCCCTGGGTACACCCACCAACTACCCGCAGGACCCCAAAGAAACTCTATTTCATACCCACCAAGAGGATGCAACTTGCCAAATGTTGTTTTCCTTTCTTACTGGAGCAGTTCCATACATGCAAAGAGGGTCAGTGATTTTTACAGTTGATTTCATGGGTAATTTTATCACCACTTTTGCCTCTTCTTTGTGCTATCACAGTGGCATGCAGTTCTCTCGGTCCTTTTCAGTCCTTAATAAATGCTTTTAAGCTTCAGGTGATTAATTTACAGAAGTTTTAGATCTTTATTCTGGTATTTCCTTAATTTTCCAAGTTTAAATCACATCTATACACTTAGCTTAATGTGCTTGCTAGTCTTTAATTTCTTTTTAAAGGTCATTTAGGTTGAGATGGCCTTTTTCTATTTCACTGTAACACTTTAATATGATTTTCGAGCCACAAAATTTATGTTCGATGAAGCCATCACGGTGAATGCAATCTTGTGCCTGCAACAGTAAGTCACTAAATAACCATTCTCTGCCATCTTCCACTGATATAATCACCATTTTACAGCGTGCACAGCCAGTTTGACTCTAGGTAAGACTTGCAAACCCCTGAAGTCCACATACAGATTTGCAGGACAATTTGTTGGTCGGTTGTTGTGGTGGCTTCTCTGTCCTCTTAACCTGACAAGTGACCCAATCTTATTCTGATGGAGATTTGGATTACTGCTTCACAAGAAAATTTCAAGCAGTGTTTTCATGCTTATTGTCTGTTGCTTGCTTATTTGGCAGGAAAAGTCCATTTTTATGCCTTCCATAAATTTCAGAGGGGCTGCATTGACAGGTCAATTTTTGGTATAGCACTCCAACTCATGACTACTTGAAATAAATACATTTCTCAGTAAAAAATGCCAAGAATGGGATTTTGGAAAGCCCGTGAAAAAAGTTTAGGCAGTGAACATAAAGGTACTTTATAGCTGCATGTTTACATACTTGTTCTGCCTTTTCAGTTATATGAGGGCTTTTAATCATCTGCTGTAGTGCCAGGCTCAGAGAGGTTAAATCCATCTTCCCCTCCCCTGTGTCTGGTGGTTTGTACAAGCTGGATTAAACAATATCCCGCACGGTTTTCTGCTCAGGCTGCTTTGCTTGTCTCTCTTTACTAAACTGATCTTCAGAGACCTCTCTAGCACTTATCTCTCCCTATTAACCAGGCTCCCAGATGAAGGTCCAACCTTTGTCTGTGAACATCATCAGATCACAGCTGGAGTGCCAGTATCACATCTGGAGACGGCACTTGGCCTCTCAAGATACATCAGCACTTCTGAAAAGGTTTTTTTTAGGCAAAATATTACAAATTGCACTGCTCTGCTAATGCCTACTCTTTTAGCTTAATATTATTCTAAGAGAAGGTGTGGGCAATTTAGAAATCTCTGTTTTCCTGATCAGGACATAAGTAAAGAAAAAGTTGAAGGACTGATGAAGAACAAATGTTGAAAAAAAAAAAAAAGAAGTGATAAAAGTGATAATTCCATAAAGAGTGCTTTGCATTTAGAATTATGAAGACTTTATGAAGAAGTTATAGTTGTGTTTAAAGCTGTCTTACAACACCTATGAATTCCATGAGAAATTTGGCACCCATTTAATAATAAATCATTGTGCCCTTCACTTCATACTGAGGAATTGCAAAGTCCAGTGTAGGCTGGGGTTGAAAGCAGCTGAGAGATGCTGTCTCAGAGGGTCAAGCATCAAGGTGTACTGTGGCTTTCAAGGCCAGAAACAGGTATATAGAATAAGACATATACAGCTGTAAGGAAATATATAAATATAGAGAGCCAGGATGTAGCTTCAAGCATGGCAGCTTGGTAAGTGCCCATACGGAGGAAGCCCAAGCACACTTGTGATAAAGTGTATCTACAGAATGGGCTGTTCCATAAGAAAGTGATGCAAACCAACACTTTGCTTTTTGCAAGCAAAATGAGCAAAGTCCTCCTCTGCCTGTTTGAAATAATATTTATGAATAGTAATACCAAATCACAATTATAAACAGAAAGCTTTCTCTTTTCTTTTGAATGCTTTTCCATTCCAAACCTGTACCGTATATTCTGTAATACTAGTGTTGTTTAGAACAGTTAGCAGTTAGTAACAATTCCCACCTATTATTATATAAAGTAATATCAACCGCCTGATATTTTAATTATTGTAGTCATTAACTCCACTTAATTTGCAGCAGCTGCTTTCTAAAATTCAATACAGCACTTATGTCAACAGCACAATCATTCTTATTAACTCTGTATTATCCCAAGAGCAACAAAAAAGAGCATTCAGAGTAAACTATCATTAAAAGATCTAATAAAATTCAGCCAGGCTTAATGTCAGCAAGTAAAAATATGAAAAATGGAATTACTTTTTGTGGTTTAGATGTGACAGAAATTCAATACCTGGGTTAATAAGGATCAATGGCAGCATAATCTCACTTGAATAGACGTGGGGGATTTAAATTTAAGATCTATTTCCTACCGCAAGGATCTGGATCTGATTACATCACTTGAGGTTTTCTTTAATATAAAAGGTGTTAAAATCACATTCCTATTCATTATAGTTTTTTGAGGCCTCTAACTCCTAGGTGAATAGAATCATTCGTTTGGTTGTCTCCTTGTGACAGACCACAGCTCTGACCCAGGTCACTCATCTGCTCCTGGTGGCTCCAGGGCTGGAGCAGGCTCTCCTGGGAGATGTACAGTATAATCTAGAAAGGAGTGGAAAGTGAATGCAAAAACAGACTCTGCTTCTATTATCTACTCTGTAGCTGCCTAAATGCAAAAGTTTATTTTTCTATATTTGGATAATGAATGGCATCTAGTGCCGTGGTAATGAACATAATGTTCCTGGGAACGTTTCAGCCCCCTGCTGTTGCACTGAAGGACCAAGACCATCAAGTCGGTGGCTCCACCAGAGAGAAAGTAAGCATCAAATGTTAAGTCTACCTATTCAGTTTAATTCTGTATGGTTTTGCTATCGTTTGTTGCTATATCGTACTTTTAAAATACCTTGCTTGAGCGTTAGGACTTTCAGACTTATTCTTCAGAGAAATATGGTATCTGGTTTTACTGAAATTTCCCAGCAGTCTTGCCTTGAGCACTGTATACCACTTTTGCCCTAAGAAAGTCATCAAGGATCGGTTTAATGACTCTGAGTCACTATAAATTTGAATATTGATGGTACAATATTGTCAATAACCATGCCACCTTCAGCAGTAAGTGATGTGCAGAAAATACAGCATTATAAAATCCGTTTCTTGCTAATGAAAGTGTTCATACAAATTAATTGATGAATTTCTATCTTGGCTTCAGAAGGAATCTATCATTCTTAAAGCAGTGTGAGTGTCCAGAGAGTACTTTTCAGATTATCACATTCTTTAGATGTATTATTAATTCCTTGACTGCTAGATGATTTGCTGTTAGCAGACTGAAAATCAAATGTAGTAAGTGCTTGAGAATGGTGGGGTTTCACCTGGTCATTCGTTTGGTTGCTTACTTGTAGTAACTCTGGGGACAATAATGAAGGGCAAACTTTCCCCATTTTTGATAAATTCACCATTAATGCTGGTTGAGAAGAAATAATATGACCAGATCTGCACAAAATGTAAATCAGTAGAGCTGAGAGACTTGGGTCTTTTTAGTCTTGAGAAGAGAAGAAGGAAATGGGCACAAACTTGAGTATAAGAAGTTCCACCTAAACGTGAGAAGGAACTTCTTTACTGTGAGACTGGTAGAAAGAGATGTTGAGTTTCTAGAAAGATATTACAGAGGTATCTTGAACAGCTGAGGATGTTAAAATGATCCAGTCTCAATTTAAAATAAAATAAACGTCTGTTATTAGAGGTAAAAAATAAACTCAGGTGGGGGAGGAAGAAGCAGATAAGGATGTTGAAAATAATAGACCAGAAAGGAGTCTCTGTGACCCACAACAATAGCGGTGTGTGTGTTTATGTTCCTTGTGTGGGCATGTTGTATACACTTCATATGTTTACTTTCAGTAGACAGAAGCAATTACAAGGACAGGCAGCCCTCAGGGGGCATCAGAGCTGCAGAGCTGCCAATTACTTGACATTAGAAGAACCAAACTGTACGAATGTAGCCTTATTATAGCAACAATCAGAGCAGAGTGTAGGAGTCTGTAGTATTTATCAGCTTTCCTGATTATGTCTCGTTGAATATGTTTCAGTGATGAAGCTGCAGCCTAAGAACTCAAGATGTAGAATAGTGGTTTTAACATCCCTCCAACCCTTGAAAAAAGAAAAATAGAAGGAGAAACAATTAATTAAAAAAAAAAATCCAACCCTGCTGAAGAAAACCCCAGAGTCTCCTGTGACTGCTGTATCTGAAAATGCTACCTTGAAATATTTAGGAACTTGGCCATGTTTTCATGTGAGTCAGGTTGTAAAGAGGCTTTAGAGAAGAAACAAGAACAAATTCTCTGTTGAAGCCATACAAAACCTACTGACATCAAGATAAAATTGCCCAGCCACTTTGTGACTGCATTTCATAGACTTCCTTATCAGTAATTCAAAGACCAGGGCCACAGCTTGCCAGGAGTTAATTTTTAGCTGATTTGTGCTCCGAAATTATGATGATTTTCTACATCAAAATTTGTGACGCATCCGCACTCAAATGTTTATAATAGGTCCAGCGTATTGTGGGTGCTACTGTAAAAAAACACTAATAAAAATATGTCATTTGAGCTCTGGTGAAATGCTGCCAACACTTTTATTTATACTTCAGATCTCCCTGGAAGAATATCAGCTTTAGGTTTTTCTTAAAGTAAATAAATTTCTAGCCTTCAGATTTGTAGAAGAAAGCAAAAAATCGGAAGTTTGCAAGCCACTGGAGAAACCATGGGTCATGGTGGAATACCAATGCCCTCAGTTATATATTTCTATTAATTTTGTTATTTTTAAGCTGAACTCATTATTTTTGCATGAGCCGGACTAGAAATTTTTTAGACATTGAACTGATACTATTATGAGGATGTTTTGCTTTTCATTTGTTGCTTCCTAAGACTGTTTTTTTAATAGGAATTTTGAGTTTAACATTACCAATGAGCTTATAAGACCATTTTCTGTACTTAGGAGATCACTTTAATGACAGTACCCATGATAGCTTATTGCCTTTGCCCTTTCTTCTAATTGATATGCACAATATCTTAAGCATTAAGCATTAGCCTCCCAGAAGGAGACCTATAGTCCAAGTCACTGATGAAAATCACCCTGTCTTGGTGAAAAAATGTTTTTTAATGTTGTTCTGCTGGCAAAAGGGAGAAATGGAGAACAGTGATGGTCCCAAGAGAGACAGGAGTCACAGTAGGAGATGCAGGGACTGATATGGATGCCCAGTACATCCAGCGTTGTACATTTATTATGGTTTGTACAGAAAACTCCCTGAAAATTCACCTGTAATTGCCTCTGTCAACTAGCCATCTCTCAGAAGCTGATCACTTGTTTGTGAAGGTACAGATGACTCTGAGAGAAACAGCGTAAGGGCCAAAAAAAATACCAAGAGAAAGCCTAAAAGAAACACACTGGCAATTTGCTCATGCAAAAGATCCCAGAGGGAGAGGAGGTGAGAGAGAAGAGACCTGGGAGCAAGCAAATTGTCTCCTCATTTTTCATTCCTTCAGGCAAACAGTACTTCAGGTACAAATAAACTGAGTAGCATCACCGGGGCTTGTCTCTATGACATTTTTTCTTGTGAATGCAAACTGGGAGGGGAGGGGATGGTGGCAGCAATATTCCCAGCAGTGTTTGGTAGGTTTTTTCAGCTCACTGATATGCTGTTTCAAAGGAACAGGTTGCTCCAAGCCCCATCCAGCCTGGCCTTGAACCCCTCCAGGGATGGGGCAGCCACAGCTTCTCTGGGCAACCTGGGCCAGGCTTTCACCACCCTCATAATGAAAAATATCTTCCTGATATCTAATCTAAACCTAACCTCTTTTAGTTTGAAGCCATTAGCCCTCATCCTATCACTACTATTAATGCACACATGCAATAATTATGAGAAAAACTCTGATAACCTACTGAAGGTCAGGCATGACACCAGGTTGGATGCTAGTCTGTGAGGTACCCCATGGCATTTCAGATCAGCTCACTGTAAGCAATAGTGCTCATGCCTCCCCAGCCCAAAATATCTGAAATATCTTGAACAACTTCAGTGAGTCAGCAGCCCCCTAAATCTCTGAACAGGCAGGGGACAATTTGTAAACAACAAACAGAGCTAAATTCAATCAGCCATTCACAACAAATAATTTGAACAGCTCTGTGTGTGCAGTTAAAGCAGATAATTTTAATGTGAAAATTATGGCAAATACACAATCACTTTAATAAGATGATTAGGAACTGCGGGCTCCTGGGGAAAACATTTCAGCAGCGCATGCACCTGCATCTATTAAGCAAAATATACAGAATAACAAGCAGTAACTCATCAGCCCATCTGCTGGTCATGGCATGGGCCAGTAGGAACTGAGATGGAAAGGGGGAAGAAAATCCGATCCCGAAGATCTTGAGCACAAAGAAAAACATTAAAGGGTGTTTCTGGTTCAGGCCACAGCATGGAAGTTCATGGGTGAGGTGAGCAAGTCACAGGGGCCACACTGGATGCTCACCTCCCCCAGGAAACTCTTTATGTATGATGGAGATTAGAACACGTGGAATTTGGGTTATGGAGAAAGAAGAAGTAAAATTAGAAAGGCACAAGTAGCATCTTCACCACCTGATCAGCTCAATCTAATCTGCTCACTTTTCCCATCGACAAGAGTATGACTCAGGCCTTGGAAAAGTCTGTGCAAGCTGGCCAAAAAAATAGAGGAAACAATCTGAAGTAATCAGTTCTTCTGAGATGATGATCTCACTGCCTATGTATATTCATTGTTTGCTGGTAGGTAGCAATATTCTCTGGGTCTTCTTGACATAGGAGAAATGAAAATAATTATAATTTCAAAATACTAATAGTTTTCATAAAAATAATTGGTTAATTTTCAACAGATAATCAATTTTATTGCCTTTTTAGTATTCCTCTACAGGAATAAATTCTAATACACATACATATGTATATGCAATATAAATATATAAGTATATAAATATGAAAAATGCATATATTCCCTTCCTCTTCTTTCTTTTGCATTGCAAAGGAGGCAAGAAGTATGAGTAAAAATATCTTTAGACAAATACTGCCGGGCTCTACAGAGTGGTCGTACATTATTGATTCCAGAATTATGACAAGACGGGCAAAACGAGGCCCGAGTAACTTATTAACTGTGTTTATATGCACCCAATAATTCATAGCTGGAAAGAGGCTTTTGGGCAGCTGGCTGCTGCTTCAGCCAGCAGTTTATCAAAGCTTTCACTGATGAAACGTTTGGACTGTGCACATGCCCTGATTTCTGCCCTTCTTTAAAAAAAACTCTTCTGTAGGTCAACACTTTGTTGGCTGGACATCCTGCCCAGCTCCTCCTGGCCTTTCACCTTCTATTGTAGGCACAGACACGGGACATTGGGGACACCTGATTCTTCCATTGCACTTGTTCACACCCTGTTTTTATTAGGATGCTGAGCAGCCTTCCAGGGAGCACATCCTGTAACGCTGCTGATAATTTTTGTTGGCTTTTAATGTTATGTTTATTTTCTCTCCTGAACTAGAAGCTGGCTACGACTGACTTGGCTACACTGCAAATAGCCAAGTTAAGGCTGCTGAGGTCACAGAAGAAGGGGACGTTTTGTGTGACTCCCAGTGACATCAAATCCAACGTAAGCGTAACGATAAGCAAAATTGTCGAGATGGCCAGGAAAAGTGAGGTAAAGGGCCTGCAGTACATAGAAACTGATAAAATGATTTCTCATCCAAATAAAGGAGGCTGGTCTGTCCCTCCAATATCAGATGTATGTCCTTGAAGTATCAGGCAGCACTTCTTTAGGGGGAACATCTACCTGCTGCTAAATACACCATTATTTAGAGAACCATCTGAGTTCAGCATCATTTACATTTTCCTTTAGAGTTAGATACCATCTGCTGCTCTGTTTTCTTTTGCCTACTGTCACAGTCGTAAGCATGTAATTACCATACTCCTACTCATTTTTTTCTTGTTCTTTTTCATTACAAGCTTAATTCCAGTCAGGTTTTGTCTTCAGCTTTCTTAAAACCTGCAATTATTAGAAGACACTTAATGAGATCAACGGCAATGTTTCATGCTCTGCAGATATTTTTGAAATGGATTAAATGAGGACAGATGACAAAGTGCTGAAAGCAATCTTTGTATCGGAAAAACAGGAGGAAAAAGCAGCCTTGTAAAAATTAACGTATTTTGTAGGTTGTATTAACATGACTTTGTATGTATTAGAAACTTTAAATGAATGATTTTATTTTTTTTCCTCATAGTGATAAGGCAAGAATTTGCAATCCTGAGAAAGCGTAAATCTCTGTAAATAATCAGAGCAGCAAAGTGCCATCCTCGCTCTTCTTCTTCTGTCCAAGTTCAGAAAAGACTCAGCTCGGATCAAGCCTGAGCCTCAGAATACTCCCAGGTGTGCCAGGAGATGCTGCTTTATTTTTCTGTTGGCATTTTTATAAGGTTGACTGTTGACTCTTGTGACATCCTCCCTCTCTGAATCCACAGCATGCAGGTGGATCTTTTTCTAGCAAAACACCTTGTGATAATGATTGCAGTAATTGTCGGCTTTTTAAAAGTTCTAGAAAGCACCTGCTTTTTGTAATTGCTATTTTGATCTCCAGAATATCCTGGAATTTTTAGCACCTGAAATTTCCAAGGGGCTGATCTGACAAGGAAAGCCAGCATGAGACCTGTGCTTCGTTAAGGGAGTTGACTGAATTTGGACTGAACATAGAGAAATGGCTGCTGAGAGGGTGATTCTGCACCAGCTCTGTCCTGGGGACTGTGACATGCAGGGACGGGCTGGGGGGGCAGGACCCTTGTAGGTAGGAGTGATAGATAATAATACAAACATTTTTGGCTGGATCCTCCCCCAGTGGGTCTTTTTCTTAAACACTAGCAGAATGAGAGGTTTATCTCAAGATGTGAAATCCTGTGATGGTTGGACAAGTGGTAAATTTAAGATTTTGGCAGTACTAGGTTCAAGCACACAACTTCAGAAACAAAGTTAGAAAAGAATAAATCAAGCCAACATTTTCTTCCCATATGTCATGAGAGGATATTTAATAAGTAGCAACAGGAATTACTGCTCTATAGTAAAGGTATATAATCATTTATTTTACAGTCTCAGAAGCTTACAGAACTAATGAAAGCAAAAGTGACATCACATATAGGTGGATATAGGAAAATGCTCTGTAGCTGCAGTGAGTAAAATGGGAATTAAATGTGATACCTGGACAGCTAAGGTGCAGTATTAATTTTTAAATTATTAAATCGGATGTAATGATGGAACCATTAGGAAAGATGTCAGAACATCACTTTTCATCTTGGAAATAGATTCTCTAAAGCACTTTCAGGAAATGCTGAAAAGAAAAAGAAATCTGAGAAGAAATATTTGCAATTTAAAGTGATAAAACTCCTTACCAAAACCCACAGGCAAATGGCATTAGCTATGTCCAACCTCAAATGGAAAGCTGAAACATTTAGACTGCATAAACTTAGAATGATACAAAGTTTTTCCTTCAGCTGGAGGAATGTTCAAAATTACCCTCAAAGTTAATTGATCCTAATTATCGAATATAATGGCTTGATATATGGATATTCAAATATGGGGCTTAAAGATTAATAAAGAAATTACCTGGAAATGCTGGGCTGCAATGACCTGAATTTGTAGATTTTATTTAAAAAGCAAAAACAAAACAAAAAAGAAACTCAAGAGCTTCCTTAGTCAGTGTCAAGCCAGGGGCTCCAGTGCCAGGCGTGTGCCAGCCCGGGTACAGGCAGGGCAGGAATGGCTGGGGCTGCTACTTGCTCTTTTCTCTTGCTTAACTGGAAAAGCATCCCCTGAGTTGTATCTATCTCCTTCCAAGAGCACTTCTTCTATGTCAAAGAGTAGTTGTTTAATCTTTTCTTCCTCTGGAATGTTTTTCTCTTTTTGTTGACACAACAGCACAAACACAGACTGGGCAGAGAATGGATTGAGAGCAGCCCTGAGGAGAAGGACTTGGGGGTGTTGGTGGATGAGAACCTCAACATGAGCCAGTAACAAGCCTACAGGCAGGGCAGGAATGGCTGGGGCTGCTACTTGCTCTTTTCTCTTGCTTAACTGGAAAAGCATCCCCTGAGTTGTATCTATCTCCTTCCAAGAGCACTTCTTCTATGTCAAAGAGTAGTTGTTTAATCTTTTCTTCCTCTGGAATGTTTTTTTCTTTTTGTTGACACAACAGCACAAACACAGACTGGGCAGAGAATGGATTGAGAGCAGCCCTGAGGAGAAGGACTTGGGGGTGTTGGTGGATGAGAACCTCAACATGAGCCAGTAACAAGCCCTGGCAGCCCAGAAACCCCCCGCATCCTGGGGGGTTTGAAACCATGTGGATGGCAAGTCATTTGAAATTACATTTCCTTGCATTTTCCAGGATAATTATTCTGTCTCTGCTAAATCTCAAGGGAAAACTTTCCAGGAATTAATATTCCTTTGCATTAGCCTTTGTAATGTGAAAGGCAATATTTAGGTCCTTCCTAAGGGATGAAAAGAAGCAGTTGTAATGGAGATGAGAGCAAAATAAAACCTCCCACAGATTCAGAGGAGGCAGTCTCCCAGAATCTCTGGCATTGTGTTAGTAGATTTCCTTTGAGTCTTTGCTTGAGCCTGGAGCTCAGGACAGATCTGTTGATGCTGGGAAGTGTCTTCCCCCTGTGAGAGGACGTTATTGTGGCATTGAGGGTTTGAAGAGCCAGCACATCTCCAGCTTCTTCTCCCAAAGAAAACAGTGAAAGCTCTGCGTTTGGAGCCTGATTTGTGCATGGCCCTCAGCGTAAATTGCAAGTGGATATGAGCTGAATGTGAATAAATGATTTGCTCTGGCAGCCCAGAAACCCCCCGCATCCTGGGGGGTTTGAAACCATGTGGATGGCAAGTCCTTTGAAATTACATTTCCTTGCATTTTCCAGGATAATTATTCTGTCTCTGCTAAATCTCAAGGGAAAACTTTCCAGGAATTAATATTCCTTTGCATTAGCCTTTGTAATGTGAAAGGCAATATTTAGGTCCTTCCTAAGGGATGAAAAGAAGCAGTTGTAATGGAGATGAGAGCAAAATAAAACCTCCCACAGATTCAGAGGAGGCAGTCTCCCAGAATCTCTGGCATTGTGTTAGTAGATTTCCTTTGAGTCTTTGCTTGAGCCTGGAGCTCAGGACAGATCTGTTGATGCTGGGAAGTGTCTTCCCCCTGTGAGAGGACGTTATTGTGGCATTGAGGGTTTGAAGAGCCAGCACATCTCCAGCTTCTTCTCCCAAAGAAAACAGTGAAAGCTCTGCGTTTGGAGCCTGATTTGTGCATGGCCCTCAGCGTAAATTGCAAGTGGTTATGAGCTGAACATGAATAAATGATTTGCCTCATCCAGCTCTACCAGCCTTTCTGAGAGGATGGTGTTAATCTGCAGAGACTGGGGGGTGGGGGGGAGGAAGGGGGATGGGAACCATAGACACAGCACAAAGTAATCGTGTTGGTTAAATCAGAAATTATTCGGTGTCTGAGAATTTTGAGCTCTTCTAGGGTCTCTTCTGCTTTTCTACAGCAGAGATTTAACACCTGTAAGGAAGCAGAAGTGCCCTTAAGAGGCCTAATCTGTGCACTGGAGTGGAATTTAATCTTCAATTTAAATCTCTGTCTAGAGATCACAGGGAGAAGACAGAAGATATTACTGTTGGTTTCAGAGAGTGCTTACCTGCGTCTGAGGATTGAAGTTATGTCATTGTTATTAAAGCGCAGTTAATGATTAAACCCTGTGAGTCAGGAGAAGAACACATTTGGGGACCAAGAGTTTGGACTTTACATGGACAATGAAAGACTTCAGCTCTGTGAGGACTACCAGCAATTGCCTCTGCAGGGTGTGCCTCTTGGGTGGTCTTCAGGACGAGTCTGAGACCTCCAGAGACCTTTCTGTGGGAGCTCCAGGTGGGCAAGGGTGCTCAGGGAGCAGCAAGAGGGACCCTCACACTACCAGTTCCCACCCCAACCTTGGTTTCACACCAACTGTTAAACCTGCTCAAGATGCCAAGGAAAGGCTAAATTTAAGTAGGACCATGTATATTAAGACTAAACATCTGCGATAAGACTAAACGACAGGTATTCCACTTGTGTTGCTCATGTTGCAGTGAAGTAATAGTCTGTTGCTCTTGACTTTGTGGTTGTTTTCCAAAAATGAGCAGGACTGATCAGGTCACGTCATTGCAATGACATTACAGGCTTGACTTTTGCAACAATGAAGTGAAACAGACTTTTTACAATGTTGACTTTTATATGAAAAAATAGCTCACACCATGTAATTTATCATAATCACATTTCATTAACAGTAAATTTAACAAAATCACAATATACATATATAGTATGTATTTATTTATGTATGTCACTTTGTATTAACCATTAACTCTATGTAATAAAAATATATTACAACATTTGACATGTATTCACAAAGCACAAGCCATTGTAAACAGAATAGACAGCACAGGCCCCCTTATTCAAAAATTTGAAGTCAGGATTAAAGTGTATTTTATTGTATTCCTTTAAACTGGATGCACTAATATAACAGAATTTTATGTGTCTGCCTTTGCATGAATTAATCTTTATCTCTGAAATATCTATTGGGAGACTGTTGCAGTTTAGCTTATCTGGGAACCTAAAGTCCATGTTAACCCATGGCACTCATGAGCATGTTAGCATTGCAAATTGGTCTGTGCATCTCTCTGTCTATGCAATTTAGAAAGATTTATATTGCCATTTTTTCCTAAATAAATAGCCCCTGCAACTACATCCCATTGTTATACAAAAAAGTAGAATGCAATAAATTATAATGGTATATTTATAATAATATAATCAAAACATGCCCTATCTACAGCAGCTATTATTAATGTTATTTCAGAACTATCTTTCTTCAGCCTGGCTAGGTGCTTTTAGAAATAGAAAACCATCTATTTTCATCATTTGCAAAACAAAAGAAAAAAGTTTAAATACACAGGCCAGATCTTTTATACCTCTCATGATATGAATGGTCCTTCTCAGGCAACCCCACTGTCCTTACAGCAAGGATTTGTAAAACCAGCCCCTAACACATTTTTTTTAAGCAAATAATCATCTAATAATCTAATCTAGGGAAAAATGTTTCTATCTAACTGCATCTGGAAAAACTGGTAATACATTACATTCCTGCAAGAATTCAGAAGGGAATGATTAGTGCTTGCCAAATATATGGGATTTTTTTAATCCTAAAATGACCTTAAGAAAATAAAAACACTGTGAAGGAATATATCTAAGGTTTAGAAAAATGCCCTGTGTATAAATAAAGGTAAATCAAGGCACCTTTTAGTTATCTATTTCTATTTTCCAAGGCAATCTGTGATAATGATTTTTCAAACATCTTATCTGGGAAGCCCTATGGTTTCTGTTAGAAAAAGACCCATTCTTTACCCTGGCTGATGCAGGTAGGTTAATTTGACTTGGATGAGGTTGGGCTGGATGACAGAGCACAGAGAGCTTGTCCACAGCCTTGTCACATGTTTGTTGTGTGACCCTAAGGACACTGAGTGTTTTACTGAAATTTTCTTGGTAACAAAAGTCATTTAATTCATAAGACTTTTTAAATTTTTGTCTCTGTAGCTGTACTGAAATTTTCTTGGTAACAAAAGTCATTCAATTCATAAGACTTTAATTTTTTGTCTCTGTAGCTAATTGATCACTTTGGCAAGGCAGGAGGAGCAGAAATTACCTGTCTTTGTGCAAGCATTTTGTTGTCAGAGTGGTGGGAATGTAGACCATTTTGATACATAACAGGGTTTTTTTATTGTTTTGTTTTGTTCACAGACTCAAGCTAGTGAAATATAAAAAAAACAGGAGTACCTGTGATGGCCAACAGCAGGAAGGCTATGGCCAACTTTGCACCCTGGGCCATGTTGCGTTCCCACTAGTATTTCACTAGCATCTCACTGGCATGTCATTTGAAAGCAGGTTTGTTTTTTTTTTTCCTTGGGAATCACAGGGTTTTTTTATTGTTTTGTTTTGTTCACAGACTCAAGCTAGTGAAATATAAAAAAAACAGGAGTACCTGTGATGGCCAACAGCAGGAAGGCTATGGCCAACTTTGCACCCTGGGCCATGTTGCGTTCCCACTAGTATTTCACTAGCATCTCACTGGCATGTCACTTGAAAGCAGTTTTTCTTTTTCCTTGGGAGCTCTTGTTGGATCAAATCCCAGGAGGACGGAGGCTTTCAGTTTTTTGCTATTTGTATGATTTTTAAAAAATATTTGCTTTGAAGCTCCGATTGTACAACTACAGTGACTAGAAAACAGTTTTCTAGAATTCAGTAGTAACTCCAAATGGAGATCTTTTTCCTAATATATCCTTGTAGATTATTAATCAACCATGTGGACTTGTGCCTTTGGGTACATTGAAACCATGTGCAATAGTATTTCTTCAACCAAAAAATTGTATTTTGCTACACAATTACTGCACATGCGTGCTGTCATACACCTGATGCATTTGCTTCTCGATACATGCATTTCTGAAGTGCACTTACAGTCTATAGGGCAAACCATCTTTCTTAGAAATATAGACATTTATGATAAATTATAGCAGCCTCTCTAGTTCATTAGATCAGCATTATTTGCTTAAAAACCAACAACCCTAAATACATATTTACATGATACACAGCAGGACTACAGGTAAGGAGTAGACATTTTACAAAGACTGCAGCAGCTCTTTTCTCCATGTAAACTTTTATAACCTCCCAAAAGGGACAGCTGCCTTTTTTGAGCAGGATGGTTTTCATAAAGAAGGTTTTTGATATACTTACTGAAAGCATTAAAACCATGTAAACTTTTATAACCTCCCAAAAGGGACAGCTGCCTTTTTCGAGCAGGATGGTTTTCATAAAGGTTTTTGATATACTTACTGAAAGCTGAAAGCATTAAAAGCAAATTGGAAAAAAAAAAAAAAAAAAAGGTTTAAGGCTAAAATTTTATTGTTCTCACTTATTCAGGCTTGGGTTACAAAGATATAATCCCTGATTCTGCAAACACAGAAGCCTGTGCTTAGCCCTAAGTATCCAGGGCTACCTGCTGAAGCAAACACATAGTGACCATGGGATCAGGATCTAACTGAGCTTTCTGTGCTGGATGTGATGTGCTGAAATATTTAGTAATTATTAGGGTCAAGCGATAATGAATGTCACACACATAGGTGTGAAGTCTCTGGCTTTGCTTTTAGGCTTCATTTCATCACAAGAACATTTAATGTGAGGAGAAGACAGCTCTAACTAGTGAAAAGCAACTAATTTCCAAAGGGTAGTTTCAAAAATATTCACTGCTCATGTAAAAATGTATGGGATAATATAGTCAGAGCTCTCAGAGCCTTCTTCATTTAGGATTAAGTGGGGTAAGGAATCTATGAATCTCAGGACATGCAGGTCCAGAAAAAAATTACTTTCTGCAAGCTACCTAGATCTCCTCTTCTGTTTCCTAAGGTAAGGCTCATCCAGGTGTAGGTGGTTTCTGGTAATTCAAACAATGTCAGTAGGTCCCATATAGCCCATCTGAAAAGCATTAGAGTCTTCTCAACCCAACAAGGATCTTCCTACGGAGGCTGTGCTGCTTTGACAGAGAGTTCACCTTTCTCTTTGGGGTAAGTGGATGTCTGAGGGACCTGGGGAGGTCCCACTGTGGAAACAGGTCACTAGGAAATGCCCACTGCAGCCAGGGTAACACACCATTGCAACAGCAGCAAAGTCAGTTTATAACTTCCATCCTTCCTGACCATCAGCCTTCCATTTACTTCTATTTCTGCCTGAGTTTTGTAACCTCTGAAGTTGCTCTGATGCAGCTGGTTTTGTAAATAAGTCTAAGATGTCCTTCCAAAATTATTTAAAAAAAAAAAAATATTTCCAGGAAGATAGTAATGTTGACTTGAAGCAGAGAAAACAGATGGATGGGCAAAATTGAGACAGCAAACTACTGCAGAAGGCGGTGATGTGCCTACTGGGGGCTGGACAAGATGATCTCCAGCGGTCCCTTCTGCTCTCAGCTGGTCTGTGATGCTGTGATATGTGCGGCTACTGCTGCAACAGTCCTCAGCTTTCATAAGGATTTGTCTGGAACTTTCTTAATAACTAGATTTGATTGTTTTCTGAGATAAGAGAGGTTATAAAAAGTCTGATTAAGGGCCACTGGAAGCAGGTTGTTGGGGTATTTTACCCAAAGAGTAAAAACAGGGATGGAACTTATTTAGAGAAGAATGGTGTGGTTGCCAGACATTGCAAGCGGGCACACAGGCCATGAGGAACTCACTAAATCCTGTTTACATCTTTCCATTTGTAAATATCATGAAAAAGGGTCCCTACACATTTAGAAGACAGATCTTTAAAACCTGGTTATACTTATCTAATGGGACTTGATCCTCAGGTGAAACAACCATTATGTTGATTTATGTGAGGAGAGGGCCTGATACTTGTTATTTACTCAATAAACTCTTATCAGTCTTTCATAATTTTTGATGAATGCAATTACTCAAATCTTCACATCCAAACTGGCTCAAAACCATAACAAACCAGGATCCCAGTTCACAGTTAGGGCTCTGAGATTATATAAATAACTGTAAAATGAACAGAGGAAAAAGCTCAGAATCCACAAAACAACATAGTGGACCAAATTCTCTTAATCATCTGCCAACGTTCTGCCTGCCAAATTTACAAGATATGAAGAAAATGTTAATTGAACATGCGTGTGAGAAATAGATATTGCATATGGATCGCAGATACCAACAAACAGAAAACTGCATATTGCCTAAGCAACTGCACAATTTTTGCACATGCAGTTCCATATTTTGGGCACATGTTGTAGCCATATTTTACAAACTTTTTTCAAAAATATTTAAATAGCAAATGGAAAATCCCACCCCCCCCCACGCACACACACACACGCATTTGTGTTAGACAAGAGAACAGTTCCGCTTCATGATCAGAGATAATAAAGCATTGTGCATTACGTTTACCATCATTATTCTAACTCACTCAAGTGAAAGTGTTGTTATAGTACATATAATACTCAGCAGACAAATAGTTACTCATATCTACATTCATCACTGAGACAGACATTTTAGAAAATGTTGCCGGTTGCCGCTAAGAATTCAGCTGAATATCTAGCACTTAACGAGCCACAGTATCATATTTCTAGTATCTTACAAAACGTCGTCAGGAAACGTAAGGGTGTTACTTTTATTCTGTATAACTGAGTCCGTTTGTCAAGCACCAGCATTTACAACTCTCGCTTGCTTCAGATGGTAGAAATATGACAATGTGTCAGAAAGCTGATGTAAGGAAGGGGAAATTATATTTATTCTCTGTTATAAGATCAATTCTAGAAGGCACCATGAAAGAAAGACAGATTTTTAAACACATACAAGGGGAGAGATTTATTGCTCATGGTGACACATAAATCAACCAGGGACTGACTGTGATGCACAAGCATAATGAGACAAGTCCAATGCTGTTTTCTTCTCCATCTTTTACTAGCCATCCTAAAGGTACAATGGTTTGTTTTTTGTGTTTTTTTTCTCTGGGATATTATCTTACTCTATTTGAATAATTGATTTAAAATTTGAAATCCTTCTGGAGCTGGGTTTATTGATGTACAAAACTCCCATTGACTTTGGCAGCAGCCCCATGTGTAAGTTGACGACAGCTGTGGACTTTAACAATCATCCTGTTGTAATCTACTTTGGTAAAACGTATAACAATCTGATCTAGAGCTTTTTATCTTTTTAAACTCACTAATAATAAAATTTCTAATATCCTGTATTATGGTTCAATCAAGTCATCAAAATGACTTGACTTTCTTAAGAAACAAGTATTGAACTGGGCTTTACCTATGGCACCTGAGAAAATCATGTTAAGCCTAAGAAGTGAAATGATTAAAATGAGGTAGACTATTTAATCTGGCCAAGGGTTAATTTTGAATGCGGTGTTGTAAAAACTTGCTTAAGTTGAGTGACTATATTTGTGTGTATATTTTATTCTAGTTATGCTATTGTTTCATAAACAAAATGAATATTTCAGCCGATGATTTTTATTTACATGGTAGTTAATTATCTTCATTATGTTAATTCTTCTGGTTACAAAGCAGGTGAGAATGTGAGTTTATAGATTAACATGGTCCCTTGCAGGTGTAGTACCACACCAGAAGGAGGGTTCAGGCAAGGTTCTCTATGTCACTGAGTTGTTACCCCCCCATTCAGTGACTTTGGGGTGAAGCCCCTCACTGAGTTATCTCACTGGGCTTTGAATCTCAGGCCAGAAACTTCAGCAGCAGACATTTTTTGCAAGGTATGAAGGAAATTGTAGTTGCTATAATGTCTGTTCTATCAAAGTGCTTGCAAAATGGAGCATGCTAATGCTTGCAAAATCCACTTCTTTCTATCTAAAATACACTGGAAAGTAGGTAGGAGGCATCCTGGTCTTCCCATCCTGTCTACCATTTTCACTTTGCTGAAATTTCATGGGGAGAAAACTAATGGGATTTTGTGGAAGCTACTGAGAAAACTTAGAGGAGACATGGCTGAATCCAGCCACGTGTGATTTTTTTTCCTCATTCAGTCCTACAGGATTGTTCAAAAAATACATGTCAGCAGAGGCTGAAAGCGATGCTGGGCACTGTGTGAGTATCTAGGTAAAGATTTTTCTACTAAGTTTTTCCTATTAAGAGGTTTTCTATACAGGACCTACTTAAGCAACTAGTTTGGGGTGGTTTTTGTAAAGCCAGGTTGGCAGCCCCATCAGAGGTAGTCTTACCTGCAGACAGTGAAAAATACACCATCAATACCTCTGTGTGGCTTTCTGGAATAATCTTATGGTGGCACCCGTTTGCTCCCACTACTTTCATGAGTCCTTCTGCTGAGGACTAGCTCTTTACCCTATCTACATGTGTAATTGCTGATGGAAATCAATGGGAGATTTGTGTTTTTGAAGCCTGCAGGACCACATATAAACAGCACTCTTTTAGTGGGAGGCAGGAGGTACAAAGCAGCCTATCTCCCTTATGCGGGTTACTGGAGGGACACAGGCTGGGCTACAACTTGTCCATGACTGCCTCCCAAAAACCTTGACAGCTGAGAATAGCTACTAGGGATAGGCCAGTGACTTTTGTTTCCTGTATATTGTTTTATGTGTCTTGTAGGTCCCATACCAGGCTCCTCATTCATTCAGCTGCAATATATTCCGATTGTGCGATTCGCTCGTGAGGGCAGAGGAGTTGATGGAGCTTCTTTTGAGGATCTTGTTTATGATGTCTTTCCATGTCTTCCTGTACTGATGCCGTAGCAAAGAATACACAAAAGGGTCTGAAACGACTTTGCTGTAAGCTAAGCACTTGGAAATGATTCCCCAGTGGGAATTGATGTGGACCACAGAGGATAATTCAACAAGTCTGTGGAAAGAGGAAGGTTGAAAGAGTGAATAGTCATGTTAAAAACATCGAGTAACAGCACAATGTAAGTCAATGACCCCCTCAAAACTCCAAATTTTTTCCTGAGCAATTGCAAGAAAACAAAAGAATGCTTATATATTTCTAAGAGTGCGAATCTAAACTTGAGGTCTGTTTCACAAGGATGGGACTACACAGCACTTATCAGAGTGTCTTGTCCTCCAAACTTCAAGGCATCCTTAATTCTGTACATGTAGCTGTACATGTACAGCTATCAAGCTTTCTTAGCCAGTCCAGCTCCTAGAAAAATAAAGGCAAACTGCTGCCTTTAAACAGTTTGCCTGGGTCACAGGAGAGGCACACAAGGAAGAAAAAAATTATCATTGATAGATGGTGTAATATATCTTGAATTTGAAAACTGCTCTGTTTAAATGCCAAACGTATCCATTTGCAGCAAATTTAGCAAGGCAAAAACTTTTAACTCATTAGAGGAGGGCCACAGAGAGGGAAGAGCTTTATATACTCTTCATACCAACAGTAGCATGGACAGTTCACTTCTACTGAGGGTAGTTTTGACAGTGACATATTGATAACTCCATTAAGTTTTCTTTCCCTGTGTCTTTCAGCAACACTGAAGGGCATTTCTGTTCAATCTGTCTGTACAGCTGTTGAGACTCTATTGATTTTTCTAGAGGAGGAACAGCCACATGTGCTGCTAGAGAGCCCCACTATGCAATGGTAAATATGATTTTTGCTGAAACTTTCTCCAGCAGCAGGTGCACTTAAACCTGTCTGGAAAATACTTCAATTGGTAATGTTTCTTCAGACAAAGCACCATTTCCAAGGAGCATTCTGAAGCGCGGTTCCTGCAGCAGCAATGACAGTAGAGCTGGTGCTTCAAGCAGTTTAGAAATTAGGGTATTTTTTTTTCCTCAGGCATTTTATTCTCATTCCATGAACTTTCACTGCATCGCGTTGTTTAAAATAGCACTGGCAGATGGCACGGTCCAGTCATTCGAGCACGAAAGTGGGACTAAGGAGCCTTAATTTGTTGTACCACTGACTACTAGCTTCTGTCTTCTCTCTATGTTCTGGCTTGCCTAGACTGCAAACTCCATGGCAAAAGCCCTGACTCGTCCTAGATAATTGTGCTGGGCTTAGCAACATGGGTCTGCAGCCATTGCTGGGGCTTTAGCCACCCTCGTGGTATTGGTAATTCTAATCCCGAGTGGAGTTTTGGGTGCTTTGTGCTAGCAATGTGATCACTTTGTGTATAACTTCCATTGGAAGCGAGGAGCGCCTGTACAATGATGCTTTTAGGGGTGGTGGCGTCAGCCAAAATACTCTTTGGGCTCACAGATGTGTGAGACATTTGAGGTGACCAGGTTTTATTACATGAAAATACCTGGGAATTGCTCTTGCCCCTCCACAGATGCCGCTTGGCTCAGCTGATCGCTGCTCATTTTATTCTCATTCCATGAACTTTCACTGCATCGCGTTGTTTAAAATAGCACTGGCAGATGGCACGGTCCAGTCATTCGAGCACGAAAGTGGGACTAAGGAGCCTTAATTTGTTACACCACTGACTACTAGCTTCTGTCTTCTATGTTCTGGCTTGCCTAGACTGCAAACTCCATGGCAAAAGCCCTGACTCGTCCTAGATAATTGTGCTGGGCTTAGCAACATGGGTCTGCAGGCAGTGCTGGGGCTTTAGCCACCCTCGTGGTATTGGTAATTCTAATCCCGAGTGGAGTTTTGGGTGCTCTGTGCTAGCAATGTGATCACTTTGTGTATAACTTCCATTGGAAGCGAGGAGTGCCTGTACAGTGATGCTTTTAGGGGTGGTGACTTCAGCCAAAATACTCTTTGGGCTCACAGATATGTGAGACATTTGAGTTGACCAGGTTTTATTACGTGAAAATACCTGGGAATTGCTCTTGCCCCTCCACAGATGCCGCTTGGCTCAGCTGATCGCTGCAAGCAACTCTGAGATACCAAAGAACCACCATCTGTCCCATTTCTTTCGCCTTTCACCTTGACTAAACAAATGCTGTTCTGTCAACCTCTCCTTGTAACTCACTTTTTACAAAGTAGGATTGAAACTCAAACATAATTATCATCTACTCAAGCTGCCAGGGGGTCTCATCTGGTATATTCTCCCTGGTTTAATAAAATGTAGCTTATGACACCCACGTTAATATGCTCTAAAATGAGAATTGACTATTTGGAAATTAATCATCTGCTGAGTCATATTTACTTTGTAATCTACCATGAGCCATCCTTATTGTTATTCTCTGCTTCGTATATTTGGTGCCTTCTTTGCATTTTGAATTTCATCGTGTTGAATCTCATCTGGTAGATTTACTTTTACTGAATGCTTTACAGATGTGAATTTGACTACGTTTAATTAAGTTCAGCAGATGCCTTGAATGACCAAAATATGATAAATTTGTGTCTCAGTCTCTGTCAATCAGTTCTATGAGATGTTAACAATCTCCATTTAAAGCTTATCAGACACTTCAGAGTTGGAAGCCTGGACTTGCAAATTTTACCTTCATTGACTGAGCAACTACAAAACCTACACTTTTATCAACAGAATTGTAAATATTTTCTTTGATTATGTTCATTAAGTTTCCTTGATATTTACATATTTTCCAACTCCTGTTTATTATTTTTATAGTAAATTACATTTGCAGATATCAAGTAGCAAAGAGAGAAATGCTGACAAACCCCAAGCTATGCAATTCTACTTCGTGTACAAACAATTAAATGTCAGTCTTTCAAGACATATCACATACTTTATTGCCTTTGAAAGAGGGTTTTGTTTCTCATTTATGAGGGAGATTATATGCATAGCTTCAATTTTCGTGAAATGTTTCAGCCAAAAAGAAGACATTTTCAGTGAAGGAGCATTAATATTTCAGTGCTACCTGTAAATTAAAATCTACAGTATCAGCTACATAATTCCCTATCTTGCTTTCATAAGCCACTCTTCTCCTGTCTGGTCTTCAACATCTTTTTATTTCAAAGCTATAAGCTGTTTTGCTGTCATGCTTTGTTAATATTTTTATAAACATAATTCTTTAGAGTGTGTCATTTCACATGGTTATCCAATTATTTTATTTCGCTTTCAGTAAACAAATGAGAATGCTGTGTTGAAGATTAAGACCTTGATGCCTTATGCAGAAAACACACACTGAAAACCCTTTATATACGTGTGCAGATAATTGCTACAATAAAATATTTTACTGAACATGTTTACATGCAGATGGGAGGCTGCTACAATGGCAACATATCTGTTGTGCATCGCTTAAACCTAAGAACTTAACTGAATTGCGGAGAAAACTCTGAATAGACCAGAGTCTGAAAAAAATCTAAAATGTCTTGTTGTTCAGGAGTGAACCAAAGCTGGCATTGCGTTTTGGAGCTGATCGATGATGAAGTCCTCACAACAAGACGTTTAGTCCTTTCCCCAAGATTTTGGATCAGCTTTTTAAGCTTGTACAAATACTTCTGTTTGTGTCTAATTCTGCTTTGTTTCTCCCCAGACAGGTCCCGTAGTGTCAGAATTATACCCGAGTTCTTTCTTTTGTGCTAATTATATGAAACGGCTGACCGTGAGTTTGATCTTGATGTTGATTTTACTTTATTTTCACTTTATTTCTTGGTAGACCGAATCTCTTGTATGCTGACTTGTCAGTGAAGAAGCCATATTTTAATTATTGCTCCTTGATACCAAAATGGCATTGCAGTGATCTTTAGCTGATTTACCCTCAGCCAGTTTTGCCTCTTAAGTGGTGGATATATTACAACTGGCCATCTTCTGTGAGGAAGCAGACTTTGGGGCTCTTGTAGCTGATCTTGCACATCCCTTGTAGCAAATCTTACAAACAATTGCTTTTAGCCATTGCTGTTCCCCAGAGCTGTCTGGCTTGTACCAAAAGGTTTTTCTATCCAGGAGAAAAATAACTGTACCTCACATGAGCTGAGGCTTTTGATGAAGACTAGAAGGCCACTTTCTTTGAATACGTTAACCTAAGATTGCATTGGAAAATCATGCAATTATATGCATAGACAAGCAAGAACATAATCAGCAGAGGAATTCTGAGCTTGCTTGTTTACCCAAGCAGAATCTTCATGTAACCAGTCCAAAACCACAGTTTGTTTACCCCTTGTCCCCCAGAGATGATACAAGAGAATTTTAATCTTCTTCTGCCTGTTCCACCATTCTCCTCCATAACCTGAAGGCTTGCAGCTATGAACTTCTTTTTGATATTACTTTAGGATTTTTCATTTAAGGCCAATTTCCTCACACATTGACAACACTTATTAACTTACATGAGCAAAGTTCTGCATTTCAGTATGAAATGCCTGGAGTTGGAAATTAATATTAAAAATCAGTATGACTTATTTTAATTTTTCTGATGAAAAAGCTCCTTGGGGAAAATAGGTTTTGAATAATGTTATTTAATCACATAATGATAAATATAGCAAAAGAAGAGATGCGTACTAATAGAATTTTTACAAAACAAGGAACAAGATTTGCCTATAAACGTGTAATATGGGGTAATACATCTGTCATACTGGTGCAGTGGAAACACTGAATTAAGAATCAGATTCTACTGATACACTACTTAAGGTCAGTCACTGAATTAATTAGAAGGGTGTTTTCTTTATAGAAGATACCTAATATGATTTTTACCCTAATGTAATCATCTGAAAAACTCTGCTTTACCCAGAGAATTTATCTGTCTGGGGTTATAAGCACAAGTCCTTCACTGGGTTATGGAATTGCTGGAGATGACTATTATTTTTTTTTAGTGTGGAAGAAGAAGGATGCTCTTATAGTAAAACCTTGTGATTTGCTGCTTTCAGGCCTCAATTCATGAAGTACTTACAAACATGTTTCATTGAAGCCTATTGCTGATTAGAGCTGCCTGTCCAAACGAGGGGCTGAGCAATACACTTCAGCGGCTGTCTCCTCTTCACTGCCTTCAACTGCAATTGATTGCCTCTAGCTCGTGAATGTAAAAGGCTGGATATAGTCCAGAAAATAATAGTTAGTTACTTAAGCTCAGAAGTCTCCTAATCCCCTTGACTTCAACACCCTCAGCTGTGTGTGGGAGGCACAATAATGCACGACCCCAAGTACCCATCCCTGAGGAGCAGCGTCCAGCAAGGTCTCTCAAGTAGCTAAAGAGGGACTTCCCCGTGGTTTCTTGTGCAGGGATTCCCCCAGATGTCTGAGGGCTGAAAAAGCCAGGAAAGTGACAGCCTGGCACATCTGGGCAGTGCCCAACCCTTCATGCATTCATTCTTCATGCATTCAGGACCCTACACCTTGACTCTTCTCGTAGGTTCTCTCTGAGGCAAAGCTGTGAGTCCTCAAATGACTAAAGACTCAGGAACATTTAACTGATCCTCGTACAGACTAAAGGGAGGAAGCTCAAGACTTTTCTAACCCCTCTTCTGTATCTTAAGGCTACTGGGACACAAATTGGGATGCCACAGAGTTAAGAGGAGGTGGCGCCTGAATGCTGGGCTGAGATGCCTATGGAGGAACACAAAAATCCTTCTGACAGTCCCGGTTAGAGCACTTGGTGTCACTCAGGATGGAGCTGCCAGCAATTCTGTGACTGTGACGATTCTTATTAAGTTCAGAGACCCAACATAAAATGAAATTCAATCATTTGCAGTGAGACAAATACTTTAATATTTTATAGCCTGAGAACTAAAGCTAAATGTAAATCCCTTCATCTCTTCCTGGAGCATGGCGTGGAGTGTCTTCTTGTGACTACTAAGTGAAAGTGAAGGTAAATCTAGTAACACTGTTCCAAATGTATTTGCAACATTGTTACAAATAAATAGCATGAATCAATTGGCTATTATTATCATGAACATAAAATCAATGTGACATGCAGGTTTCCATTTTTACCAAGAGACTACAAGACCTTCTTGTGAATCATTTTGTTAGAAACAGAAATTCAGGATATTATACTGAATTGGAAAAACCTGGGGTTGGCTATGTGCCCACTTACATTGAGTTTTAATTCAGCTTTTTCTATGATTTTCTTTACGATGATCTGAGTTTGACTGAAGTCAGCCCCAATAGTATTGGAATAGGAGATATTTTTAAAGTATCTCTTTCTTTCTCTGTTTTGCATAGCAGCATTTCATTTTTTCCAGAGTCTTTTAATAAGGAATGCAAGTTGTAAATTTCCTTCAACAACTAGATAACACTTTTCTGGATAGACTCACTTTCTAATACTTTGTGTTTCATAGGAGTAATTTTGTGTTTCCCACAGGGGCCATTTCCAAAGATAAGCTGGTAGATAGACAGGCTCTTGACCATAAATCACAAGAAATTTTTTTTAGCTATGAGCCAGAACAGCTTTGATATTTGATGTTTATGACTAATAAACTCTATCCAGTCAGACAAAACTATCATTTAAGTCTGTGGACCATGTTCTCACCTCAGATGGATCTCATCGACCAGATTTTTACAGTCTGACTTACTCAGACAAGTTTCTTGCCCAGCAGATCGTCCCCTAAACCAGGGAGGCAATCTGAGGAGTAAGTGACTACTTGACCTGAAAAAGTCTGCAAAATCCTGTGGACTGATTTCCTAAATCATTCTCATGCCACCAACATATCGGTTGGGCTGACTGAACAGAGTCTGGTCCACGGGCTCCATCAGGATCGTATCCAATAAGAGCTGTGACATTTTACACAGGTTTTGTTAGCTCAGTAAACGCATTCTCTGTGAAAGGAGGGGAAACAGTGCACAAAATGTTCACAGGAGACTTGAATCATTTTCTGGTTCAGTGTGCCCTACTTCTCCGAGTTAAGAGTGCATCTCAGTAGTCTTTTCCAGTATGTAGGATCGCACTTACCTTGTAATTACATAAGGTGCAAAACAAAGTATAAAAGTACCAATAAAGGTACTTATTTTCTTTGTTGCTCGCTGCCTCCGTCGCTTTTGTTCTTCTAGACAGCGCTCTCTTACACTGTGTGACATTCAACACAAACAAGAACATGAATCATAATATCAGGTAGCAGATTTTAATGGCTTTACTTATGGAATGATGAAAATCAATTGTACCATTAAGTGCTGTATTCACATAAGTCAGTTCTAGGTGCACTGCATTTATATGGGACAGTGCTAACTAGTAATGCATCGTATGATCATCTTACCCTCCAAAAACAATTGCTAAGAAATACATTTTTATATACTTATATACACACACCCCCATTATATTTATAAATAGTCAAATTGGTGGAACTCAGCCTTAAATTCAGTTACAGCTCCTTTTTGAATTACTGTAAGCTATATTTGCAGGCCAGAGTTTGCCTTATGATATTCAGAGATTTGGAAAATATCCAGCGTGGGGTAGGCAGCATGCTTCTTCCCTAGAAACAGCAATATATAACACTTCTATCTTAGATAGGAGAAACTTCCCAGCAAGATAAGCAATAAAACACAGTAAAAACATACCGGGAAAAAACATGCTCTGAACATTCAGCCCAAGGTTGAAACAACCAGTATATCCCATGGCTGTGAATCCTGTGGCAGTAAATCTTTCAGCTCCCTGTGCAGCTCTGCACGGCCACGGTGCCAAATGCTCTACAAAGCCAGGAACTGTATAACAAACCCACAACACCTCAAACCAGCCTTGTTCCCGACTAAACAGATGCATATTATTCACACCCTGATTTTTTTTTCCTACCTGGGGCATTTTAGGACAAGAGCTTCTCCTTTGAGTTTCCCAGTGGTGGTCTTTCCAGGCCACCAGAGAGTTGCAAAGACCCTTGGTGTGCCAGCAAGGTGATGGGAGCATGGGTCTGAGACCACACTTCCACTACGGGAAATCCCCTTTGAGATCAGCACATTTGCTTGACAAAAAAAAGTGATTACATGAAAACCCATCCTCTTTCTCTGGGGACATCTTATTGCAGCCTTTCAATACTTAAAGAGGGCCTATGAGATGGAGATGAACTTTTTAACAGGGCCTGTTACTATAGGACAAGGAGGAATGGTTTTAAACAAAAAGACAGTAGATTTAGGCTAGATATAAAGAGGAAATTATTTACGATCAGCATGGTGAAACACTAGCACAGGCTGCCCAGACAGGTCGTTGATACCCCATCCCCGGAAACATTCAAAGTCAGGTTGGACAGGGCTCTGAGCAACCAGGTAGGTTGGATGGACAGCACTGGTTGTGTTTCCCAGAGCCCCAGGGCCACCTGTACCTGAACTAGTCCCTTAAGGAAAGAGCAAACCCAAAGCCAGAGTTCACTCCTGAAGCCCCTCTCCATGCACACAGCATCTCTGCTATGTGTTGCCTTGTTGCACAGGTCTCATGGTAAAGTGATCCCATTTCTTGGGCAGACAATGGTCTGGTCCATGTGTTCCATTTTGTAACTGCTTGGCCTTGGTCTCTCTGGTTTTATTGCAAATTTGTAATTGATGACTCACTCTCAGGTTCCACACCCACATATGTTAATAGCTGTGAGGTTTATGGCCATACCCTGACGTTGTTTGCTGTAACTGCAAATGTTTGATCATCATCTAAAGATGTGCTACATCCTGAGGATCTCAGTGTGCTTCAGTAATCTCTGTGGCAGTGAGTTCTTATGTTACCTTTCATTGCATTAAAGAAAACATGTCTCCTTTGATCCGTTTTATACATGGTCGTACACTGCCAATCCCCAGAGCAGCTACCAAGATGGCAAAATGAACAAAATGATGCAGGAAAAGGTTCTTCTGCTTGAAATAACAAATCATCTCGCTCTTAACGAATATGCCTAAGCAGAAGGAAAACAGATCTAAAAGTGTTACATGTTCTGAGTTATTTGCAGCAAGAAATGACGGCTGAGAAGGAAAAAAAAAATATCCACCTTTTCAAGGGAACCTATGTGCTTTCTGTTCTGCAAGAGCTGGAGAACTTGCAGTATTTTTAGATGCAGACAGATCATCTTAGAGGTTGAACAGTTTTGTTTAAGACCCGTGTTATTAAATTCATAGTATTCCAGGCACACGACAATATAGGAAAAGAAATCTCCAAAGTAAGTTCAATTAGGGTGATGTTAGGGTGTGGAGTGTGGTGCATTTGTTGTCTCTAACAGTTTACCCAGTTATATCTTTTCTCTACTGGCACATACAGAGCTGTCTCTGACTCCTGGAGCTCACACATGACTTGTGAAATCCAGATAGACTTGAACCAATTTCTTTTTTTCAGCCTTTCCAGATGTAGCTAATAAATACCACATCACAGAGGAAGGTATTTTATCTCATTCCTTTGTATAGACAATGTACACAGATGGGTATTTTGCTTTTGCACACACTTTTATGCACTAAGATAAGAACATATATGCAAGTTCCAGTAGTGACACTAGTAATAGAACTGGATTATCGACTAAGCTTTCATTTAAAGATTATAATATCCTGGAAAATCTGAGATATATATCCCCTTGAAGATCTGGTATGTTCGTGAGATACTGGACCTTAAGATCTGTAAAGCTGGATACACCAAAAAGATAGTATAGATAATTTGAGTGAGGAAACACACGGGTTAAGGACTTAAGTGAAGTCTTGCCCAAACCTCTCATGATACCTAAGATGCCTTGGTCTTAAGAACAAAGTCAAGAAAAAGCAACATCCAGTAAAAACGCTTAAGCTAACTCGAAAGGACATGTGCCCCAAACATTCACACGATTTTGTGTGGTATTTAGAGGTTTCCTTTGTACTTGTCTTGAATGATCTTCAGAAGATCACTCGTGTCTTTCCAAGTCACAGGTAATAAAGCCATCTGTCTTAACGCCTGTCACTAGACCCCCCTCGCGGGTGGATTCTGAGTCATAGGAAGCACAAAATTGTCCGTACACATTTCTCAGTGTTAAAACTAGACCGTGCAAACAGCCAGAAAAGTCAGGGTAGTCTAAGGTGTGATTACAAACTTTGTGCTCTCGTGTGCCTTCTCCCAGCATCCCTGTCTGTGTTGGCAGGTACTATAGGAAACACTGAAATTGCATGTATATATACCACTTATATAATTCAAACGAAGCCTCTGTTATGTCAGAGCTTTATGAATGTCACTGACTGCTCCAGGAAACCTGCAGCCTTTGTGTCTTTCTCACAGAAGGGAGGGCAAGCCGAGGTCTGACCCTTTCAGCAGCGGTGGCTGTCACTAGTTAAGGCAGTACCACCATAGGTCAAATCAGACACCATTTCTGTAGTCTAGAAAAGAAGCTAAAACTCTCCTTTTTTAGAGAAAGGCATCAGAATAACCTGATCCAAGAAATAAATAATGGTTAGTAACACAGGTTACTCTCAGCAAAGTGCCTATACCACTGGCTCCTCTGAAGAAAGCATGTATCATTCCCACACCCCCATTGAATCCACCCCTTGGTAAAATGATCAAAAAATGCTGTAACAGCCTCAAATTAAATCTAGACCAGAAAAAAATGCAGAAGAGGAAAAATACCATTGGTATTTTTGCGCTTTCTCCAAGCTTTACTGTGCGGTCCAGGCATACTTTAAGCTTTAGACATAACAGTTGCTATTTCAGATAGCCCCAGTGGGTCTGTGGCACTTGCCCTGGGAGTAACCACCACATCTCATGGGGTGTGCACAAACCAGGACCAGTCGAGGCACAGTTTAGCAAGCAACCAGACAGCACGTAGGGATAAAGGGTGTTTTTCCCTCTACATGTCTTGGTGGATAAGGGAAGATTTATACATGTGTTTCTCAAGAACAGTAAAGGGACTTGCCCAAAGATCTGATCCACATTCTTGATCAAGAGACAGATCAAACAGCTTAACTGGAGAATTCTGAGCAAAATGTTTCTGTTCCTCTAACAGTGTGCTGTCCTGCCCTGATCCTGTCAGACTTATTTGCCTCAGGCTTAGGAATCCCCAAAGTATGACCTTTTTTTTGAGGACAGCCACATGTGCTTTCAGTCCCGCAGCTCTGCTCCTGGCTGGCTGCAAACGGAGAGATGGAGTTTGCCTCCAGCTCACACAGTGAGGGACAGCAAGGGGGGGCCGGATAGGAGGTCTGACATGGGGCTGCCCCTCTTCAACTGCTCTCAGCTTTCTTCTCTTCCAGGCAGACTTCTTCCCCCGTATCAGACACCTCCCTGCGCTGCCAGCATTTGTCTGAAAGACATTTCCCTTCCTTCTCTGACAGGGACAGTCTGAGCCCTGAGATCCAGTCTCCAGCTGTCTCCCAAACAGCACACACATCCCCTGCAGCTGCTCACCCTACCTCACAAAACCACTTTCTTCTTCTTTTCCAGGCAAATACACCAGATTCTTCCTTTTCCTATCACCTGCTCCAGCCACGTTAAACCCGGAGCCGAACTAGTTCCTCTGAGCAAACCAGGCTGATTTCTTTCCACGCTGTGTCCAGTGCCTCTGTTTTCCCTTTTGAGAGCTCCCTTGTTGACTCTCCCACCTCATCCCAGTCATAGCTGGTTCTCAGACCCATCCATCCCAGTCATAGCTGGGTCTCAGACCCATCCACCCCAGCTCATCAGAGCCTCTCAGCCAGGAGATGCTGACCCTGTCCCACTCCATCCTGTCTCAGCTATACAAGTTCATTCTGGCTTGTCCTGCTGTTCCCCTCTCACCAGCCCGGTCCCACGTCCTTCCAGTCATTCTTGTTTCAGTCCTCTCCTTTTCCTCCTCTCCACTTTTCATGGGCAGAGCCACCTCGTACTCACAGCACACACTGAATTCCTCCTCCCCCAGGCACCTTCCCCAGCTCCTCGCCAGGACCTCTGCCTGTCCAGCACTGCCCTTGGGCTTCCATCCAACAAGGCTTTCTCTCCTTCAGCTTTACCACTACGCTTCCCTTACTGACCCAGGGAAAACTCTCTCCCACCCTCCCTCCTCCAGCCAAATCTGCATCCCTTCCAGCTCCAGACACAGCCTATTCAGGCAAGATTTATAGTTTGTGCATAATCCCTGACGTGACTCCTTTGTGCAGCACCCTGGCATACATCTGTACCCATCCGGTGCTTGCTGTCAAACCCATTATCCTCCGAGCCCCCAGAGACTTTTCTCCTCCTGTGTCTCAGCACAAGGGGCTTGTTTAAAGACTTTCATTTGAAATGAACTTCATACATCCCTCGCTTGTCACACTAGAGTTGCTACTGAAGTCTCTCTGGCTTGGATTTAAGTACAGGCATTCCAGCGTCTGCGTTTCGCAGATGTTATTCCCTTACAGTTCTGCCTCCAGGAAAGACAAAGTTAGGGAGAGCACAGCCACAGGGACACTGCCGGGAGAAGGAGCAGCGTGCAGTGCCCAGCTTCCCTCCTCAACTCCCAGTCAAGGGACATGTGCAGCCTCAGCCTGCTCCCTCTCAGCCATCCCACAAGGTTTTTTGGCTGACAGCACCAGAAAATGCAAATCTGTCAGCCGCTAAATCCACCTTCTGAGACAAAGGGCAGGGAGCTGATCACTGTCTCAAAGGGAAGTGCATGCTCAGCCAAAACTGCCTGTTTCTTCACTCTCCCTCCCAAAACGAGTCCTTAAGCATTAATAACAAAAAAGAGTTGCTTCTACAACCAGAAAAATAAACAGAAGTAAAAAGAAACATGCAGAATAGAAACTGACAAGAAGGATGCTCGTTTTCTCCCCCTCCCCATCCCCTGCTGTGACACAGAACAGACTGTATTTAACATAACACTGAACCCCTCCTGGTTTCCTGTGCCATGAATAGTCTCCCTGAACACACAGGCACCTTACCTGGGATGGATGTCCACAAGCAGCACCAGGGTCTGCATAGTGATCACGTCAATCCGCTTACAGTGGAACCGTGCCACCTTCAGCACTTTTAGATATGTGAAACACAGGACTATAAGGGAGAGGAGGAAGCTGAGGCTGTGAAAGACCCCCGTGAAAATCACAAACTGTGTCCTATCCTCTGGTCTCTTGTTGTACAGGGTGCAGGAGGCATAGAGGTGATGGAAACCCACCCAGGAGAGAGAAGCTGCCACTATCGGGAACGACACCGAGTGTAACCACGTGTAGCTCAGTATGAGCGCAGCATCTCTGTACCTCATTTTGGAGTGATAACTTAGAGGGAAGACCACAGCAATCCACCTGTCAATGCTCAAAGCTGCCATGCTCAACATGGAGTTGGTGGTGAGAAAAGTCTCCAGGAAGCCCACAATGTGGCAGATCTGGTCTCCTCCTGGTTGACTCTTGTAAATGATCCCAGCCAAAGTCAGGGGCATGTTCGAAACAGTCATCAACAGGTTGCAGAAGGTGAGGTTGAGGATGAACAATCCCGGGACCTGCTTGCGGATGTCAGCGCTGTACAGGAAGCACATCAGCACCAGCACGTTGGCCAGCAGGGCCACGAGCATCAGCACCACCACCACGAAAGCCAGGATCACCTCCCAGATGCTCATGGTGCGTCCAGTCACAGGAGGGACATCTCCGAAACTGCGCCGCGCCGGCACCCGGGGAACATGGTGCGAGGCGCGCTCACCTCGCCCTCCTCCCCAGCCTGCTCGCACTCTTGCATGCCCCTCCGTATTTTTAGAAGAGCTGCAGGTTTTTTTTCTCCAACCTCCCCCTCCTCGCTGCTCCTTTCCACGTCAACGCTTTCCGAGACGTGCACAAAAGCACTGGGAATGCCCATCAAACTGCAAGGAGGGCTTAAAAAATATCAGCAGGACTGAACCACTGTCTCCATTCGGTCCATTCAAAGGAGAGCAGGTTATTCCGAGAAACTGCTCTCCTGAGATCCCTAATTATCAGCCCCAAGCTCGCAAGCAATTCACCGAGTGAATTGTGCTCTTTCTCTCTTGCTTTCTGTCTCCTCTCTCTCTCTCTCGCTCTCTTTCTCTCCCCTCCCCTCTCCTCCAACCCTCACTCCCTTCCAGGCTGAATGTAACCTGCTTTTTATGATCACAGATAAAAACCCCATTAATGGATTAAAGCATGTACACTGCTGGTGATTCGCAAACGTGATTATGTCATCCCCCTTCCACAACCCCTCCCCTTCTCCTTGCGACTGTGACTAGACTTTCCTCAAGAGAAATCCCATGCTTTCATTTAATTGATTTAGGCATTAATTTGCAAACAGTTGGGTAACCGAATTCCTGCACTCCAGCGTGTTTCCTACATTTCAGTGCATCACTTTCACAGTTGCTGCTTGCTCTCAGCCAGGGCAGGGGCTTTCTTTTCTCTGCATTAGCTGCACTCAATAAGATAGGGAAAAATTGATATATTCTGCTGCTTCTCCAGAGCTGTCATTAGGCTACTGGAATGGTTTTACTGCTCCAGTTTAGCCCTTTGCAGTCCTGTGTCTCCAAGCACCATGCGTAGGAGGAAAATGATTGTCTCCCTTCCTCCTTTCAAAGCAGGGAAGCCAAAGCCCCAAACGCCGCTGTAAGATGCCCAAGGTCACAGAGCAGGTGAGTGGCAGGAGCAGCAACGTGCTGCCCGTCTCAATCCTCACTCGAGCTTTCTCCCCTTCAACAGCCTTCGATTCTTCAGTCAAAGCCTCCCTCCCTGTGAGGGTGAGCACCCCGGGAGATCAAAACCAAGCAGCAGCTTGGCAAAGGCAACAGGAAGGAGTCTGCACTGCACATAATCAGGTGTTAAAATTAAGTTTGTTTTGAAGGATGGAGTGGGAACCGTTTTCTGATTGCCTTTCCTGTCCCTTTAAAACAGCTTTAACTGGAGATGCCGAGAGGTTGTGAGCAATGGGGACAGCTTCTCATCAAGGCAGCCAAGCTTTAATCCCTGCACAATAAGGAGGCAAAAGATACCCTGCAGCAGAGTTATTGTGGCTTTACTAAGTGCCTGGGCACGTGTGCGAGAGCTGGATGCTCAGGAGGATTTTCCCTGCGCTCCCAGCCCTTGGCAGAGCCCTGCACGCTCGATTTACAGCAGCTCCTCGTGGCAGAGGCTGGGGCTCACCCCCTGGGCAGCAGAGCTCTCACCCCACACGGTGTCACAGCTTCCCATCTCATAGCAAGGACCTTTCTCTCCTACTTCTGTTTTCTTAAACCAGGCTTTGATGGGCTGAAAACAAAGGGGATTCACTTTACAAGTCAGACCACCGTCAGCAAAGGCAGTTGGGACTCTCCGGGACAGTTTGGCCGGGGACACACACCCCACAGGGGAGGAGCAGCTCAGGGTGCAGAGCCCAGGTCTGTCCCTGAGCTCTGTCAGCTCCCTGTCTCCAGAACACCCATAGAATCAGGGAATGGTTTGGGTGGGAAGGGACCTTAAAGGCCATCTAGATCCAACCCCCTGCCCTGGGCAGGGACACCTCCCACCAGACCAGGTTGCTCCAAGCCCCCTCCAACCTGGCCTTGAACCCCTCCAGGGATAGGGCTTCTCTGGGCAACCTGGGCCAGGCTCTCACCACCCGCACAGGAAAGAATTTCTTCCCCAGATTTCATCTAAATCTCCCCTCTTTCAGTTTAAAACCATTCCCCCATATCCTATAACTCCACTCCCTGATGAAGAGTCCCTCCCCATCTCTCCTGGAGCCCCTTTAGGGACTGGAAGGGGCTCTAAGGTCTCCCTGGAACCTTCTCTTCTCCAGGCTGAACCCCCCCAACTCTCTCAGCCCTGACTTCATAACACAGGTGCTCCAGCTCCATGTCCTCATGCTGGGTGGATGTGAAGCAGCACTTCAGTGTCTGGTCTCTTCCTGCAGTGGGGACCTAAAGCCACCTGAGAAAAGCCTAAAAGTGACCCTTTCTCTAAACAAGAGGGCCCTTTACCCTCTCAGGAGAGGTATACTAAGGAGATGGGAGGGAAGATGCAGACCTTGCTCTGTGGCAGCAGAACCTCAACAACTTTCCTTCTTGGGTAAGAAACAACACGCCTGGCTGAGAAAGATGTCCCGGCATCAATAGCCTGAGCAGGGTGTCCATGTTACAGTCCCTTCCATGATACCAGCTTAAAGGTCAGCAAGTAAAGAGAGCTGCAGGCCCCCAGGAAGAAGCTATGTGAGTTGGGAGACACCAAGAGAAATGGGGAAGTTTGTAAAGATGTGGCAAGACTTAACATAAGACTAGGAAGGACAAGGAAAAAGGAAGGGAAAGCATGGTGAGATATGGGAAGCAGGTGCTCTGTGACAGTGGTGGTGGGGAAGATCCTACCTCCTCAGTGTCAAGGTGATATCTGGTTCCTCCTTCCCATGCTCAGCCTCCTCCTGGGCTCAAATAAACACTGCAAGGCCCCCAGCTGCACAAATCATTCACAGCCCAGCAGCACAGGCACTGGGTAAATTAGCCATTTATCTTGCCATGCAACACAGGAGGTGATAGGTTTATCAGGATGGGCTAGGTGTTTCAGTGGATTTTCCATGAGGGGGTCAATGTGGAGCTGAGGTGGAGGAAACAGTTGACAAATGGTAATGGTGGATGTATCTTGAAGGGCAGGAGAGACCAGCAGGACTGTGGACTGGCTCTGCTGGGTCTCCTTACTGGGGAGTGGGGAAGCACACAGGAGTGAAGAGCTGCAGGACTGTCTAGAGGAGACCCACTGTCTCTTCTGAGTGGTGTCTGAGCTCCTTCCTCCAAGACCTGAAGTCTCCCCTTCCTCCACCTATCTCTTTTTTGTCCCAAATATGGTATTGGAATACCTGTGTGGGAAAGCTAAATGAAAGCAGCAAGTCTGGCCTGTACTTCAGTAATTGTCGGTCTAAATGAATGAAACATTCCTAGTCCTGTGCTTTGCAGTTTACTGATTGCTTTGCCTTTTCCTATCGAGCTACTCCATGTTGTACAAGCTTCTTGGGTAAAGAAAACATCATTATCAGTAAAGCTAAACTCTCAGAGTTTACAGGAAAAATGAAGCAGCCAAAAAGCGCTTAAATCTACAATCAAGTGAAAAAGGCTTCTAGATTTCAGGAGAATGCTGAAGTTTTCTTTTGACTGATTTGAGTCTCTGCATGTATGTCTAACTCTAAAGGCCCAAGTAATTTACATAATTGATTCCCCTGTTGGTTATCCCTGCAGCTGAGGGTATTTACTGACTGCTTCTGGGTTTACTTATCATGCATAGCTAAGAGAGCATGATGGATCTATCAAATAGCTTCATTTTATACAAATCAGGAGGAAAGAATACGCTGTGCATATTTTATCACTGTAGAGGAAATGCAAGTGTTGCCCGTGAGTTCCTGATGGCAGGGAATGCAAGTTTGGTTTGTAATATTTCAATGAGAGACTACATTCGGAATTAGCAATAAACACTACCAATAAATATCAATTATCACCAGTGAACTCTGACAGTGCTAGGTCTGGGTTTGGAAGGTCAGGCCTCCTTTTGCATTTGCTCCATTATCAAGCACAAAAACCCCCACAGAACATCTATTGTATTTTATATATATTAAATACAGAGTGGACTGTGAAGAAGCCCATCAGATAGAGGAACAGGCTCCTACTGAGAGACCTGTGTCCTCTGTGGCCATGGGGACAGTTCACCAAATCTCTCCCCTCTGTGCTTTGCCCTATGAACTCATGGGGACAAAGGCAGGGTGTTTGTACACAACAGGGCCCTGATCCTGAGCCTAAAGGCCTTAACTTAATCAAATAATGAGTTTTATGCACAAACAAATGGTTCTAGAAGGATTACACAAATCTCTTGCCATTCTTTTACAAGGGCCTATAGCTAATGGATTTGTGGCCTAAATACCACATGCATACCAGTTTACCCCGACAGCGATATGATTTGTATTCATATTTTACTGAAAGGAGACATATTGCAACAATATGAAACTCCTTTAGATAACAGGTTAATTTATTACTGTCCATGCAGTCATTTTTATTACATTTTTGTCTTTATTTGGCAATGGACAAAGGCATGAAGCTGATTAAACCTTCAATATTTTGGTTTGACCTTTCAATTTAAAAAATTCTACAACATGTGGATGGAAGATTTGTCTTTTCTGGGATGTTTGTGAAGGGGAAAAAGCTTTCTCTGCACGTTGTCCCACTGAGACAAGACTATGAAAGAACTGCTTGGGATAAACAAAATTTCAAAGTTATGTGCAATGTATCCTATATAGGAGGCTATTTTGATGACCTAACTAAAACATGTAAGGCATTAATTTCATAGGAAACCGGTGTTTAAGGCTTTACACTACTGGGAAAGCTACTTGAAATTGCAACCTGAAAATCCATTTGAGGTCCGATGCATTTCCTGTGTACTGAGAGCTGTAGCTCTCCAGTTTTTTTGTCAAATTTTGGGATCTCAGTTTCATGATTTCAGTGTACTGAGAGCTGTAGCTCTCCAGTTTTTCTCTGTCAAATTTTGGAATCTCAGTTTCATGATTTTGCTGCACTTTCCTTTTCCTGTTGTCTCACCTTCCTCCTTTGATCAGCGGTGTACAAACTTTGCAGGACTTTAATGAGAGGAGTATTGACATGTGGCAGAGATTGTTACTCCTTTATCAGTGTCTTAGCCAGCTCAAAGACAACCAATTTCTGCTGCACTTTCCTTTTCCTGTTGTCTCACCTTCCTCCTTTGATCAGCGGTGTACAAACTTTGCAGGACTTTAATGAGAGGAGTATTGACATGTGGCAGAGATTGTTACTCCTTTATCAGTGTCTTAGCCAGCTCAAAGACAACCAATTTCCCCTGGGAAGTCAGTGTGCCTGCAGACAGCCCGTGGATATTTCCTCTTGCCTCCATCAGCTTTTACTTTTTGCTTCACGGCTGTTTGGAGAGTTTGCAGTACATTCATGAACTGTGGAACCGGGTTGTTTCCCTTTATTGTCAGTTAAACCAAACTTTAGTAACAGTGGTATCTTTAATCTGATTATTTGAAGGTCAGGTGTCACACTGGAAAAAAAAAAAAAGCGTTCTCCTCTTTTATGTGAGTAAGATAATGGCTCATGAAATCATCTTTCTGCGGCATCGACAGTAAAGTCACACTGATTGCAGCCATCAGAATTTCACCATATACGTATGGTAGGGATAATGTGAGTAATGACTTGTGTAATGTCTGCATACTTTGTCAGGATGGCAGACAGACCTAACGGGGCAGCTGGCACTGGTAGTTCATTGCTCCATTAACAGTGTCGGAAGCAGCGGAGAATATTTTCCTCTGCGTCTCCAAAATCGTAACTTTTGAGTCACTGAGTGGAAAGCGATTTCAGCCTTTGGTGGCTGTGCCAGGACAGGGTATCAAGAAGAGAAGGCACAAGGAATCTCTTTAAGCACTCATGTGAGTTCATGTTGGTCTGTTTTCAGCCCTGTACCATGCAAAACCTTGCCAAGGTGGAGAGAGGATGTCACCGTGCAGAGGTAGCTGCTGTGCCTTCTCCATCACCTTCATTGAATGAAATTTCTTTTACTTCAGCCCCAACTCTTCCCAGCACCAAAAAACTAGTATCCTGCAGTAGTTTCTAGCCCATTTCCTTGCTCTCCAGTAGGTGCCATGTGTTGCGCACACCGAATACTGCATGTACACTGGGACTAACTGGGGCTTACTGGCCAGCCAGCTGATTTCTCATGAGCTACTGCTTTGGGGAACGGGGGAGAGGAACCCTCTGCTGCAATGCTGTGTAGTAACAGCTACAGCAGTGCTGCCCACCAGGTGAATTATCCATGCCCAGGTTGTCACTGTTGGTTTGCTTCATGGAATTACAGAAACATCAGGTCTTGATGCACATGGTTGATGCTTCTGGCACTTCTGCCTGCCGGATGGATTCTCAAGGTCTCTTAGGGCAGCCGAGGAAATCAAATCAAGCCAGCAGCAGCAGCAAACCATGGGAACCTTTGAGTCAGGGGCTTTTGTGGGTGGATGTGTGTGTAGGTGGAAGGCACAGCTCTCCCTTTCCCTGGGCTGCTTTTGAACCAGGTGAGAGCTTTCTTCCTGGGGACCAATTAGTGGATTAGCAAGCTCAGTCCCTTGGTGTGAGTAGGAGAATAACTTGGTCTCTCTGTGTTATTCCTGTAAATGCAAGGTGTTAAATGACATATTCCAGCATGGGGTTTGCTTCATAATTTATATTCTGGAATTACTCTATATCAGTGTCATCGATGACGCAGATATTGAGTCACACTTCATATTGAGCTATATTAGAATAGCATTCATGTAAAGGAGAGAGTGCATGGATGTACCTGCTTTATTTGACTTACTTAATAAACAACATAGGGCTCAAAGAAAAGTTTGCTCAATAAGTCCTAGCTGCACCTTCCATTTCTCACCAAAAAAAAATATTTATTAGCAAAGAATAATTAGTTCTATTTTAATTTTTTAAAAGAAGTAATAGACTTTTACTTTTGTTTTCTGGTAATTATTTTTTTTTCATTCTCAACCTGGTTTTATTCCTCTCCTCTTTCTTGCATGCAAATGAAATAAAAGAATAACTAATCTGAAGAGAGAGAAGTTGAGAAATTAAAATCAAACAAACAAGAACCCCTCCCCTATTTAAAATAAAATTATATTAGCACATCCATAATATTGCAGCCTTTAGGATAGTATCAGTACTTTCAGAGAGGGGGAAATTAAATTTTCCATCTGCTTTTTCACCATTCATCTTCTTGCATACACATGTGCAGAGGTGAGAATTACGCAGCACATCCCAACACCCTTTTTGACCCAAGCCCAGGAAGGTATTTCTAGAAAGGCTGATTTCTAGCCTCCAGGATCTGTTGGAACATTATCTAGTATGTTACTGGCACCAGCTGAACGAGAATTGCCTTTGGAAAACGGGGAAAAAGGAATTCATGCTTTTGAAAGTCTACTTAGATGATGCCATCATTATTTGCAAGCTGCACAGCTGTTCTGATGTTATTCACATGAAAACATGTCAATCAAGTACCACCTGAATTTAAAAAACTGTTATTATTGCTCTGAGTTGCTCTTATGTTTTCCTGTCAATGTTGTCAGCGGATGAGAGCAAACTGATGTGTGTGTAAAAGGGGCTCCGTGAGTACCCACGAGGTCTTCTCCCATGAGGAGTAATGAGGACTTCATCAAATATTGAGACTGTCTTGACAAGAGCTCATGTGTCACAACGGATGGCAATGGCCTTTCCTTTTCCAGGCTCTCCATGGGGATGTGGCGTGGTCCCTCAGAAAAGCGGAGCTGCCTCGCGAGCCGATGGGCAGTAACTTGAGCTCCGTGTTTGGGACTCATGGCTGGCAGAGGTCCAGCACGAGTTTACAGCTAACAAGGATGGCTTCACCTCCATGCTTGTAAATACTTAAAGGGTGAATGTCAAGAGGATAAGTACAGTCTTTTCTCAGTGGTGCCCAGTAACAGGACAAGAGGTAACGGGCACAAACTTAAACATAGGACGTTCCATCTAAGCATGAGGAGGAACTTCTTTCCTTTGAGGGTGGCAGAGCCCTGGAACAAGCTGCCCAGAGAGGTGGTGAAGTCTCTGTTTCTGGAGACATTCAAAGCCAACCAGGATGCCTTCCTGTGCAACCTGCTCTAGATGGACTTGCTCTGGCAGGGGGTTGGACTAGATGATCTCCAGAGGTCCCTTCCAACCCCATATCATTCTGTGATTCTGTATAATTCATGACTGTTTAGGCACAAGCTGTGCCTTCCTTTGTTCATAAACTGTAGAGATCTGTGATCATCTTGGTTAATTTGCAGTAGGAATGCTGGAGGTCTCCTACAAATCCAAAGGCACTGTGTTTTAGCTGCATCTACCCACACGCTGGAGGAAAGCTTTGTCCTGAGACATTTGTGCTTGTTCAGGTGACTTCAAAAGTGCCTGACAAGATTTAGAGACCCATGGACAAATGACAAGGCAATGCAACTGGAAAGGTGCTCATCCAGGGAAAGGGAAAGTAATTAAGCTTAAGAGTGGCCTCTAGTGCCCTGCTCATAAGGCCACTTGAGATGTGACAATCAGCCTAGGATTTAAACTGTCATGGAAAAGTCTTGGATCTATGAAAAGCAAGGAATATATTTTAGAGGAAAAATAAAGGCAGTCACTAATTAAAGACCCAAAATATTCTTGGGTGTCTGAAGACAGGTGAAACAAATTCATTCCCGATGTTTGTGGGGAAAAGGCAGGACTGAAGTCGCCAGATACTACATTTTATATTGATCCCAGGTTCTGATAACCAAGTGGTATCTGTCACATCTACACTCTTAGAGGCAGAATTTGTTCTCTTTACCCTGTAGTTCTTCAAAATGTCAGAGCAGAAATCACTTTTGTCACATGTGCTCTTTTTAGACATGCAGGATTTCAATTTCCTCTTGTTTTAAACTGGGCTGGCTCCTTCTCACTCAGCAAAGACAAAAATAGAGGCTTGCAACAGAAGGCTTTCAAAATGATACGTAGATGGCAGCGCCTGTTTCTATATAAAAAGTCATACATGAGCACACACTCATAAACTTCCATTTAGCAATTATCTAGGTATTTTATTTTTTGTAACTGCTTCTAGTACAGCAATTTTACGTGGATATTCATATTTATTCACATCTTCGCATGAAATTATGAAAAGTCTTATCTTGTGATTGAAATAAATGATTTATGCATTTTTTTTCTATTAAGGAGGGTACCATTTCTGCTCTTTCTAATAAGTTCTGCAGGGGAGGAGGTCATTATACATATGGGGATGATCTAACCAAATACATCTGCTTTATTAATGAAGGATATTTGGATCTTTGCCTCAGGCTGGGCAGAAGAGTTTGGGTTCAAAAATAGTTTTCATTTACATTATCATATGTATTTTTTTACACAGATTTCTTAGGTCCCCTTACTGTGCTGGAATTGTGGACTTCAGAACTCAGCTAATTGTGTATCACCTGCAAATTCTCCACCTGATTTTAAATATGCTGGAAAGCTTATTAATGCCATTCCAGCCCAGGAAAGGTGACATTCAATTCATAGGTCTCAAAGAGACTAAAAGACTTATTGCAAAGCAGTCTATTAAAGGCTTAAGTTTTCTCCCTGTAACAACTCTTCTGGGTTTGTGATTCCTTTGGTTTTGTTATATGTTGATAAGGCTTTTGTAAGCGTTCTTTTCACTGGAAGGTTTTCTACAGGTCCATTAATTTTAAGGACTTTGAAAGTCTAGTTTTAATTATTGCTTTAACTGGCTTACCATGTTAATGAAGGAATTATGCAATCCCTTCCATAAGCCCAGGCAGCCTTTTTAAAATAGATATGTTATTTCCAGCCCCGTAGTTTGGGAAGCACTGCTAATGAGGTACCGCATGCCCTCACTTTCAGTTCAGCCTTTCCATCTTCAAATGTTACCAGCTTAGAAGTTTTCAGTTAGAACCTGTGAATCTAACTTAACGTTTTACAGTCAAAATGGAGGGCAAAAAGGAAGTGAATAGTAAATATACTTGGTTTCTGTGTTAGTTCAAAACGATCACTTGGCCATCGACCACAGCCAGCAGGTTTTTAGACAGACTGTATCACATGAAAGTACCACAAATGTAGCTGAACTGGAATTTCTTTGTAATCAAGAGTAACGGAGCATCAGCCCCTGTTTGAAAAAATTCTTCCTTCTAGTATCAAATTTTTAAGACCATGATAAACTGGAAGACCTGCTTCTATGACTCTTTATTGCCACCAGACAGGACCTTATCCCCGAGATATCCTATCTGTCATTTCACCAGTTGCTTTCTATAGCTGGGAGCAAACACAACATTCATTTTATTGCAAACCATGTGCGGTGGCTCTCCTCAGGCCTAGGGCAGAGCATGTTCCAGCCAAAATACAAATGCAAAACTAATTGGTGAGTGAGTGAGCGAGCTCCTGTAGCTGATAGATGCTGGTGCTGCAGCCTGCCTGGAGCAGGGGGAGATGTCTCAGACTTACAAGAGCTCACAGAGGTGCTGGAGTCAAGAAATCAGAACACTCTGCAGGACCGTAAATGAATTTTAGCAAAATGAAAACACAAAGTGACAAATGTGCAAATAGCATCCTAAGTTGGACAGGAATGTTGCTGAAGAATTAAGCAAAATCCTTTTGCGTTTCTGTTGGGTGAACACTTACTGCGATGTGTGTGGGTGCATGGATCAGAAAGCTACACATCAAGCATTGGTTTAACTCTCCTGAAGATTGGTGCTTGCTAAGAAATAGGGTGACTGTATTACACTAATTTCTTTAACTCATCTTGCTTAATTTCAGTTAGCATATAAGATATCATTTATATGCACAGTCAATAAAAGATAGTACTAGTGATTGATTAATAATGTCTCAGACAGTTTCAAGGACCACCTCTTCAAAACTGCTTAATGATGAAGGAAACTTGTAATGTATTAGCACTTTTTTGGAAGGACTACTCTTCTCCTCAGGAAATAATGAATCACCTGATAAAGAGCTTTAAAGCCTTTTTTATTTTTTTCCTCCAGTTCTCATCATGCCCCAAGACCGAGGATGACTGAGATGACTTGAGCCATCCATACTGCCTTTGCAGGTTAGTTCTCATCCATGAAAATGTGTGCCCCAAGACCGAGGATGACTGAGATGACTGAGCCATCCATACTGCCTTTGTAGGTTAGTTCTCAGCCACGAAAATGTAAGATGGTCTGAATCCTCTTTTGGTGGCATCAGTGGCAAAGCATTCGTATATTTAATAAGATCTTGTTTTCCTGTTAGTCTTGAAGCAAAGTAGGCTTACAGAAGGGATGAATGGGAGCAACATAAGACAAATAACAAAAACTGTTTATCTTTTCTTTAGGTTAACATTACCAGACAAAAAGAAACAGGAGTTAAATTTCCAAGAGGGAGCTCAGTAAGTGACTAATTGCAAAATAAAAACCACTTTGGAGACTCCCACCAAAACACAGGTCATGGTATCCATCTACCTAAGCAAAGTAGGCTTACAGAAGGGATGAATGAGAGCAACATGATAAGACAAATAACAAAAACTGTTTATCTTTTCTTTAGGTTAACATTACCAGACAAAAAGAAACAGGAGTTAAATTTCCAAGAGGGAGCTCAGTAAGTGACTAATTGCAAAATAAAAACCACTTTGGAGACTCCCACCAAAACACAGGTCATGGTATCCATCTACCTTTTTTGAGTGTAAGTCTCACATTAAAAAAGAACCCCTTAACAGAGTAAGCACAGACAAAAAAACATATTGTCACTCCCCTCCTACAAACATGGGGAAAACCCAGCAGGATTTGTCTTCCTTTCATTAAGTAGCTTATCCAGAAGAGTATTGAGGTCTGGTTTTGAGACAGAATTTAATGTTTTTCCAAGATACATAGCTGCCACTGCAGCCTGTGTTCAATAGGTTGACAACATCCCTCATCTCCCCGCTGGTGTAGAACATGTAGATAAAAATCCTCAAAAAAACTCATAACCTTTCAGTCAACTATAACTCTGCCTTGTCATCTTCTTTAATATTTTTTAAATGCAGTAAATGTTTAAAATAAACCCAAACAATGAAATAGCAAGTATTGGCTGCTTTCTCCTGTGTTCTTATCAGTCAGTGTACTCCATGTGGGCTGCTGATAATGAAAGAAAACTTATGTAAAACTCATGCTGAGAGACAGAGCCAAACTGGCGTCCAAGATCAGCAAGCCACTGATGGAACAATTTGGAAAACTACCCAGTTCTCAGTAGTACTGTGCGATTATCAGCTGTAAGCAAACGGGGACAGCTTCAGTTTATTTTTACCAAGGACTTCTCATAACTGGTCTCAAGCGAGTTCCTTTCTGCAAAGGAAAAAGTGACTTTAAATCTACATTCATATAGATTATTTCCATGTCTACTAGCTACTCCATTCGTCTTTTTAAAACACTTCTGATAGCAGCCATGAGAAGAGAAGAGAAAAGAAAAAAGCAACCTCACAAGAAGAATTAAGATTTGTGGAGGGACCAAGTGAGGACAGAGACCCTGAAGTGATCTGTTATATCCTTTATATTATAATATTCTAGAACATCTTTGACTTTTCTTATATTAAATTTCACCTGGTAGTTGAGAGTCTAGCTACAAAATCTAATTATAAGGCAGAAAAGAAGAAAGTGATGAAGTTTTGTCTATGTCCTTAATCACTATTTGATTTTTTATCAACCCTAGGCATAATAAACATCACCTGCAATTATCTCCCACGCAGAAAGATTACTTCCTTTTGTCATGAATACCTGTCATCCAGACCCAGGAGCCCTGGGTTGTTATTACTCGGAGCTCGAGGAACACCTGCGTTTTCTTGGCAAGCTCTGGAAATGATAATGCTTTAGCAGTATTCATGTAAGAATTTCCTCTGCATTCATGAGTATCTCATTGATCTGGTAACTCTAAAGAGAGAAAAATTCAAGGAGTTGCTGACTGATTTCTTTTCATGGTGCCGAGGATCTTCCAGTCTTGATCACAAGTTTTAGACGGATTAAACAGTCACAGAAAGTCCTCACTTTAGTTATTTGTGGGAAAGCTGAACCCCACAAGGATTTGGACAGAAAGCTGAAAATGTCTTTTCACTTTCCCGGCAATGATGTTTTCTCTTATGTAAAAGAAAAAAAAAATCTACTTATTGATAAAAAAAAAGATTTATTCTCTTTTCATTTTAAGATGGTATAATTCAATTAGTTTCAAGGAGATGTTAATCCTCTACCTCCGGACCCCGGGAGGGGAGGAAGCACTGCAGCCAGGAGTATCTCCACGCCTGGGGACACAGGCAGTGCCTTCAAAAACGGCTCTAAATGCAGAGTCCCACATGCCATGCCAGAAGATCCTATTCAGTAATAACTCTCTGCTTAGCAGATCAGGAATTAAGCTACTGGTTTAAGTACTGTTTAATAATTTAAGAACTATGAGAGGAAAAGTGAGCATGTTTGCATGTGTCATGTATGCAAACTTCTGTTTTGGAATATGAAAAATGACTAACCTTTGGCCTGGGGAGGTCTTTCCATGGCTGAGGGCACCTTGACAACACTCTGGTGCAAATCCCTTCCCCACACTGTCACAGTGGGGTTGTCCAAGAGCAAAGAGCCTGCCTGAAGCTATCCTAGATGTCACAGCCTCCAGTCTGCTGCCACCTTACAGGCACTCAGCCTGCCTCCTTGGTTGCATCTAATATAAATCTGTTGGAGAGTGTGGTACCAACTGGTATTCACATCTGTGTCAATTATTTCCCTATAGGTTACTCAAAGATGGAGTGATTACTCAAGCAAGGTGATTGAAAGGGCACAAAATCTGAATCTTTGATTCCAAAAGGCAGAAAAATATCTGCTCATGAATTCCATGTGGTCCTTGGCATGATTTCCAGAAGGAAATCTCATAAGATTTTGCCCATCTGAGTGGCAAGTAAAAGCCACCTTAAAAAACCTTGATGGAGTGGAGGAGATGATAAAGCAATGCTGAAGCAAACTCGGGTGCAATATCAACAAACAGCTTGCTTGGTCTAATAAATTAAAAGTGTAATTCTAGAGGCAGCCCACCTTGGTTAGCAGCAGGGACATCCAAGCCATGCATTCCCAGGGTTCCCAAAGCAGGATAAAAGCTCATGTTTATCCACAGAATCATGAATCAGCTCGAATCAATATTTCTGTTTTAAAGGCGGGTTTGGGATTTTTTTTTTCTTTATAAGCCTCACAGGATGAGGACTGCACTGCTAAAACTCACTTTAAAATAATTTTTTCTGACAAGACGTACATCAATGAAAATACAGGTCTGTAATGAAAGTGATGGCACAAGTTTATAGCACTGCAAACACAAACAAGTAATGACAATATCTCACAGTAATGCTCTGATTTTTACATATATAGTCTTCAAAAGTCATTTTGCCTTAGTGAGATCCCATGAGGGCTTAACCCACAATAAATTTGAGCAAAAGGTTCGTGTGGTTTACCAGCATTAAATTAAAGGGTCTAATCTGTGGTGGCAAAGGGGATGAGGGAGTGTGTAAAACATCCCCCTGTGGATACTCTGGTGTGGATGGTGTCCCTGGCTATATAATTCTCTCTTTCCTAATAGAAATATAGCTATTTCTTTCCTGAGCATGATAATGACCCTTGCTTCTGTAATCTTTCTTGGCAAATTAGATAGATAGATAGACAGAGATACAGATAGAGATATAGATAATATCCTTGAATATTCCAGGATATTACCTTTATCCACCAGAGGATACTATTACTTGCTATGCAAATTTATTGAGCAGTACATTAGATGACTCACCGTAGAAAGCTGTATTGCAACATGGGCGAAAAAAGGTGCAGGACATGCAAGAAAAATTCTAAGAGGTGACATGTTATCCAAACTGATCTTTAAATCTTCTAAGAGAATCTGGTAACAAAGTGCTATGTCTCATTTCCTCGATATTTTTATTGCCCCATTGCAAGATGCTAAACTTCGCATATAGAAAGTCAAGGAGGCATTTCTGATAATCTGATTTTCAGAGTAACGTATCATTTCAATACCTCCTGGATCAGATGTACCATATTAACTCCAAGTATTAAAGTAACATGAATTCTAAGAAGGAATGGGTTTATATGAACACCTGTGGATATAGGTGGGAATGGGCTTTGGAAAGCAGGAACTGGGAATTGTGACATACCTTATGAAAACAACGATCTGCTCAGACTTCCAACCACATTAGCAAAATGTCTTCTAGCTACATACTTGGATCACCTGGGATCTCTCCTGACTGCAACCAGGCTCTGCAGCTGCAGACATCTCTCTATTTATCTGCTGCTGTCTCTTCCAGAGGAAGCCCTCATTATTAAGTTCTCCTTCAGTGATTTACTGAACAAATGTTGAAAGAGTGTGGTGGTTGGGGTTTTTTTAACAAGAATAGCATCCTCGTTCTGTTTTCTCTAAAGATATGCCTTCCAAGTTTGATGAGTCTTAGCCCTGCACACTTAATTTCCAGATGAGCGTGGCAGCATTTCTTGTTTTCTCAATACAGAAAGATTAAAGGGACAAGCAGAATCTGGTATTTTCTAACAGGGTCTGAAAAATTATGGTTTCTGGGTTAAGGCTGGTTTTTTTCCAAAGAAAAGTCTCACAGGTGAGAAAGACATAACAACAAGAAAGGCTTTCTTAACTAATACACTGAAGAAACTGTTCAGGAACAGTTAATCCCCCAAAAAGATATTTCTTGAGCAATTCTGGCAAGAGTAGACAGAAAAGACTATTACTTATGTCTCTTGTTGTTATTTACAGTGTGGGTACGAGGTGTCAAGACACAAGTCTACTGGAGTTTTGGTATTTTAGATAATTCTCTCTTCCACAATCAGTATTATTTTTCATTCATGTCACTTCTATTTTCTTTCCATTGTCTGCTTTAGACTTTCATCCCTATCCCATTTAAGGCCTGATCCAAAGCTTGTTGAAGTTAGTAGAAAGGCTTATGGAAAGACTAGTGGAAAGTCTCTGAGGCCTTTTAATTAACCCTTGTTAAACTTGGTGTTCATAGAAGGAAGCAGTTGTGTTCTCATGCTTCTAGTTTATTTATTGCCCTAACAGCCTGAACTTATATGCAGTCATGGATTTCTGTAGTACTCTAATTCTTAAAAAATTGGTTTCTGTCCATAAACATGTACAAGCTTCCTAAACAGCAGTTATTTCTTTAGCAAAAAGAGTTTTATATTTGTATGGCCCGGGTTGTTCTAGTTGGGACTTTAAGTGCAATAAGTACTAGATATAAGATACATCACAGCTTTTAGAGTTAATTTGGTTAGTTTAATGATAAACATGTATTTTATTCAACTTCTTATCTGAAATTTATCAGCCTCAAGACACTCTGTAGCTGAGGTTATAATTCAATATTTAATAAACTGTGTAGGCATAGACTGCCATTAGAATTCAATAAGAGTGGTATTTCAAAGAGCATTTGGTATAAGGGCTGACACACACTCAAGTGGTTTGTGCAATACAGACATGCAAGGAAAGTTTTCCAGTTTTGTCAAATAAAACAGCCTTAGGAAGGCATGGCAAAGGGTTCAAAATGGGGAAGAAGTCCTCAATGTTATCTCCAGTGTAATATAGGCTTAGCAAACAAACTGGTTTAAAAAACAATGTTTTTTTTCTCTTACCAGCAGTGCAAAGCAACTCACCTCCTTCCTGCCCCTCTACCCTTTCCTCGTGGCTGCCATACCTTGCCAGGGAGAGTAACATTACAAAACTGAGTTTTAATATGATTTATGTCCTGGACCTGCAGAGGAGTAACCACAGTGAAATCAGCTTGGCATCTACGAACCATCATGAGTCTGGGGAAATAACATTCAATTGTCATGGGCCTCTTGTGTCAAACCAGACTGCAATGCAGAGCTTTGATTTAGTTTAACAAATCCAAGTTAAATGCTTCAACTTGGGCATGCAGAAGAAAACCTTTTGCTTCCATTTAGAAAGTTAAAACCAAATGTTTTGCCATATCCATCCTTCTTTTCAACTTTCCATTCTGCAAATCATTCAGCTTGCTGACTTTTCAGCTGGCCTTCGGAAGAAAAACATCAGGCTTTTCCACGGAGTGGAAAAAGAGCGGGGGAAAAAAATGCTTATGCAAAACCTAATTGGCAGTAGGGAATAATATCAGATTTCTGAAAAAATGTTTATGTATGGCAACCCTTGCTGCTTAACTGGCAGGCAGGCTGAAAAATGCAGCTGGATTAACCGTGTCCCAAACTCCTGGTTTTCCTGAGGAAAGTGACAGTGCCTGACACGGATGCCAGAGCAGCAGTGGGGAGGTGATGGTGGAGACATGAGGAGGAGCAGTGGATCCATATCATTCCCAGTTCTGCAACTTTTCTGCTGAATAACAAAGAGCAAGAAGCTTTCATTCCCCCCAGCTGCAGCCTCCCTCCCTGGCAGCTGAGGAGCAGGCATGGCCCTGAACTAAAGGATTTTGCTATTTAAAGAGTGTTTAAATGTACAGATATTAATTCCTCTGTGTGAGCAACGCACCCCTGCATTTTCCTTTCTCATCAGTTAATGAGAAGATTCGTTAACAGCAGCATCTCTGCAGTCTGTCAGACCTCACTGTGGTCTTATTCCGTATGGAAAAAGCAGCCAAATGTATTGAATCCAATTAAGTTCACTTTTAAAATTAGAACGAGAAATAATTGACAGTGAGTGTCTGGGAAATTTTTCACACAGAAAAGAAATGGTGAGTTTTGCTTTCCCATAAACTTGCTAAAAGCTTAAATATCACTGCGCTTTAGGAGAGTTTGGGAAAAATGTTGTGTTTGATTCTCAAAAATCAACATGAAAAGGGTGTTTGGAAGTGGAAATATTTTTGTTTTCAGAACAAAACCCTCAGAAAACATTATCCTCTCTCCCCCTCAGATTTGTGTGACAAGTTTCACTGGCTCAAATAAAATGTATTTATTTCCAGAGAACTCTTTGAAGAAGATGATTTTGAAAGGAGCTGACTTTAGTTGTTATCCTACACTTTTTCACATTTTATTAACTTGACTCTTAACAGATGGCGTTTAATGAATAATTACACAGTAATGAAAAAAATATTTTGCATTTAAAGAAAGCTTTATGCAGATTTACTAATCAATTTAGACACTGTATCTCATTTGTTTATAGTACATCTCCCAACTGGAGTGTAATTATCTAACTTTGTACCTATATTTAACTGTCTAAATTGAAGGAAATAAAACAGAGTTGAAGTAGCTAATTGTCAGCGTTACCCACCAATTTGTTTTGAAGGATTAATCAGTACAGAAGAGAGTGTGAGCTTAAAATATTCTAGGCTTTTATAGGTACTGAAGAATAACATTTGTGAGTGCTTCCCTCGTGTGGGTACTCCATTACATGGTGCTATATTCTACAAAATCCACTAAATACCTGTTGAAATGTGCAATTAGCTGAAGTATCACAGCCATTTTTCACTGCAATAAAATGGTAGATGGAAGAAAAATAGAGACTTTCAGTGTACTGTAAAACATGGTGCACCTTACCATTCAGAACTGAGAACTTATTAACGATGATGAACCTGATCCAGCTGCCCCTTGAGCCCAGGGAAGCCACCCCACAGATTGCTCAGAGCCCTTCACCTGTTCCCTGAAGGGCATTGTTTTAAACCTAATTCTTGGTATTTAGGTTTTCCCAAATTTGGGAACTATGTTTTCCAACTCCTGTGGATGTCTTTGCACTCACACAAACACCAACCCCTCCCCAGTCTCCCCATCCCTTGAGAACCTCTTTGGTCCTTTCACAACTCTTCCTCCCTTTCCCTTGTTTGGCTCTCCCTTAACGCTCCTCATGCCCAGACCCTCCCTTTCCCTTGTTTGGCTCTCCCTTAATGCTTTTGGATGCTCCTCATGCCCAGACACATTTTTATTCACGTTTGAGCTTTCAACTTGTAAAGCAGAACTAGCAAATCCCAGCAATATTCTATTTGTCACAGAGCTCACCACTCAGCAGAGCCACAAATGAGGTGTACTCACTCCGCTGTTACGTGCTGCAAAAGCCACCCCAGGGACCAGCAGTGGCGTGAGGAGCTGCAAGAGAAGCTGATTTGGTGGGGCCGAGAGGCATGATTGGATTTCACAGTCCTTGCGCGGTTTTATGTCTTTCAACTGCTGTCACTGAAGATTTTCCATTCTTCTCAGCTTTTTTTCTTTTCCTACAAAGAATACTGCCCTGTTTGGGTTTAGAAAAGAGAAAAAGCCTTTTACTTAAAAAGGAAAAAAAATTCAAAAGGAATGCAACACTCAAGCAGCACCCTGGGGCACTGCCTGATGTAATTTTTTTCTTTATTTTGCCTATCTATCTCCTCCCTGCTACATCTGTCTTGGACTCCATATTCTGAAAGATTATTATGTTAAAGCTTTTATATCCAGTGTAACTCATCTAAAACCCCCGTAGGGTTTGGTGTTCTGTGTGTACTCTCCAGGTATTTTTCGGCTCTAGAAGCAAATTGTAGAAGAATTTAGAACTAATATTTAGGTCACTTCAGCTAAGTACATGAAAATTTTAAGCAAATAAGTGAAATTACAGATCAATTCTCATCTAGTCCCTTGTTTCTTCTAACACTTGAGATGGGTTAGAAGGACTAAAGGTTGTTATCTCCTCTGTTTTTTTTAAAACAAGCATTGTAGCTGATCTGAAGAACTGTTAGAATAAATATTTCAAGCATGTATTTGTATTGATTAATAGCAAAAATAACAAAGAAAAAGAACCTGCATTGTTGCTGTTCTAAAGTGTGTTGCTGATATTCTACATGACACTAAAGAGCACATTTAAAAGGTCGTTTGGCACACTAAATAAATTTAACTGCATGAACGTCACATCATTTATCACAGATGTGGGGATGTATCGCTGCAGCGAATGAAGTGATGCCCGAGCAGGAGTGTCCCCGAAGGTAAGCAGATGGCCTAAACTGCAGAAATTGGTGCTGGTAGGTTCTTCTTCAGTCTCCTGGAGATGGCAGGGATTTTCTCGTGCAGCAAGCATGGTGAAGACATTGATTTGCTGCACCTGCTGCATGTCAGATCCTCCTCATGCTCTTCTTTCCCACGTGGGTGGGAGAGCATCCTTCCACTCTCAGAAGAGCAAAAACTTCTTTTTGACTCTGCTGAAGTCACTTCAAAGTATATGTTTGAAACAGCCGTGAGGTCAGCATCTTTGTAACTGCCTGGATGTTATTCCCAAGAAGTGAGAAAGTGTTAGGAAAACACTGTGCTGCACTCAGTGTTTCATGTTCTCCTCTGGTACTGTACCCGAGAGCAACAGCTTAACACAGCAAAGAACAGATATTATGTGCCATCAGATAAGTTCACTCAATACAAGCAAAACATGCCCTGTGTATGTAGTATAAATATATGATGTACTGGGTAGAAACACCCTTTTTAGTTATGAGTTGCTACCTGTGGCTGAAAACATTTGCAGTGCAATGTGGATGGCTATCATGGGAAACCTAGAGAGAGAGCAAGTCAGAGAGATCTAGATTGATCCAGACAGCTTTAGATTCAGAAATAGGAGGGAAGATGTGGTAATTGTAAGCGGTAAGTCTCTTGACTGCCTGTTGCCCTAGTTGCTCTTTCGGTGACAAGTCACTTTAGGGAGGCAATCTAACTGTTCTTGGCATTCTGCCTACAGGGAGCAACTTAGGAAGACTGGAAAATGTCAAACTGTACAAAGGAATTGTTAACCCTGCTCCGGGAGGGAAGAGTGTTAATGGAGAAGAGGGCAAGAATAACTGTGAGAAAACCTCTCAGCTAACGGCCCATTTTGCTGTCACCATTACGGAGAGAGAGCACAAAACTGGAGGAAACTTTTCTGCCAGGCTGGTCTAACTCACACCAGGGATGGAAAAGTCCTTTTTGGCCTCAGACCACAGAGGTGGCTCACAAAGCCCTCACTTGTTGTCCTCAGTCCTTCAGGAATACATACAGAAACAATGGAGAAAGAGGCCATGATTTGCTGCTCATATTTGTGGTGAGCCACAGGCTTCAGTGAGCAAGATCAACTATGTCAGGATCATTTGATTATGAAATCCAGATAATATCCCAGCAAAAGCCATGAAAACCACTTTCACTGCAATGTGATTTCAGTGGGTAATTCTCTCCTACAATGACTACACAAGAAGATTGGTTTTCACTCAGCGCACCAAGTGGGTTCACAGCTTGAGTTCAGGGACAACAAAATCCCAATCAGGGCTTAGCTCTGTTCTCACTATCCATTCCCACCTCACTGTGCCACCATCCCTCTAACACCAACACCCCTGAGGTGGCCTCCCATAGCCAGTGTAGACAATGCAAGCAAGCAGCTTACCCAGCTCTGGCCAAGAGAGATGATCATCCTCTAAACCTTTGGGACAGGTGGTGGCCAATAAAGTACATAGCCTATGAGGTCTGGATACTGGAAGAGAGAAGGAAGGTTCTCCCCCCAACCTCACTCCACAAATTAGCCCCATCTGATGAGGGCCCTGGGGGCAAGGACCAATCACACTGATTGTAACAGTAAATTGGGAGAGCAGAGGAGGAGCTGGTGGGGTTTCACTGCTCACCTGTCTCAGCAAACCATGATGTTCCTTTTGTTATGTGTGATGAAAAGACTCACAGGTGATACTAAAGCAATGCTCATCGGGGAGAAAACAACCCATATGCACGGGTGAAGGAACAGCAGGGAGAGGATGTGGTTTTCTAACACAAGCCTTGCTGCTGCCTGATTAGTACCTCGTGTAAAGTGCAGCAGCAGTAAATACGCCTGGTGCCAAAGGAAAGGTATAATGAGACATAAGAGAGGATGGTTTTGCCTCTCCCTGCCTGAATTTCTTCTCCTTGGGAGCACTCTGCAGAAACACTCATGGCTGCACACCAGTAAGCAGGGCTGAGAGTAGGAGCAGTTCATTAACAGACCATTTAATGACTGTTGCTTCTCGCTGCGTTTTCAGCTCTGCCTCCTACACCCCACAGCAAAACACCCAAAATCTGGTCGTACTCTGTGGGGAGGGCTCTGGCAAAGCCACCCTGCACCCAGCCAGCTGAGATGATGCGGGAGAGATATTTAGTAAACTCTAAGCGATGTTGCTTTAAATCTGCAAGGCTAGAAATTTCAGCACAAGGCTTATTTTATTCATGAGGTCTGCTTATTTGCAAACATATTTTAAACAGACATGCTTCTATTTTAAAGACTTCCGTAATAACTTTATTATTTGTGCCACAGAAGGGTGAGATGGTCCAAAGATGCTGTGAATTATTTTATCTTGGCAGCGAGCGCTATAAAGTACATACAAAGTTATAAAGTGTTATAATACTGTTTTCTGTCAGGAGCTTGATGCAGGATGAAATCTTATGGGAAATCGTGCTAATAGTGAGTTAATTGCTGAGTTAGATGAAAAGCTTACAGCTGCTGAGAGCTGGCTGCAGCAGGAAAGGAGGAGAGGACTGTCAGAGGAGCTGAAGGGAATCAGACACACAAATCCCACCAAAATGTGATGGATTCGGGGTGCATTGAACTCCAGTAAAAACCCCAACCTAAGTAAAGGGAGTGATGATAGATTTCAAGTTCAAGAAAGATAGATTTTCAGTTCAAGAAAGACAGGGACCTACTGGAGACAGTCCAGCAGAGGGCTACAAAGATGGTCAAGGGAATGGAGCATCTCTCTGCAGAGGAAAGGCTGAGTAACCTGGGGCTGTTTAGCCTGGAGAAGAGAAGACTGAGAGGGGATCTCATCAATGCTGAGCAATCTCTAAAGGGTGGGTGCCAAAAGGATGGGGTCAGGCTCTTCTCAGCTGTGCCCAGTGACAGGATAAGGGGCAACAAGCACAAACTGGAACACAGGAAATTCCGTCTCAACATGAGGAAAAACTGAATTACTTTGAGGCTGGCAGAGGCCTGGAAGAGGCTGCCCAGAGAGGGGGTGGAATCTCCTTCACTGGAGACATTCAAATGCCACCTGGATGTGTTCCTATCCAACCTGCTCTGGGTGACCCTGTTCTGGCAGGGGGTTGGACTGGATGATCTCCAGAGGTCCCCTCCAACCCTGCCAGTCTGTGACTCTGTGATGTGAGCACAGGTATTATAAGCCAGACCTTGAAAGAGGGACTAAAGGCTGCTAGGTTTAGAGGAAGTTGTGTGGGAAAGCAAAGAGCTTTTACACTGCCTTGATTCTCCCAGCCCCTTCTGTTTAAATCGGGCAAATGAATACGACTGAGATTATCAGGGGAAAGTGCTCAGAGAGCTGAGCTGTTGTACAAAGACAGTATTGGAAAAAAGCCATCAGCATCAGGAAATCACCCTGACCAGAGGAGCTCTCATGTCAGCCGCCTGCCAGAGCTTCAGAGCAAGGAGGAAAGAAGGCTAATTGCAGGGGAAATCTCAGCAATTTGACCCTTACACCAGACTAATGAAAGGTATTGACTTTCATGTCTATCCGAAGAAAGGCTCAGTGGGGCTTATCTTATTTTTCCCTCTCTATACTTTTACTTAATTCCAGTTGTTCTTGTGAGCAAACAAGATGCAAATATTTAATGACCTTAAACATAAGTTTCTAGTGTTACTCTCACACCTCAGGGACCTTTGGAACTGGTGGTGATGGTGTGGGGCAGCCAACAGGGAAAGCCTAGAAGGTCTGAAATACCACAGACACTTAGTCTGGGCACTTAAATTGCTCCCATAGTTTGAAATTGTACTGGCAAAGCAAGATAAATATGGCAATTTTTGCAAGAAGAAGCCTCTTGGTGAACTGCCAAGGCAGTGCCAACACCCCTGGAAATCACTGCAGAAGATCTAGCATCCTGAGCAAGACCATAAGCAAAATTATGAAGAAGAAAGTGAAGCCCACCAAACTGGGAATACAACCTGTATAAAAGCACATATGTTTTTTAAATCCACTGCAATTCCAAAGTTGAATTTGTGGCAGCGTGGCAATGCTGTCAGATTTTTAAGAGTACACTATGCCAGCCCTTTCAGGACTGTATCCCAGCATTATTATTTAATAAGTTCCTTCAGCCAGAGTGTTCACAAATAAATAAACCAATAGGTTAAGTGCAAAAACAATCCCACTAAAAGGATGTGCTCTATTTGCTCTGCTCAGGTATTGCTAATAATAGAGGTATCGTAAAATGACTGAAACTGTAACAGAAAGGTTGAATGCTTGAGTGCACACTGCAGAGGGATACCCGGCCATATAGACACTGAAATCACGTCCTTTCAAATTAAGGTGGGGAAGAAAGCAAATGCCACAGAGCCCTGGTACACCCTGTCCAAGCAGCAGGGGTTTAACGGTGTTTCTGTTTGCCGGGCTGTGTTTGGGGAAGAGAGCATTCCCTCGGAAAAATAACCTCTTCAAATGACAAGCACAATATTTATTCATCAGCAAATGTGCATTTAATGAGCTCAGCTGGCTGCCCTCTGCTCTGGCACTTTGAGGAAAACCTTTCTTGCAATGCATTGCGCTCTGCTTTCCTAGCAGGCTGGGGATGCCATCCGCTCTTTCGCCTCTCCTGGCTCTTTTCCACTTATTTGCTTACTCTTTTCCATCCCAGTTAGCTCTGCGTAGCCTGGAGGGAGTGAACTAGATTCTCTTTCTGGGGCATCATCAAAAGAAATGTTTACCGAATTGCAGACACTCACATCTGTGTAAATCTGGTGGCAGCACATGTGCACTGCAATGGCCTGCAGAGATTTTATTTTTCCTCCTAGCATGGCAAGAAAAGCATCCAGGCTCCCCCAGCCCAAGCCCAGGGTCAGTACATAAGGCTGGTCTTTTGGCAACATTCTCCATCTGCTTGGAAACAAAAGAATTTGGACTGAGACCATTGGGGGATTATAATTTAAATTTGCCATTTAAATAATCTTTTGAAACAGTCTTCCTCTGACACAATCTTCTTCAATCTTCCTTAATCAGCTGCATATTACCAATACTCAGATTATCAACTACCATATTGAAGGGAAGTTTGTAGTTATTTGGATCAAATGTGTCAGCTAGAATATTAAAATATTCAAAATAATATGCAGTTAACATGCATAGTTCTTGTTCTTGAGGCAAAATTTTTTCCTGTTTCATAAGGCACAAAATTCACTCTCAGCAATCAACCTGCACCGATAGAAGTCTTCCTTTTGCCTTGAACTCCTTGATTTCCCACTACAGATTTCTAAACTAACTTTCCTTTTGAATAGATATCACGCCTGACAACAACTCAGTCAAATTCCATGATGGGTAAAGCCAGGCTGGGTTGGTATTGGAACATCTGCATGAAACCAGCTCCTTTTTTCTGGAATTCCCACCTGAATTGGCCAAAGAAATAGGCGTATGCAAAAGTAGAAATGTTCACTCACATTTAAAGGTTTGAATCAAAGCCATTTTTTTTTGCATATGCACCCACTGGATTTAATCAGAGTTTTAATGAATTTATCTTTCAAGATATTTTCCTTTTATTCAAGAACTAGATAATGCCAATTTTATAACCATGCATTGGGATATCACATTTGGAAAGATAATCTCTGTCAAAGCCAAGAAGTTGATGACCTCAGGAGAGATCTCCACCAAAGGCTGGTGAGGCAGACACACTTCATGGGGCACACCACCAGAAAGGCCCACAGCCTTTCCACGTGGGCCGTGTGTGAGACACCTGGGAACTGAGCAGTCAAATCATCCCATGTGGGAATAGACGTGAAGAAATATGGAGGTGAATCTGGCAGAAAAGGAGGCAGGTAAACATGTCCTATACAATTTTATAACCATGCATTGGGATATCACATTTGGAAAGATAATCTCTGTCAAAGCCAAGAAGTTGATGACCTCAGGAGAGATCTCCACCAAAGGCTGGTGAGGCAGACACACTTCATGGGGCACACCACCAGAAAGGCCCACAGCCTTTCCACGTGGGCCGTGTGTGAGACACCTGGGAACTGAGCAGTCAAATCATCCCATGTGGGAATAGACGTGAAGAAATATGGAGGTGAATTTGGCAGAAAAGGAGGCAGGTAAACATATCATATATGCCAGGAGGTGAAATTATGAGGTGGGGGAAAGTAACTTTAGCAGACACACTCTACGCTTTGCTGGGATTTACGGTTCCACAACGTTCCCACCTTTCCCCTTTGTACTGGTGAAACTCCACCAGCTGGCTTTCTTCCCACTGAGAAATCCATTGGCCCTTGACTATGCATGAAGATTTATTTTGCTTCCCAATCAGCTGGGGAGTAAGCATTCAAAAAGGTTTTCTTTCCGTGCACTCAGCTTTAGAATACAATTCCTCTTAACAGTATTCTTACAACCATCTTTTCTTTGTGCTTTATTCATTGAAATTATGTGGGTTTTATTTCACATGTGCTTTATTGGAAGAGCAGCACTGCTAACTGAAAGGCTGTTTTCACTTTTACTGGAAAGGCTTTTCTGAATATTAGCTTTGGATTGGCAAATTTTCAGTAATTTGTACTCTCAGCAACACATTGGTATGAAAATTGGATTTGGGCAATGGGCACTCCCTGAGCTACTTTACTTTCAGTGTAATGACTTTAGCTAGAAGTTGAGCATAGATCATGCTTCCACCCATTGCTTTTCTGCTCAGGATCAGCTGCACATTCAGGGTCTCAATCTTTTAACCCTTTTTCACACCGAGTAGCACCTGATAATGGGAAAATACCATCACTTTGATCGACTTGTGGAGCTTGACAGATTAAGCCTCTGTTAATAAAGTCCTATAATAATTAGGGCAGAATTTAATTGTGTTTATACCACAAGATGACCCCAAGTTCTATTTAAAACATCCTCATTTCAGTGGCGTGCTTCTTTGATTGCTAGGCTGGTATTTTAATCATCTTAACATTTAGGTAGCTCTTGGTAAGACCTGAAGTAGAACTGAGGAAGAAGAAGGGGAGAGAACACAGTTGCAAGTAATAGAACTTAATTACTTCTTCCAAACCCTCTTAAATCCTTGCTTTATCCTTCCCCATAAAGACTTGCTGCTTACAATATTTTGCGAGAGCTCTGAAGACCTAGTTTTGCATATTCCAATTAATAATATTCTAGAGAGACTGAAGACACAAACAGTCTTTCTAAATTAATACTCATATTTCTGTGCAAGCTTTTAATCAAAGAAGACAGCATGACACCTCCAGAGGCTTGTATGCCATTGTGTTGCCAATAACATTATATTGTTCTATTCAAAATACATTTTATTCCCCTATCCTCATGGTGTTTTCACTTCCTTATAAATTGCTTGTAGTTATTAGTTTTGTCTGTGGTTGGTCTTCAGTTTAGGAGATTGATTTGGATTTGGAATGGGCTTTTATCATATATATATATAAAATTTTAATGCTGCTGTAAATTATCTTTATCAAGTATCTTTATTTTATGTGTGTTTCTGGATAAAATGCCTTTCTTATTGATATCCCTGGGGTCCTGGGAAGCTGGAGGGCCTGCAGGTCACCACACATGGATTTTGACATGTGTGTGAGTCCAGGAGACACCCGCTACCAGCACTGTTTGGGGAGCCCAGCAGTGTGGGGTCACAAGCACTTATATCCCCACAGCATCAGAGAGGGGTCTGTGGGATGCTTCACATCACCTAATGTGGTCTTGGTCTAGAAACTTGTAGAGTTTCTTTAATTTAGAGAAGCTGCTGCCCTCCAGCTCTCTGTTGGCTGGAGACTCCCATTGCAGGCTCTCTGGCCGAGAGCCCAGCTCTTCCATACGGCACGCAGGCTTCTGGGGAACAAGTGATATTCTCACTGTCTTCCTTGTTTCAAGGCTGGAAGAGTAACAAGCTGTGATTTGCACAACTCACGGCAGCTCTTGTCCTTTTTGTGTGATTCCAGAGGAATTGCATGGCATACAGACCAGCAGTCCAGGAACCTGGCATCGCCTGGAGAGCAGACTTCAACACATGGACCCTTCTGGTTTTACGTAGGTATTGCATAAAATTACTCCTTTGGTTTCCCCTTCCGTGAAACCACTATGGTCTTACTCCAATGAGTAAGGACTCTCCAAGGATGGTGCAGTCTGGAGACTAAATGGAAACCCACAGTTAGATCCAGGCTACAAATAAGCCTAGTACTCAATTTTTCAGTTTATCTGTACAACACAATCTGAACATCTGGCTCCAGCCTGTGGGATGCTTCACATCACCTAATGTGGTCTTGGTCTAGAAACTTGTAGAGTTTCTTTAATTTAGAGAAGCTGCTGCCCTCCAGCTCTCTGTTGGCTGGAGACTCCCATTTCAGTCTCTCTGGCCGAGAGCCCAGCTCTTCCATACGGCACGCAGGCTTCTGGGGAACAAGTGATATTCTCACTGTCTTCCTTGTTTCAAGGCTGGAAGAGTAACAAGCTGTGATTTGCACAACTCACGGCAGCTCTTGTCCTTTTTGTGTGATTCCAGAGGAATTGCATGGCATACAGAGCAGCAGTCCAGGAACCTGGCATCGCCTGGAGAGCACACTTCAACATATGGACCCTTCTGGTTTTACGTAGGTAATGCATAAAATTAGTCCTTTGGTTCCCCCTTCCATGAAAGCACTATGGTCTTACTCCAATGAGTAAGGACTCTCCAAGGATGGTGCAGTCTGTAGACTAGATGGAAACCCACAGGTAGATCCAGGCTACAAATAAGCCTAGTACTCAATTTTTCAGTTTATCTGTACAACACAGTCTGAACATCTGGCTCCAGTAAGTTTGTAGCCAGCCAAAAAGTGCCAAAAATAAAAAAGAGGATTGTGTGCCTTTTTTTTTTTTTAACCTTTTATTCCATGCTTACACCACTGAGTTCTGCTGTGCAAGTAGATGGATTTCTCATATCTCTTGTTCAAAGGAACAAAAATCTCTGGATGTTACTTGCAGGGGAATTTTTAGACTTGAAAGCAGAAAAACCATTGCTCTTGAAAAAAATTACCAAGGATATATAAAGGATGGGCCAAAAAGACTGTCCTGGTTCTTCTGCTTCATCTCACAGAGTGAAATACACAATGAGTCTATCGCAGAAATATGTAGATCCTACAGTCTTGATATTTGTGCTGTGAAGCTTAAATATCTTTCTTTCTCACCCAAGAAAAATGTCAAAGGCACATAGAAATAAATTCTTTTCTTCATGTTTTAAGCAGCTGCATCTGCAGCTATGGATTGCTCTTCTGGAATTTTTCCTCCTAAAAAGTTATAAAAAGCTTTGACAAAAAAAAATTAGTAAGCTGGTGACTTGCACTTTTCCTGAGGTAGACTAATTAATTCTGTTTAACAGAGTTAAAATTAGCCTGAGCTGTTTGTATTCGCATGGTTATTCTTTTCTCCCGAATACATAAGATACAATTTATTTTGACAAGTCCCAAGCACAAGGGGACTGCTTCTGTTTGGAGCGGGGAGGGAGGGGGGAAGAGCTGCATTTTTGGCCTAAGCAGAAGAATATTTGGCTCAGAGGGCTGGAAACCTTCTTCCAGCCCCACCTCTTCTTTTCACTCTGAATGAATGGGTTTATTTTCATTGCTTGTTTATGCAGCATAGTGTATAGCAACCACTCCTTATATGTTGGAAATATTATGGTTTGCCATTGACAAAATAGCAATGTAAATTAAAGAAGGTATCCACACTGTCCTTAGGCAAGGGAAGAAATATTTTCCAGTAGAACTGCATCAGTTCTTCCAAAAAAAGAAAGAGACTGAATTAATTTGAATGAATATAATTATTCTAAAGAAACTGAAAATGGAGCAATTCAAAAGACTCTCATGGTTTTAAGAATGTGTCCTGGTTTTATTCCTGCTTTTTTAAGACAAATGATAAACAAGATTAACTCCCTGGTTTTATTCCTGCTTTTTTAAGACAAATGATAAGCAAGTATAACTCAGCTTAGAAAAACAGATGGCTGCTGTTTTAGGAAAGGTAACTGGAAATGTATATTTTCAGATAGTTAATGAAACATTAAAACGATTAGCAACATTTTACTCCTTTAAAGTATAACTTGTTGAGTGACACTCATTGTACTCTTACTCAAAGCTCATTCTCTGCCTTGTTGCCTACGTTTTTAAGATTAGAGAAAAACAGATGGCTGCTGTTTTAGGAAAGGTAACTGGAAATGTATATTTTCAAATAGTTAATGAAAAATTAAAACAATTAGCAACATTTTACTCCTTCAAAGTATAACTTTTTGAGTGACACTCATTGTACTCTTACTCAAAGCTCATTCTCTGCCTTGTTGCCTACATTTTAAGATTAGCATCCTTGTGTTTGCACACATTGTGTTTGAAAAACCCATCCAGGCTGAAATGCTTTGTTTCTAAAAGGTAAAACTGCTTTTTTCATCAACAAACAGTAAACTCATTAAGTTATTAATGGTAAATTGAAAGCTATTTTATCTTTTAAATGGAATTTTTGAGGTTTGAGAACTTTTCTCCGAGGAGTAATTAAAAAGGTAAAAAACCCTGTGATGTTCCCCAAAAACACTCAGCATGGGGTTCCTTCAGAAAATATTTTTTGTTTAAAAAAAAAAAAAGAAAAATATTAAAAAGAAAGCTATTAACTGAATACAAACATGCCAAAATAAAGGAATGGAAACTTTCCATTCCAGAAGTGGAAGATGAGTGTGTTGATACTGTTGGGCCCTCGTGGGACACACAGCTCTCCTGCGAGGGGTAGTTTTCCTCCAGGGATGGCAGGAGCAGCAGAGAATCCCACCCAGGGACTGTCACAGCCCCTCTGGGGCTTCAGCAACGAGGCAGACCATGGCACATCACAGCAAATGCTGCCAGCCAAGAAACCCAGCAAAGAGGAAATAGATGAGTGTGTTGATACTGTTGGGCCCTCGTGGGACACACAGCTCTCCTGCGAGGGGTAGTTTTCCTCCAGGGATGGCAGGAGCAGCAGAGAATCCCACCCAGGGACTGTCACAGCCCCTCTGGGGCTTCAGCAACGAGGCAGACCATGGCACATCACAGCAAATGCTGCCAGCCTAGAAACCCTGCACAGCAAAGAGGAAACTGAAATACCTGAAATGTCATGAAGTGGGGTTAGTTTATTTCATTTTCGCAACACAAACTATCTCAGAAGCCATAAATACAAGTGGATTAAACCAACTAACACCTCTGCTGGGGCTTCAGCAACGAGGCAGACCATGGCACATCACAGCAAATGCTGCCAGCCAAGAAACCCAGCAAAGAGGAAATTGAAATACCTGAAATGTCATGAAGTGGGGTTAGTTTATTTCATTTTTACAACACAAACTATCTCAGAAGCCATAAATACAGGTGGATTAAACCAACTAACACTGGAGCTTAACTGGTTGATGCTGGCTAATTACCCAGCTGACGGGATCAACTGGTCAACGAAACTGAGCTATCATGATCCAGTCTAATTATTTTGTTTGTAACATTTTAACTGAACTGAATTATTTTTCAATTTATGTGTCAGAAAATCTACATACCAAAGTTTATAATTAGGCACCTATTATTCTCTACTGCTTCATAATTGCCATATCTTTCTAAATGATGTTTCTTTTCCTAACTATTGTAAAGCTGGCTGTGCTGGACTTCTTCATACACATTGAAGTCCCTTGTGATTAGCCCACTTCTCTCTACAACTATTCTTTAAGCCACTGAGACCCTCCAAGTGCCTGAGGGACCCGGCTATCTTCCATAAGGTTTAATTTTATTTAATTTCATATTTAAAGCTTCTGTGACCTTTTTCAACATACAGATGATAAAAATATTTTCACACATGGATAGATCAAATGACATGTCCACCTAGGCTTGCTAATAAAACTGCATTGCTCTGTTACTGCTGGCCCCTGGCTATATCAGCTGTCTGCTTGCTTTATTTGTGAGTTATAAATAGCCAAAGACTGCATACTCACTGTCTGGTTACATTGAACGAACTGTGATTTTAATTCTCTCAAACAAGCCTGTCTCCTGACACAGGTCTGTCCTGAATGCTCAGTCTTACCTGTTTTCCTTATTTTTGTGTGTGTGTTTTTTACATGGCTGAGAGATTCTGCAGCAAAATCCCCTGGCTGGCAAACATCCTAACAATTAGCAGTACCACTGAAGGGCATTTTTACTTTCTTACAAAACCATTTGTTTCAAAGTAATCTTCCACACCATTTGTTATGTTCTGATGCAATAACATTTTATACTCTTGTTGTACAAACGAAAGGCATCAGTGTTTCTGACTTGGTCTTCCCAGCTCAGGTCGTACCAAGAAGTCATGGAATCATCTCAAGACCCTGCTGTACTCATTTCTCTGCAAACTGAAGGCAACAGAAGGCTTCCAGCCACGTGACAAAAATACTTTACAAGTGAACTAAGGCAGAGACAGGCTGAGGACTAGATTCAATAAAGCATTAAATTACCTAAAGAAGGGTTTAAGTGGAATTTAGCACCTAAGTCTACAACCACAAGCTGAAAAACCTCTGCTCTCAGAGATCAAGGGTACCTGGCCACCTCCCTGTGTGACTGGGGACGTCTTGGGGGCTGTACTAGGATACAGAGAGCTGTGTCTGCCCCCGTGTTTTCAGCATCTTTTTTTCTCCTAAAGCTCCATAAATGCTCATGTGCTGTACGACATGCCTGGAGCACACCAGACACCCTGCAGTACCGTTGGGTCACACCACACTGTGAGGTTGAGGAAAAGATCACTCCACTGTTTTAAATGCAATAAAGTCCAGGAATGTCCAGTAACTCTTGAAGAACCGTGCAGGAAAGCACAGAAGGCTGCCTATTCTATACCCTCATTTGAGGAAATTACGTTGAAATGACTCAATGTTGGCCTTCTCTCAAAAAAGAGAATGGGTTCCCAAAAATGTCTGTTCTGATGAGTCCTCTGGCCTCCACTGGCTTCCTGAGAAATATGTGAAAGATACTTGAGTATTCACCTTGGAAAGATCTTTCTGTGCTAAATCCAAAATCTAGACTATAGTGCCTCCCGTCCATCAGAGGAATGCCCTCTTGGAAACTGAGAAGTTGACATCCCCATGCCCAGACCTACAAAGCCCCGAGCTGCTCTCACTCAGCAGGACCTGGGCAGGCTCAGGGCTCCCCAACAGGACACTCAGTGAGACATCCCACCTCACAGGACTATTAGTCAGGACCAAAAAAGCAAACCACAGAAGTGCAGATATCTGCAGAATAAATTATAGGCATGATTAGTGTGTGAAATGAGTTAGAATGAGCAAGTTCCTCAAAGAAATTACAGCCTCTGGGGAAATCATTTACAACGGCCACGATGAGTAATATCTCACTGCGTGATGCCGTTGACTTCCATCTTCTCCTTCCCCTACAGTTACAACGAGCATGAGAAAGATCAGCTTAAAATTGTCGTGTGTTTATACTGGCAGGAACTGGTGATAGTTTCATCATTTTTATTAAGACCTGCGTGGCATTTGTATTTTGTTCAGCAAGCTCACTAGCAAGCTCGCTCAGAGGAACTTACCAGCCCCATCCATGAAAGCTTTTCCATGTATTTGTGCACTTGGCTGGAACCACAACTCACAGCTCGGAGTGTGCAATGGGTTGAAGCAACACAGCCCGTCTGATACCCCTCAAAGTGGAGAAGAGGAGGGCTGTGACTCAGAAAGGACCTTGCACCATCCCCAACAACATCAGCCCCGATGCCGATTAACACTCGTAATAGCAGAGTGCTTGCAAATATCCAAGTAGATTTGGAAAGGATACAAAGGACATTGTTGTGTTGATATGTGCTTCATATCCATGTTGAGGAAAGGTGAAAGGCAGCTCCAGTATTTCGGGAAAAAACTAACAGCCCTTAGAGACAGATTTCCAGGTCGGAATCCAGGGTGCAGGCCTTGCTGGTGACTTTATCTTCCTTCATGGACATTTTTTGTCACTTTTCCTCTTTTGGTGGGTGACACGTTTTCTCCATCCTCACCCTGGCTGTTCATTTTGAACCCAGGTTACATTTTCACCAAGGCATGAGCAGTAGAGGCTGTGCTGCCCAGTGACACCTCCTGTGCCCACATGCATGCAGAGACCACTGGATGTGACACAGCAGGTACTCACCCCCCCACCCTTACTCTTTTCTTTAAAAGGACACATTAAATAATCATTCCCAGACTCTCGAAAGCACTTGTTGCATCTAATCCTGATTTAACCACACCAGTGCCTGCCCCTTCATTTCTGTCTTATATCCTGAGAGCTGGAAGCAGGACTGTAGAGAACAAAGTTGGTTTTTTTCCCTTTATTCTGTGGCATCTCGGCCTCAGCAGTGCGTATAACTCACAAAGCAGCAGCCTGTAATAGTAGTGGGAAGCAGCCTTTGGGCTTCTACAGCAGAATAAAACCTTTTCAGGAGAAAAAAGCAAGTTTTCCCTGAATTGTGTTTATATTTTCTGGATAGCTGCGGGCAGAGCAGGGGCTCGATTTGTCCACCAGCACCCTACTTGCACTCTGCAGGACCTCCGGAGGGTTTGACCGGTGTCACAGGGCAAAGTTGTCACGTAGGATGGCACAAAGGGACGATGCCAGCATCGACCTGCAGTGATTAAATCACAGCCAGCCATCCTCCCTTGCATCAGCCAGATCTATCCCCCCTGAGCAGCTAGAAAACTCCCCAGTTGTGGAAAAAAACCCCAAAAAACCAAAAAAAAAAAACAAAAAACCCAACCAAACCAAAACAAAATAAAATTAAAAAAAAAAAACAAACCAAAACAAAAAAAAAAAACCACAAAACCACAAAAAACCCACAAAAACCACAAAAAACCCACAAAAAAAACCACAAACAAAAGCACAAAAAAACAACAAACCAAAACAAAAAAAACCCCACAAAACCACAAAAAACCACAAAACCCACAAAAAACACAAAAAACCACAAAAAAACCACAAAAACCACAAAAAAACCCACAAAAACCCACAAAAAAACACAAACAAAAGCACAAAAAACCACCAAAAAACCACAAAAAAAAAAAAAACACAAGAAAAAAAAAAAACACACACAAAAAAAACCACAAAACCCCCCACGAGTGATCCTTTCTCTCAAAAAAAAAAAAAACACAAGAAAAAACCCACAAAAAAAACCCACAAAAAACCCCACGAGTGATCCTTTCTCTCCAAGGCTGCCAGGTGGAAGAGGTCATTTAATGAAGTTTTCCTAATGAGAAGGTGCCGGGGATGCGCGGTGGGCGGGATTGCGGGATGCGCGGTCCGTCCGCGGCTCGATGGCCCCCCCGTGCGGCCGCGGCGGGGACGGGACCGGACCGGACGGGACGGGACGGGACGGGACCGGACCGGACCGGACCGGACCGGACCGGACCCCGGGGGGACGGGGGGACGGACGGACCGACGGACCCGGCAGAGGACGGAAGGGGGATGATGGTAAATATCCGGAGGAGGAGATGCGTGTGTGGAGGGGGCTGGCAGCGGGCTGGGGAGGCGAAGTGACGAGAAAAGGTTAAAGCAACTCTTTAAATAAAAACTTTGAAACTTAAGGGCTTTGTGAAAGTGTCATTTGAAGCGGCTGGTCAGAGGTTACACGGAGCCCAGAAGTAAAAGCAGGTCCCCAGGGATGCTCATTCTTTAATCAAACACCTGTGCTGTCTCTCTCCTAAATCATCAGCCACCTCTGAGGACTTCTGCACGCACAGGAGCTTCAAAGCCTGGCTTCCAGGGTCTAAAACGATATCCTCCTTACTACTAATTAAATATTACCGATTGCTAAGTAAACGTTAGTAATTGCTAAGCAAACGTTACTGACATATTCCACACAATTAAAGCATATTTCTCCACTTACAGCTGCCTGTGGGGTCTCCAGGCACTCTCTGGGAAGCCTGGTGCACCTGCTTTCACCCTTGGAAAAAACGGCTGATAAAATGGGTTATCAGCTCTCCTGTAAACCCAGCAGCTGCCAGCACAGCAGAAAACACACTCACACTAGTATCAGGGGTATGGAAAATTCATTTTCGGGTCTTCCAGAGCAGTGAATCAACCCAGGGCTACGCAAGGCATCGTTAGCAGTTCTGAAAGGAACTCTTCCAAATGCAGTTTAAATCATCAGAAAGAAATCTATTCATTTATCAAACCGTGGGCACAGCTCAAACACTTTGGCCTTTGAAGACACATTAGGTGTGAATTTTCTCAAATTATTTTGTAGCACAAATTATATTCACTTGCTCACGTATATTACATAGAGGGGTAACTATTCCCACCCTGGGTTTTCTCCAGCTAGTGACAACTTACACAATAATTGTCTTTAGCCAGGAAAACTTGTTTGCATTTTTTCAAATCATTTAATTTGCTGTTTATAGATAAAACCCTGACCCCGCTGAAGTCAGGACGAATTTTGCTAATGACTTCAAGCAGACTGGGATTTCAGTCTGTGTCTTCTAAGGCAGATCAAATGTACCTTTTAGTGCTGGTGCTGTCATTAGGTCCCATTACTCCTGTACATACAAGGTCAGCCTCATCTTCTATAATATGTACCAGAGATTCAAATTATTTGCCTTCATCCCATCCAATTCTTTTTTTGCTTTCAGAGGCAGCAGGACTGGCATCCTCCAACACAGCAAAGGTGCAGGACATGGCCTTAGCTATCCTGTGCTCTCTTCATCCTTCCAGCAGGCCATTAGCAGCCCAGGACCTTTACAGTACAAGCTGCATTTAGTAAAAGCTGCATTTTTTCTCACCAGAGTTACTGGGAGGTGATGCAGGAAATCCAGCAGGAAGCAGGGAGATGAACTTGGCTCTCTCAGGCCTCACTTGTCATGGAGATTTTCCTTATTCTCTTAACTGTGAGCTTCAGGGAATCCTGAAAAAGGTGTTTAAGCTGAAAAAAATCTTGTTTCCCTGCAAGCAGGGAAGAATATGCCAATGTAGGAATTTTTGCAGTGGGATTTCATGACAGGGTAAGAGGTTCACTGCATGTTGCAATCAAAGTCCTTCTTTTAATTGTGCACGTTACCTTGTTACGCTTCTGACTTACACCCTTCCTTCCTCCTATTGGAACTCTCCAAACAAACCCTTTCAAAACTTTAGGAAAACTAGTGTGAATAAATACAGCTCAGCTTAAAAGAGAGTTGTTGACTCATGCCTGCAATGTAGGGTAGGACTTATTCCTAAAGCAGCAGCAATGAGGACAGCAAAACCACGTGCAGCACCAGCAGGGGTTGCAGCATCCATCTAAAAAGGCTCTTCCACCAGAGGGACTATCTCCATTTTTTTCTCAGCGACAGCATCCCCTGTCTCATTAAGGACAGGAATATTCCCCTATCAGTTTTACACTTACACTCTATTTCATTTTGTTATGGCAATCTTTCTTCAATTTTTAGCATTTGCTTTTCCGAATGTTTCATATCTTGAATAAAAAATGAAGTAATAATATAAATCAAAGGAAAAATGCTCTGCGCTTTTCCGTTTCAGATGCATCTGTCTGTTGTAAGTTTAGTGTTACTGATCTAGTAGTTATTTTAACTGCTGCTTGGCTTCAGTCCTGTTGATATATTGGTTATTTTTATATATGGTAGGCCATTTGTGTGACTGATTTTGCAATTCATGCTGCCTGCTGAAGGACATCCCTTGAAACAGACCTCATAGCTGTATTCTCAAGATGAAAGCAATTGGACAGAAGTACCTTTCTGAAAAGAGGGACCTCTATTACATTTATTTTTTTTTCTGAATTGCTTGCTCAAGCCAATTGGTTGGGTTATTGGAAGAAATGAAACAGGGAAAAATTGATAGGATTCAGGTGTCGGTGTGTGGCATTAAAGCCATTTCTTATCCTTAGCAAATGGTGACTGTTGGATCAAATTCCAGTATATGGCCAAAATACAGTACAAGGGAGAAAATGATTATGCTTATCATGTTAGCACGGGGTCAGGGGAGGTGAATACAAGTGCGTCAAAAAAGCACAACCAAATTACAGAGGGCTGTTATTTTAGGGCGCCAGTTGCTCAGTCTCCCTGCCCATGGAAGAAGGATGCTGCAATAACTGTAATTTTACAGATAAGTTGTATTTTAGGGGCATTTTAGGTGTCAATATGAAAAATCAGGAGCCGGGCAGGAAAATATCAAAGGCTGGCAACAGAAATAGACTTTACATTGGCGAGGCGGGTTGTTTCGTTTTTCTGTTCATGCTTTTATAAGGTGTGAAAATGTAACCAAAACTCATGCTAACTTCAGTGAAATCATTGACTTAAATATATAACTTGTGTGTTAAGAATGTATGGTTATGATTCCTCGGGGTGTGAGAGCAGGTGTACAACAGCTTGCCAAAAGTTATGCCATTAACAGCACTGGGACTTGTAGGTCTTGCTGAACTTGGTCTGTACAAAGATTTTGGGGATGACGGGACCTGGGTCCGTGTGATGTTGAACCTTTCTGGACTTTCTCATTGAATGTGAAGGAAGGAACAGCTGCATTTCCTCGAGGCAAAGTTTATTGATATTATTATGCCTTTTCTAATAACATCCTTTATTGCTATTATTATCACAGCAAATGCTCAGGGAAGAGCAAGACAACTTACAGTGAAATGTCTGGGAGTAATCACTAATCTAAGGAGTGGTCAGTGACTTAGAGGATTCCTGAGTCAGATATAGAGTATATATATTTAAGATTTTCTTCCATAAATTTGTCCAATCACTCTTGGCACATTGTGAGCATCCACACAGTGGCAAGGATTGACTCAGCACAGGGTGAAATCATACCCCCTTTTGCTTGGTTTAAACCTACCTCTTGATTTCTTTGATGCTCCGTAGCCTGTGTGCTCAAAAAGCCCATGAACAAATCACTCCTCATTCCCTTCCTCCAGGTCAATCATATTCCCCAGGTGATTTTCTAAGCAGTCCATAGAGAGACACTCAGAGGGTAATACTCCCCATCAGCGAGTGCCAACACATCTTACACATCTGGTTGAGCTGCATCTGGCCCTTACACATCTGGCTGAGCGGTACCTGAGGGATACCTTGGGCTGAATAAACCCCAGGTGGCAGAGACTGAGCTCGGTGAAGACCGAGGTACCACTATGTGGTCATGGGGCAGAAGACAGCAGTGTGATATCTCTGCTGATGGGGTGTCGCTACCCTTCTTACGAGCAACTTCAGCAAGAAAGTGAGGTTATAAATCACAGATTGTGTTGTTATCCCAGGTGACAAATGAATGTTTGTGTTTTTTTTTTTAATTTCTGTTCAGTTCAATGACTGCAACTGTTTCTGTCAGATGTGGACCACGGTAAACAAGCACATAATAAATAAATACACAACATTTAGAAATTACAGTTGTTTTCCAAATAAATAAATTCAAAAAAGGACCCTTGTTTATAAAAATCTCACTTTGAAGTAGTCATCCATCTGGGTGCCCAAAGCACAACATCTGTGTGCTCCAAGAGATGTGCACTGATTCTGAAAGGCACACACAAACAGCAGCCCAAGCACAGATCTTTACTTCGTTTTCCTGATTTTCAAGCAGACTTGAGTCCAAAAAACAAGAGTGGTTACAGGGCTATTCACATTGAAGGTTTTGCACTGGATGCATCTCTGTCTCCAACATGCCCAGAGACATTTCTTATGCCCAAACTAAATGTGAAAAGTCTACCAAATCTCATGCCTTTAAGACCCATTTCCCACCATGAGCACAAATAAGACACCGAGCTGCTGAACACGTTCCTAGAGCATCATTCTGGTCACTCAAACCCACTGGTGACTGCCCTGGTCAATTGAGCCCGTTACAAAGTTTTTGGGGGATATGTTCTACTTCACTTCAGTCATTTCATGGCTGCTGCTGTCATACATCCTTATCAGGATGCCTAAGGGACTGGGTTTGGGTTACAAAACTGAGCCTAGCATAAGGCATTTTCATGGGTCAATATAAATAAAGATGCTCGTCCAGAATGTTGTGAAACACCAACAGCCCAGTTACAAGCTCTGCCTGCACACTCATTAAACTGACACAAAAATGCCAGCTAATACCCATGTGCAGTGGATCAGTCCTAGTGATCTGACGCTCTGCAGTGTCTCGGACTTCCTTTTGGGAATTTAATGTCTTGTAAATCCTAGCCAAGGAAACTATAAAAGCAAACTCATATGAACAACCAGTACATAAACCCCATCGTCGATTATAGCATCAGTCTCCTTCATCCCCCCAAAAAAAATGTCGCTGTGAGTCCAATATTCAGCACTAGTTTCCACTCAAATGAAGATTGATGTGATTCTCCCAGTGAACTGATTAGTTTATCAAATACTTGGTTTAAGTGTAAAGTATTTTACATGGGAATTGCTGCATGTTTTTGACACCACCATTTTTGTTCAATAACCTACTCTTTCCCTTTCGACTCTGTTTAAGAAGGCATTTTTCCCTCAAAATCCATTCTGAAGATACAAACATACAAGATGAAGTCACTTTGCATTTTATTGCGAGATCAAACTGATAGCTGGATTCTTCTGGTTTGGGGTAGAGAAGACAAGAAGCAAGGATGGGTGGGTTCCTACACTGCATATACGACATTTTGCTTGAAAAATACTGATAACGAAAAACTAGTCCTAACTTCCAAATATGCCATTTGCGTGTTTTCTCTATGAAAACCTGCTTTCTCAGGGTCACACATCACTAGCCCACGGGGAAGGGAGCCCCATCTGAAGTAGGCTGAACCAGATGGGGAAATCTCACGTACCGGCTGTGGCAGATGGGAGCTCGGGAGAGAGATCCCACAGAGACCCTCTATCTCAAACTTCCCTTCCTTGCCAGAAGCTCGGGGTTTTTTTGAGGCCTGACCAGATGGTTTGCGGAGCTCTCAGACAGGGGGGTTGAGAAAAGATGGGCAAGTGGAAGTTAAAGTTAAAGGTGAGCTTCTTGGTGGGGTGAATGGATGTCTCATTGCTCTAACCCCCAAGAGTTCATCAAATGCCAGCGTCACACAAGAAGCACTTCAAGTGCAAATTTTCAGCCTTTTGCATTTCTTAAATATCTAACTGAAAATTCACTGAAATAATTTGGAATTCCTGTGTGTTTCCATGTGCCCAGCACTACCCCAAATACCCTGTTTGAGAGTAGTAATTCCCTTCCACCTGGACAAAGCATCGTTGTGCTGCAGCTTCACCTGTCTTACTGGTGGCAAGCATTTACCAGTATATTCAACATGTTGGAAGTGCTACGAGAGGAAATAAGTGTTAATTAAGCTTACTGAAATGCATTTTTCAGCTAAGTCGAGACGCTTTGTATTTAAAAAAAAAAAAGAAAAAGGGGGAACACCACCAAGAAAAAAAAAGAAAAGAAAAAAAACAAAACAAACGAACAAAAAAACAACCAAACGAACAAAAAAACCTGGAAATTTACTGGTTCTTGGCATCCCCGGCCCATGTCTCTGCCGTGCCGTTGCTCTGCTCTCTTCTGTCTCTAGAGGGCTGCCTTAAACCACCGAAAAAGCCTCAGAATCACTGGTTTTCAGCACTTTCCTTTTCCCTCCCATCCCAATTTCTGCGTCGTCATCAGCGAGTCACCCTGGCTCTATGAATTAGCCATTGTCCCCAGCCAGAAGCAAACGTCCTTTGGAAGGAGACTCTTGTCTGCGGCTCTAATCTTTGGGTTGTCCAACGCTCTACGGGTGAACCAGCAGCACCGCGCTGGAGGTCAATATTAAATCTTCTTGACATTGTGCATTTAGCCTCAGACTAGTGCAAAAGTGCAGGTTTATTATCCAGCTGGGTTTCGTTCTACAGCCACCTCACTGAGAAGGAGGAAATCAGGAACTCTGAGTAGTTTTAGCAACACAAATGCGTCTCAGAAGCTGGTACTTGAATGTGTTTGTAATATTCAGAAATCAAGAAATGAACACTCAGAAAGAGTTAAAATAAACAACTCGACCATAAGTGTGTCCTCTTCCAAAATAATACAACATTATGCTGTGTTATATGTCACTACCTAATAAAAGGCAAAACAAATGTTAATAGTGTCTATTCCATTTTCAACTGTCACATTTTAAAACTTAAAATCCCACTTTTTATTTGTAATTGCTCAATTTTTTGAGAACAGATCTATTGAGGAATATGAATGTCAACAGTTCAGTTTTAAAAAAATTGGAGAATATGTCCAGAAGGAAAAAAGAAACAGTGTCAACCTATAGGGACCTTAGCTCCTGAAGTAGTTTATGTTCAAAACAATGTTGTTTTGTAAATCTGATGACATCAAAGAACGGGCTCAGTTTTAAAATAAAACAAATTCAGTCCTTTTTCAATTATGGGAAAATGCTTACAAGAAGCATGCCAACTTTTTAATAATTTGCAGCAAACCCCAGTCTCTTTAGCCCCCAGATTAGTACCTGATTCACAGGGAAAGAAAATAAGGCGTTGCACTTGTGTGAAAAACACATCATTATTCAAAACTTCGAAGATACTTGGAGCATTCTTTTGAAAGCTGCCAAAGAAATCTTGCTAGAGCCTTCATGGTTGTTCGGTGACTCTTGAAAACCAGATTTTATGTCCTTACCACTTCCAATAATACTTTATAGTAGACACAGAGGTGAAGGGGAGGTTAAGAGCCCTTGGTCCCCTCAGCTTTGGCTTGGAGGCATTCAGGCAAGGTCACCTCCAGCAACCAGTCCCATCTCCATTTAAACCAAGACCTCCTGCGCTTCAGGAGAGCAGTGCAATGGGAATATATAGCTGCATTTCCACAGAAGGAGGCTTTTCCTGCTGAATCCTCCTGTGTGACCCCAAACGGATGCCACACACACATGTGCCATGGACCCTTCCCACAGCCAAGCCCACTGCTTTGGCTGCCTCGAGCTCAGTGGTCTGCTCAGGCCCATGGCAAAGCCACCTTAAAAGTCACCCTGGCTCTATGAATTAGCCATTGTCCCCAGCCAGAAGCAAACGTCCTTTGGAAGGAGACTCTTGTCTGCGGCTCTAATCTTTGGGTTGTCCAACGCTCTACGGGTGAACCAGCAGCACCGCGCTGGAGGTCAATATTAAATCTTCTTGACATTGTGCATTTAGCCTCAGACTAGTGCAAAAGTGCAGGTTTATTATCCAGCTGGGTTTCGTTCTACAGCCACCTCACTGAGAAGGAGGAAATCAGGAACTCTGAGTAGTTTTAGCAACACAAATGCGTCTCAGAAGCTGGTACTTGAATGTGTTTGTAATATTCAGAAATCAAGAAATGAACACTCAGAAAGAGTTAAAATAAACAACTCGACCATAAGTGTGTCCTCTTCCAAATTAATACAGCATTATGCTGTATTATATTTCACTACCTAATAAAAGGCAAAACAAATGGTAATAGTGTCTATTCCATTTTCAACTGTCATATTTTAAAACTTAAAATGACACTTTTTATTTATAATTACTCAATTTTTTGAGAACAGATCTATTGAGGAATATGAATGTCAACAGTTCAGTTTTTAAAAAATTGGAGAATATGTCCAGAAGGAAACAAGAAACAGTGTCAACCTATAGGGACCTCAGCACCTGAAGTAGTTTATTTTCAAAACAATGTTGTTTTGTAAATCTGATGACATCAAAGAATGGGCTCAGTTTTAAAATAAAACAAATTCAGTCCTTTTTCAATTATGGGAAAATGCTTACAAGAAGCATGCCAACTTTTTAATAATTTGCAGCAAACCCCAGTCTCTTTAGCCCCCAGATTAGTACCTGATTCACAGGGAAAGAAAATAAGGCGTTGCACTTGTGTGAAAAACACATCATTATTCAAAACTTCGAAGATACTTGGAGCATTCTTTTGAAAGCTGCCAAAGAAATCTTGCTAGAGCCTTCATGGTTGTTCGGTGACTCTTGAAAACCAGATTTTATGTCCTTACCACTTCCAATAATACTTTATAGTAGACACAGAGGTGAAGGGGAGGTTAAGAGCCCTTGGTCCCCTCAGCTTTGGCTTGGAGGCATTCAGGCAAGGTCACCTCCAGCAACCAGTCCCATCTCCATTTAAACCAAGACCTCCTGCGCTTCAGGAGAGCAGTGCAATGGGAATATATAGCTGCATTTCCACAGAAGGAGGCTTTTCCTGCTGAATCCTCCTGTGTGACCCCAAACGGATGCCACACACACATGTGCCATGGACCCTTCCCACAGCCAAGCCCACTGCTTTGGCTACCTCGAGTTCAGTGGTCTGCTCAGGCCCATGGCAAAGCCACCTTAAAAGCTTGTGAGTTAGAAAAACGCTCTTGGAAATCTGCAGCTTATGGCTGCATTGAAACACTGAAAGAATAAAAAAAAAGCCATTCCTCTTCTTTCTCATACTTATTTTGACCACATATTTTTTTAGTTCCTCCTGGGTCAAGCATCATCTATTAGAACACACTGAATTAAGGACATTTTCTTCCCCTGAGTGCTCGACCAGCCCTCTCTGCTCCCCAGCCCCACCTGAGCCAAGCCCCTGGGATGGGATTAGCCTCGGTGCCTGAATGTCCCCTTGTCCCTGCGGGCCACGCTGGGAGGATGGGGGGGAGTCTCACCTGTGCTCCCTCCCTGGGGCAGGTTTAATCTCAGAGTCGTGAGGCACAAACAGCTCTGTGGAAACCCTTTCAGGACCCTAACATCTTCACAAAAAAGGCAATGCTTGAATAATAAGTTGATATGTGCAAGGTGGACGTGTTACACCATATAGACACAAACACATTAAGTTAATTTACAGCTATTCTTTTTATTACACAGCATTTAACCAAGTGCCATCAACAGGACGGGTTACAAGGAGTAAAGGGGTTGCATTTGCTAAGCGGCTGCGAAAATTATCGTAGAAGAATCAAATGCATTTCCTGGCTTAACTGAACATAGGATATGATTTAAGTACTGTCACCAGTGTTAAAAATATGTGATGGGCTATATCAGTAAGAAGCATCTTCAAAGAGGATTAAAGGTTCAGATTTTTTTTTTTGTTTGAGGCAATAGTATATTGAATTCTTTTGGAGTAATTAAACTTGAAACTGATCCAGCTGCTGCTTTTTTTTTTTCTTTCTTTTTTTTTTCCTTTTTGGGTACAATGCTTCTTACAGTTTATAGCTAATTGGCAGGTGAGCAAGATAAGTAGCACTGAACACCACTTGATGCTGTTACCGCCTAAGGGAGAGATGGGCTGCCTGTTGTACAGGAAGAGGCTGCTCAAACCCACATAGAAGATGAGCATAATGAATTTTCACCTGAGGAGATAATGCAATGACTTAACCTCCCAGAAGAAATAAGACCTTGGTGTTCCAGGAAATTTCTTATTGAGAAAGTGTTTCAGAGATGACAGCAAAGCTGCTTTGTGGCAACCTAAACACTAAAAAGCCTGTAGGTTGCTTTGCTACTTGGTTGAAATTACAGAATCAGACCACTTGACTTGCATTCAGACTTCACTAATCCCCGTGGAGCTTTATCCCCTGTTTGTCATTAGCTGACTGCATTGACAGACTCCCCTGCTTGCCCTCCCTAACCAAAACAGCAACAAAAACTCCTTTGCATCAAAGAGAATTTTCTTTCAACTGATCACATTTCTGGTGGTGCTTGAGCCTGTTGCTAAGAGAAAATACCATCGTGAGGAATGGGCGAATCATTATTATAATTACTCTTGTTACACCCCAGTGAGAACAAGCCTCTCCTAGCACTCAGCCAAATTATATAGCAGCATAGGCTTTAATTGATAGAGTTAGTGACAGGCCTGCTGGGTTTCGAGCTACAAGAAAGCCCAGCCACAACATCAGCACGTGGTGCCAGAGCTCGTCCCACCCTGGCTGCTGCTAGCGAGGGCATTAAACGTCCACTGCTGGGTAGAGGGATGTGCATTGCACCACCTGCCAACAGTGAAGGCTTTCTTGCATCAGTCCATGTATTTCAACAGACTCAGGACCAGCCAGCACAAAGCACAAGGACTTGCAGCTTATGCAAAACAGCCTGTGTTAAAATATCTGCTTCTGCTGGACCACTGTTTCTCGGTCTGACCCAACTGGACAGAAATGACCATCAAGGTAGGAGCAGGAGCAGAAAATCATAGAATGCTTTGGGTTGGAAGGGACCTTAAAGACCATCCAGTTCCAACCCCCTGCCCTGGGCAGGGACACCTCCCACCAGACCAGGTTGCTCAAAGCCCCATCCAGCCTGGCCTTGAACCCCTCCAGGGAGGGACAGACACAGCTTCTCTGGGCAACCTGAGCCAACGTCTCAGATGGGGCAGCCACAGCTTCTCTGGGCAACCTGAGCCAACATCTCGCCAACCTCAAGAATTTCTTCCTAGTAGCTAATCTCAATCTCCTGTCTTTCAGTTTAAAACCATTACCCTTCAATCTAATCTCAATCTCCTGTCTTTCAGTTTAAAGCCATTACCCTTCAATCTATCACTATCTGCCCTTGTAAAAAGTTCCTCTCCATCTTTCCTGTAGCCCCCTTCAAATACTGGAAGGGGCTCTAAGGTCTTCCCAAAGCCTTCTGTTCTCCAGGCTGAACAACCCCAACTCTCTCACTCTGTCTTCACAGCAGAGGTGGTCCAGCCCTCTGATCATAGATCAAGCAATAGAAGTCATGGAGAAACTCATTTGAAGTTAGAGCCCTCTGATCATAGATCAAGCAATAGAAGGCATGGAGAAACTCATTTGTAGTTAAAAGTTTTAGCACAGTAACTTCAACAAATTCTTAATATGGGCCCATCTGTCACTTTTGAAATCTTACATCTAGTGTAGCTTGAATTTTATATCCAAAGAAAGGACTGATAGATGGAATTCAGAGCGCTTCAAGTTTTTTTCTGCACTTTTTCACAGAAACTGATAGAAACTAAACTAGTTACTCCAGGACCTACAGAAAGTCTCTGGGCAGATTGGTGAATTTAGGACCTACAGAAAGTCTCTGGGCAGATTGGGATTAAAATTCCATTTACCCTGATCTCATCCTATGCAAAATAATCTCACTTGCAGTTTCCACAGTTCAATGGTTACAGCAACAGGCTAAAGGCAATTTGTCTTAAAAGGTTTAATAGCACGAACTTTGCATGAAAATGCTCTGAAGCCTTGAAAGGTAATATATGAAAATTTCAAGATTTACTAAAGTAAGAGGTCTTTTTCTTACATTCCCAAGTATATAAGGCAAACTGCAGCATATACCCCATCATCTGCTGGAGACGCCATGAAAAATATAAATACATCAGTTTCTCATACTGTAATGCAAGAGCTATAATAAATACATAAAGTGGTGTTGAGAATATCTGCACTCAATAGAAAATATGCTTCTGCGTTTCCAAAGTGCCTCTGTAATTCATAAAGGTGCTTCTTCTGAAACAGTGGCACTAAATAAAAGCTTTTTAATTTTGCAGACAGTACAAAATAGAGTGATTTATCTTTCAGGTGAAAGAAGGAAGGGGAAGGGATTATCTTTTTCACCTCCTGAGTTTAAAAGGTATCCCATCAAACTGGAGATGACATGACGTTTACATGGATCACTGCTTAGTCATTCGAGATTCAGCATGGCTGAGAGATGTCAAGTGTAGGGCAAACACCTGCATATGTCAGGACAGCAGGAGCTACACATGGCATTTCAGACCGGTAAAGTGCAGAATGAAAGGGTGAAACTGAAATGAATGTGATGAATACGATGGATCTGCAACATACCAAGGAAAAGGGAATATTCGATAATATGGAATTAATTCAATAACATGTGGAATTAGAGCTTGTTCTGGCCTCAAATATTCAAGAAGAGCAGGGAAATCTTGCGGACAGCATCCCCGACACGGTGTTTGCCATGCTGAAAGTGACTTTGAAAAAGGATGTGCACCTGATCAAGCAGCCCTGGCCGTATTTCATGCTCTGTGCTGCTGCTCCCTGCACTGTCGCTGATGGGTTGTGCATTCCTGGATAATGAAGTTTGCAGGAGTCTCTCTGCTGGTATCTTCCATCCTTGGTTTGAGCTTTGCTGGGTCCAACACTGGGGGAAAGGCAGGGAGGAGGAGAAGCAGCATCCTGCCCCATGGAGAAAAAAGAACAACAACAAAAAACCAAAAAAAAACCAAAGTTGATGTGTGGACTGGGATTTTTTTGAAGGTGCAGTGAAACTTCAGTGCTTTACTTTGTCAGGGCTTCCAAACCTTTCAGAAATGCTTCCTTTCATGTCGAGGAGGCTGTTGCAATGATTCAACTGAGGAAACCAAGGAAATTACAGCTAAGCGGCGTGTACCCACATGGCCAGGATGGTCTTTACCCATTTCTCTCTGCCTGCTATCAGTCATAGCCTGAGACATTAAACTCTATCCCAGGCTAAAAAAGCCTTCTCTTTGCTTTGAAAGGTAAAGAATGACAGCTTTGTAGAACTGGAGGGCTTGGAGATCCTTTAAAATATAGTTTACAGAAATGCTTCTTGGGCTTTGCAGCACTTCTGAAGTCAATCAACGAACAGGGCAGAGAGAACTGAAAGTCTGCATCCAGCTATTTTCTTGGAGTTACAGCTATTGATTACAATTGCATTGACTACCAGACCATTTAATCTAATGAAACTGTTCTTGAATGATGTTACCGCAATTGAGATGAAAGTGTAGCCAACTTGGAAGGAAAGTTTAAAAGTGTTGGAAGAGTCAATAATTAGATTTCATGGTACAGATGTGTTTGTTAGCACATATTCTGCACTGACTCTGTTATGTTTAGCTGCATTCCTCTAGAAATTCTGTTATTTCACCAGGAGTAATGTGGAAGGAGAATGGGTAGTAGTTTTCGTACTATTTCTATTTCCTTTTATTTCTCCCATAAAATAAATTTATAAAGCTATCAGGTCCTAATGCTGAGTCAATAACAAATTATTGATTAGGAGGCAAATACAGCTCTCAAAGGCTCTTAGATAATTCTGTTACTTGTGGCTTAATATGAAGACTGAGAGTTAATTATTTATACTATGCATGGGGTTCACTAAATGAGAGCTGCGATTTACAAGATGAGATAGAGTCATAAATTAATGCCTTGCAAAAATTGTTCTTTACCCAAAGCCAAAAGAAAAGGTATTTGTGGGATAGAGAAATGATAGACATCACTGAAACCCAGTAGGTCAAACTGATTCTGGAGAGCCTCCCATCCCTCAGAGCTGCTTACACAAAGGGGCTGCACCTTATTCTGGGTTTCCTCACACCCTTGTCCCACCCTAAATTAAACAGCATGTCTGGTTTTTATCTCATTTCCAAATAAAAATTATTAGTGTTTTAGTTTACCTGCTGAAAGGCCACTGCGTGTGTGAAAACGCCAGTCTGTGGTGTCTGAACCCGACACAAAATCCAGAATCATTGCGTTAGTTCTCTGGCTTTAATTTAACATTGTCATTTCTTTACTCATTTTTATCTGTCATTAGACCCAAAAAAGAGAGGAGTACTTGATTCCACAAACTTTTTTTTTAAGTCACCTTTTCAAATTGGATGATTTTGGTCAATTGCTTCAGCTAGCAAGGGTCTCCAGAGCTAGCTTTAGAAAATGTACCTTTCTAGTCAGGACAAAGGTGCAAGAGATAACATGATTGCCCTCAGACAGGCCTTCATTGATTTTTAAATTATGTGGTAATATTTCATTGGATTTAGTAGTAAAGGTTCTCTTTAGAAGAGGATGAAGACAGTTCTACTCTTGCAACAGTGGGCTACTGCCCACACCATGCTTGCTCTGAACCCTGCAAACTCCTTTCCTGCAGCCATAGAAGCTTCAACTTCTAATTGTTTCTCAGTTACTGCTCAAATTTATTTCATCTTCTCCCCTATTTAAACCCTGAAATTCTGTCCCAGCCATCTTTTGTAACTGCAGCCACCGTGTTGTCCTCCAAAGCTCTTGGGTTACCTATTGCCTCTGTTCCTCAGATCTTCAACCACTTCACACTTTTGTTGCAGCACTTAACTGTAAGTGTTAATTGATGGACTACAAGTGATGTGAGTGTTCGGGCCTCATGGCTCGTGACAGCGAGAGTTTTGCTATTGTGGCAGACAAAAGAATTAAGGGAACTGCTGGCTCCTATCACCTTACATGCAAATAGTGCGCTCTGGGAGATCTTGGAGTGAATTATTAATGGGGAGGGGGCCTGCCAGGGCACCTGCCTGGCTTGAGCAGGTCTTGGCATCCGAGCTCGGCTAGGAGACACCGGGAAGTCATTCAGGAATGAACAAACCCTTTTAATAAATTACAGACGAAAATCTCTTTGGCCAATGAAAGGTTAAATAACAGCGATAAGTGAGTCACTCCATCTCCCTTCCTTCCCCCCTCCCCACGCCACAAGTTTAATAAGCCAAAATCAAAACCATCTAGGCCTGGAGCTTTCTAAGATTTAAGACTTTAAAATGTGAAGCACCTCATTATATCTGCCTATTTTCAATAAAAGGGGGAGATAACCGGTGTCACGTCAATGTCTTATCAGTGATATTTGTTTGACTTCTATTTCAAAAGTGCACTGCTTGCTTTTTCTGGTGCTGGAATCAAACACTTCTGAATTGTACAGTATAAGAAGATGTATCGTTTTTCACCTAAGAACTTTAAAAAGGAGACCAGTCTGTGTTTGACTTTGTAGAAATAAAGAACTATTGTACAGTACAGCATATAACACTTGCAACATGGCCAATTGACTTCCTTCCTATTAATCAACTACTCTGTTTACCTTCTTATACAAACCATTTCAAAACCATTAAAACTAAGAGGATTAGCATCGCATTTCTGGCAAAATGCACCTTAATTTCAGCAAATGCTACTTTCACTCTCTGAGGAGATTTAAAAAAAACCTTGAAAGGAATGGATTCTTTATTGTGGCAAATTCACTGAAACAGGTATAAATTATATCTCCCATTTTAGAAAGGGGGGGTGGGGGAATAAGAAGAGGGGTAGAAGAATCGAATTCTCTCAATCCAGTGATCACTAAATGAGTGTGCCCAGAGAAACACCTAAGATCCTTCTTGTAACAAAAAAATGCTAATTCTAATTAGTACATGTCACTATGTCCTCAATACTGTTTCTAAATTCCATCTACATTTTTGCTGTTTGCTCATATTTATGAAAAATGGCTGTTTCCCTCCATTTCCATTGCATAGTTTGAATCTGCTGAGCAGGTCAGAGTAAAAGGCACTATTCTGCCTTCTTCATGCCATCCCTGAAATTTTGAGATTGGAGGGATGAAAGGGAGAATTTACAGAAAGTATCTTTTTTAATGAAAGCATTAAAAGTAATTATAAAATGAACATGTTTTCAGGAGGAGAAAAGTGTTGAAAACAAAATTAAAAGTTTTAATTTTAACCTTTTTTTAATCTAACACTGGTTAAATCAAGAAGTAAGACAACAGTGGCTCCAAAAAAAAGTTGTAGCTTGATGATAGAAGACTCCAGCTAAAATACCACTGAAGTTCAAAGCCTGGCTGTCTTTCCAGTTATCCGTCCAGTGCAGCCCAGAAAGCTAATATATGGGTATTGCTCGGTGATTACTGGCTTGGGATCAGGCTTTTTAAGGTGCATAATTTTTCAGACAGACCTTGAAGATCAGTCTCTGGGGTCTGACGGCGATGGCCCCTTCTGTCTGACAAGATAAAAGATCCTTTATAACTCTTGTCATATCATATAGCTGGCATCAGGAAATTAAGATAAAACTTTTTTGCTGGCATTGCATTGTTATAGGTCTGCATGACTGAACTCCTCGTTGTTGGAAAAAGACTCCCTACGCCAGGGCTTTTTTTGTTGAACAAAAGGATACAACCTCACCAAATGATAGCTTGGAGGAGCTATCCTGTTGCTTCTTGCAGCTTGGGGCAGCAGGCATTAAAAATGAACTGATTATCTCCTGTAGCAAAAATAATTCAATCTCCTGGGCTCGTTGATCAAAAAGAAAAAATATATTTAAATACAAAGTCTTAATTCCAGTTTAGCCTGAAGTTTGGTGAAAGTGAAGAATTCCTATGCTAGAACTTCTTCATGAAAAAAAAGTCCTAGAAAAATAAAATGTCTAACTCTTTCAGAGAAAAAGCTTCTGATGACAAATAGTTTTGGTGATTATCAGAGAACTTCCTGATTATTAAAGCACAAAACACACAGAGGATATGGAAATAACTTTTCCACAAAGCCTAGGCTTCTTCTCATCACTGGTTTGTAACAAACAGTTCTCGAATATTGTTTTTCCATTGCAAGTTATAGAAATTCTAGAAATACAGTTGAGAAAAATAATTGTGCACTCAGGAGGATGGTAGCGAAAAACCCAAAACACTGTAATGGTCTGAGCAGTGGTCCATGCCCTGCTCCATTGCTGCAGTCCATCCTGTAGGTCTCCCCTCGAAATACTGAGGATTTTGCAAGCACCGCCTTCTCCAAGAACCATCTTTTCCAAGCCCTAGATTTCTTGCTACATCGTTTGGAAATGCAAGCTTAGAGCTACAGCTTCTGCCTTTTGCACAACCCCAAAGAAAAAAAATATGGGAATTTCAACCCCAGTCTGCCTTTTGCACAACCCCAAAGAAAAAAATAAAAGGGAATTTCAGCCCCATCTGTCACATAGGTCCTTTCATAAACCTAACTCTGTCTCTCTTCTGCAACAAAAGATAAGGTCCAGTAACCCAGGGCTGGGGCTGGGCTGCCTCTGATGGCCACGACACAGATAATGCTTCCAAAACTGGAGGTTTAGCCTCAATACTGGAGGTTTAGCTGGAGAACCCAGTGTGAGCAGCCTCTCTGGGCTGTTCCTTTCATAAACCTAACTCTGTCTCTCTTCTGCAACAAAAGATAAGGTCCAGTAACCCAGGGCTGGGGCTGGGCTGTCTCTGGTGGCCACGACACAGATAATGCTGCCAAAACTGGAGGTTTAGCCTCAATACTGGAGGTTTAGCTGGAGAACCCAGTGTGAGCAGCCTCTCTTGGTCGTGGGAGCCATGGCAGTGGGGAGCTGCTGAGAGCCTGCTCTGCATTTTGCATTGCAAAGCATTTACAGCCCAGCTGCGAGCTGGATATGAAGAAGGGGATAAAGAAGCCCAGCTTAAACCCTTGTTTTTGTCAGAAGAGTTAAAGGCCATTAAGCTCAGTCTTTTAAGCTGGATAAGAGAAAGCCACAATAGATTCAGCAAGATATACTGTATATTAAAAGGTTCCTGATTTTTTTCAAAATGATAACCTGCTGAAGGAAATGATGTCCTCTGCCACAGTACCTGGTTGTCTAATTGCAAACCATGCAACCCTATCCCCCCAGAGATTTACAGATAAGAAAACCCCACTGTCATCACCTCCACCCTCCCTGGCTCCGCTCTCTCTGTACAGCAGGTAAGACAAGAAACGGGGACTGGGAGATTTAAATAGGCAGAGTACATTTGAGAAACCGGACAATTACGAACACCAGCATGGACACGCGTGCAGCCGGGGTGTAACAAGTTAGTGACAGGAGGCTTTTCAACTGAATACCAGTAAAATAAATAACAAATGTGACTTTGGAGGAACATGGTAGCTCTGAGTACTTCAATTCAGGCAACTGATGAAAGTGCCGATGCGGGTAAAGTTTTAAAAGTTACACTTTTTAAAAAAATAGTAGTAAACAAGGTGCAAAATTCAATGTTTCCTTGGCAGTCTGGATGGCAGTTCTCAACAGGGCAAGGAGGAGAACCAGGACAGCCTTCAGTGAAGGCTCTTAGGTTTATACATTTCTTTTCAGACTGCAAGAGGTTCCTGCTGACTGTGGGGAGGTCGGACTAGATGACCCTTGGAGGTCCCTTCCGGCCTGGGAAATTCTATGATTCTATGATTCTATGATCTGCATGGGTCTTTTGAAATCTTTTGGCATTTCTTGGTCCTCCCACTTCAGTTGTGACAACACTCAAAGCCTTGTGGTCTTCTCCAGTCTGACTTCGCTGTTTTTTAAGCTTTCTTGCTCAATTTCTGGAGAGCCATGTCAGCAGGCAGATGGACATTTCCTTGGGTAGGCTTGTGCCCAGGTAAAACCAGACTAGTTTAAAGCTGTGTTACAGCCCTTGGCAATCAAAACCTGCAAACTTTAAGGGGAAAACCTCAGACGTTTTCTGAATGGTGCAGATTGCAAGCTTGCATTGGGACAGAGTCCCCCTTCTGATTTCTTTTTTCGTATTTGCTCTCTTGCCCTCCAGGACTCCTGTCCTGAACAGCCAAAGGTTTCTCTCCATTGCCAAATCCTAAGAGAAAGAAAATCCTCCTACATTGATTTTGTAGTCTGGTTAATTCCTGCTTGATTCCACTGATGTCGATGCAGGGATTTTCCTATAGGATTTTGGTGATGCAATATGGGGAGGTTACTGCAACTTCAGGCTTGAGCAAGAGGCATCAACCCTGAAGGACAACCATCAGCCCTTCTCTGGCTCCCAATGCACTAATCCTTCTTGTCCCATCCCTCTGCAGGCCCAGGGGAGAGAAGGATAATGGTGTTTGAGAAAACCCACCTTCACATATTTTCTTGGATTTCTCCCCCGATGTGTATCTGAGGGGCAGTAGCTGGGGTAGTGCAATCACAAAGTGATGGGACGCTGCTCATGGTCTCTTTCCTGGAACTCGGTCACTAACAGAGGAAATCCTGATGTAGGCATCCAAAGTGAATCACTGCTGATATCTCACTCGATGGGATCCACGCTACCAGGCAGCAGTCTGGGAAGATGTACAACGCACATCCGCAGAGAACTTCTTGCCTGTCCATGTTATAAATGTGCCTATATCCATACGACTTGTTCCTGTGCTTGGCACTGTTATTGAAGACATCATTTTGTTTTGTTACTGCCTTGCAGAGCTAGGGTGACTTTGTATAAATATTTTCCCTGAGGTTTTCCAGTTTTGAAAGGCAGAGGTGGAAAGCGGAGATGAATTGAGAAGGCGCTCAGAGGCAGCAGCCTGAAGTTACCTGCTGGAAGCACCCTCTCTGTAAAACACTGGGTTTATGTTAATTCCTGTGATGAGTTTCAGTCCAAGATTGCTCTTTCACTCCATCAGCCTAGAAACTGGGGTCTGTTCTCTGCATCTCCATCACTCCCCTTGGGTACGATGGTTTCTCTCCACTATCTAGTCTTTGAAGAGATCCACCACTATTTGGGTTCTTCCAATGCCTCCATCTCCTGCACCCATTTGCTCTGTGTGGGAAGGGAATGGCATTACCCTGGAGCTCGCCTTTGCTGCCCTGGGTGGCTGATGTCTTCAGCTGCTCCAAAGATCAGCTCATAATTATAAGCAACTCTAATGGCCTTAGGGTGGGATTGCTGAGCACAAAATGCTCTGCCTCCTCCTCCTGTCCCTCTCCACCCTGGATGCATTCCCTTGGCTTCACCATCAGGGCACTTTCACATTTGTCCCCTGCTACTGGAGGACAGATGAAGGAGGTGTAATAGGGGGTGAAGATCTAGCTGTCTGATGCGGGAGTGTATTAATTGAACAAATTTTTATGGCTGTGGAAGTCTAAATGACTTTTCTGCCTCTAGGCCTTCTGCACAGGCTTGTGTATTCAGGTGAATGAAATATATGAGTTAGGCTGGGTGAACACTTAGCAAAACTAAAATCTTTAGCTAAATTTGCCACCCCTGACCTCCACACACATTTATTTGGTCTCGTTTTAGAAAACCATCATTTTTCCGGGCCTAGCATCAGGTTAGGATGAGGGAGGGCAGAGAAAACTGGACGAGGGGAAAATGCCAGATTTCCTTTCCTTTCTCCTGCCTCTTCCTCTCCTCCCTCCATCCTGGAAAACACTTTTTCTAGGATGACGGGCAAGGTGACCAGGGACTTGGCAGGGACAGATAAACACACTTACCTAAGCATCAGTTATGCAGACACGAAGATCTAAACCTTTTCTCCAAACGCAGGTCATGAGGAAGCTACTTGCAGACACAGTGGGGAGGGGAGGAGGTGGCTAACAGGGTTATATATGACCTTGCACAAGTCACTTCATCCTTTTTTCCTATCTCTTCTCAGTTGTTTTAGATAAAATTTAGATAAATTTAGTAAAAAAAAAATATATAAAAAGTTCTCCAGGCTGTTTAGCCTGGAGAAGAGAAGACTGAGAGGGGATCTCGTCAATGTTGGTCAATATCTAAAGGGCGGGTGTGAAGAGGATAGGACCAGACTCTTCCCAGTGGCACCCAGTGACAGGACAAGGAGCAACAGGCACAAACTGGAACATGGAAAATTCCATCTGAACATGAGGAAAAACTTATTTCCTTTGAGGGTGGCAGAGCCCTGGAAGAGGCTGCCGGGAGAGGATGTGGGGTCTCCTTCTCTGAAAACATTCAAACCCCACCTGGATGTGTTCCTGTCCAACCTGCTCTGGGTGACCCTGCTCTGGCAGGGGGTTGGACTGGATGATCTCCAGAGGTCCCTTCCATGACAACACTCAAAGCCTTGTGGTCTTCTCCAGTCTGACTTCGCTGTTTTTTAAGCTTTCTTGCTCAATTTCTGGAGAGCCATGTCAGCAGGCAGATGGACATTTCCTTGGGTAGGCTTGTGCCCAGGTAAAACCAGACTAGTTTAAAGCTGTGTTACAGCCCTTGGCAATCAAAACCTGCAAACTTTAAGGGGAAAACCTCAGACGTTTTCTGAATGGTGCAGATTGCAAGCTTGCATTGGGACAGAGTCCCCCTTCTGATTTCTTTTTTCGTATTTGCTCTCTTGCCCTCCAGGACTCCTGTCCTGAACAGCCAAAGGTTTCTCTCCATTGCCAAATCCTAAGAGAAAGAAAATCCTCCTACATTGATTTTGTAGTCTGGTTAATTCCTGCTTGATTCCACTGATGTCGATGCAGGGATTTTCCTATAGGATTTTGGTGATGCAATATGGGGAGGTTACTGCAACTTCAGGCTTGAGCAAGAGGCATCAACCCTGAAGGACAACCATCAGCCCTTCTCTGGCTCCCAATGCACTAATCCTTCTTGTCCCATCCCTCTGCAGGCCCAGGGGAGAGAAGGATAATGGTGTTTGAGAAAACCCACCTTCACATATTTTCTTGGATTTCTCCCCCGATGTGTATCTGAGGGGCAGTAGCTGGGGTAGTGCAATCACAAAGTGATGGGACGCTGCTCATGGTCTCTTTCCTGGAACTCGGTCACTAACAGAGGAAATCCTGATGTAGGCATCCAAAGTGAATCACTGCTGATATCTCACTCGATGGGATCCACGCTACCAGGCAGCAGTCTGGGAAGATGTACAACGCACATCCGCAGAGAACTTCTTGCCTGTCCATGTTATAAATGTGCCTATATCCATACGACTTGTTCCTGTGCTTGGCACTGTTATTGAAGACATCATTTTGTTTTGTTACTGCCTTGCAGAGCTAGGGTGACTTTGTATAAATATTTTCCCTGAGGTTTTCCAGTTTTGAAAGGCAGAGGTGGAAAGCGGAGATGAATTGAGAAGGCGCTCAGAGGCAGCAGCCTGAAGTTACCTGCTGGAAGCACCCTCTCTGTAAAACACTGGGTTTATGTTAATTCCTGTGATGAGTTTCAGTCCAAGATTGCTCTTTCACTCCATCAGCCTAGAAACTGGGGTCTGTTCTCTGCATCTCCATCACTCCCCTTGGGTACGATGGTTTCTCTCCACTATCTAGTCTTTGAAGAGATCCACCACTATTTGGGTTCTTCCAATGCCTCCATCTCCTGCACCCATTTGCTCTGTGTGGGAAGGGAATGGCATTACCCTGGAGCTCGCCTTTGCTGCCCTGGGTGGCTGATGCCTTCAGCTGCTCCAAAGATCAGCTCATAATTACAAGCAACTCTAATGGCCTTAGGGTGGGATTGCTGAGCACAAAATGCTCTGCCTCCTCCTCCTGTCCCTCTCCACCCTGGATGCATTCCCTTGGCTTCACCATCAGGGCACTTTCACATTTGTCCCCTGCTACTGGAGGACAGATGAAGGAGGTGTAATAGGGGGTGAAGATCTAGCTGTCTGATGCGGGAGTGTATTAATTGAACAAATTTTTATGGCTGTGGAAGTCTAAATGACTTTTCTGCCTCTAGGCCTTCTGCACAGGCTTGTGTATTCAGGTGAATGAAATATATGAGTTAGGCTGGGTGAACACTTAGCAAAACTAAAATCTTTAGCTAAATTTGCCACCCCTGACCTCCACACACATTTATTTGGTCTCGTTTTAGAAAACCATCATTTTTCCGGGCCTAGCATCAGGTTAGGATGAGGGAGGGCAGAGAAAACTGGACGAGGGGAAAATGCCAGATTTCCTTTCCTTTCTCCTGCCTCTTCCTCTCCTCCCTCCATCCTGGAAAACACTTTTTCTAGGATGACGGGCAAGGTGACCAGGGACTTGGCAGGGACAGATAAACACACTTACCTAAGCATCAGTTATGCAGACACGAAGATCTAAACCTTTTCTCCAAACGCAGGTCATGAGGAAGCTACTTGCAGACACAGTGGGGAGGGGAGGAGGTGGCTAACAGGGTTATATATGACCTTGCACAAGTCACTTCATCCTTTTTTCCTATCTCTTCTCAGTTGTTTTAGATAAAATTTAGATAAATTTAGTAAAAAAAAAATATATAAAAAGTTCTCCAGGCTGTTTAGCCTGGAGAAGAGAAGACTGAGAGGGGATCTCGTCAATGTTGGTCAATATCTAAAGGGCGGGTGTGAAGAGGATAGGACCAGACTCTTCCCAGTGGCACCCAGTGACAGGACAAGGAGCAACAGGCACAAACTGGAACATGGAAAATTCCATCTGAACATGAGGAAAAACTTATTTCCTTTGAGGGTGGCAGAGCCCTGGAAGAGGCTGCCGGGAGAGGATGTGGGGTCTCCTTCTCTGAAAACATTCAAACCCCACCTGGATGTGTTCCTGTCCAACCTGCTCTGGGTGACCCTGCTCTGGCAGGGGGTTGGACTGGATGATCTCCAGAGGTCCCTTCACCTCCTGCCGTTCTGTGATTCTGTGAGAAAGTCGTTTGGGACAGGGGTTTTCTGTAGCCCCATGATTGTAATAAATGAGGCCCTGACCCCAGACGTGCAAATACTGGCACGCAGTTTGGGAGCATTTCTTCTTTAGATTTGCATGAGGGAAACGCCCAGCTAATCCCTAAAGCTTTAGCAGCTCATTTCATCTGTGATTCTGTGAGAAAGTCATTTGGGACAGGGGTTCTCTGTAGTCCCGTGACTGTAATAAATGAGGCCCTGCCCCCAGACATGCAAACACTGGCACACAGTTTGGGAGCATTTCTTCTTTAGATTTGCATGAGGGAAACGCCCAGCTAATCCCTAAAGCTTTAGCAGCTCATTTCAGCTTTCTCCCTATCACAAAGAAATCAGATTCTCTGCAACCTGTAGGTGCAACCCTGACAGAAAAAAAAAAAGAAGACATCTGATCTGACCCATTTGCTGGCCGTGACTGTAATAAATGAGGCCCTGCCCCCAGACATGCAAACACTGGCACACAGTTTGGGAGCATTTCTTCTTTAGATTTGCATGAGGGAAACGCCCAGCTAATCCCTAAAGCTTTAGCAGCTCATTTCAGCTTTCTCCCTATCACAAAGAAATCAGATTCTCTGCAACCTGTAGGTGCAACCCTGCCAGAAAAAAAAAGAGACATCTGATCTGACCCATTTGCTGGTGAAAGAAGCAAAACTAAATATAGACAATTTCTCTGTGTGTTGCCCAAGAAGGCCACAAACCCTGACTTCCCAGGCAAAAGGCTAGGGGGGTAAGTAATTAACATTTGCAAGTGTACACCTCCCTCCTTACCTCACAGTCAGGCTCACACAGTCTATTTAGTATCATTCGAGAGTTCACTGAGATGAAAATAATGACAAAAAATACTGTGACAAGATAAAGTACAGTGCTATAAAAATTCTCTACAGTGCTATAAAAATTAGATTCTTAGCAGAAAAGAGAATGAAGAGGTAATTTAGTAAAAGTGATGGATGAACCTCTGAAGGTTCGGAATTTTAGTTCAGTGCAGTCGCTTATTCAAACCTGGGAAATTCAGGGGAACGGTCACCCACCATGGAAACCAGTCCCCTCCATTTCTCACCCACCTTAAAGCTGGGAATGAGAAGAACACAAGAAACAAAAGGCGATTACAATCTTTAATCTAGCTAGATTCCTGCTGGTAGTTAAATCAACTCTTATTTGACCTGAGCTGGTTCTCACATTTCCTGCAGACAGAGCGCATATATTTCTAGCAGGAAAAATGGAGACACTTGCTGCGATGTGTGGCAGGACTTGCACGGTGCCTGAGATTGCCAGAGTATCACCTTTTGCACGTGTCTCATTTTATGCAAGTAGCTTATATGATAAAAAAACACTTTTGACTCGTTAGTAGTGAAAAAAGGGAACACTTTGGTAGTGGTAAGATTGTCTGCTGTTGGTATATAGAACTCTTGGCTTTCATTCCACTAGTGTTGTTGATCCCCAGATGTCAAAGTGCCTTACAAAGAACTAAATATCTTTATTGCCATTTTTATAGCTAGACAAAAGTGAGTCTTTGCAAAATGAAATAACGAACCATGGTCACAATGGGACTGGATGTAACAAACAGGAATAAAACTCAGATCTACCAAACTCAGGATTTCATTTTCATGAGGGATGTTGTAGCAATTTTATTGCATGACAGGCAACGTTTCCAACATGTGGCCATATTCTCCCTCGGCATTTTGCACGACCAGAAGAGTATGAAGTATAGACCTTGGAGTTGCACGAATGCTAACATCTGTTGGTTGAACTACTCATGCTAAAAGTTACATGAATGCTGTAAAATAAAACTACAGTTTTTCAGTGAACACCGAAGTTCAATACTTCAATGGGCTTTAGCCTGACTAAGGACCTTTGCCTCTATGGACCTAAAATTGAGAAGCCTGTAGAGCAGAACCCAAAACAACAACACTCTATGTAGGATAGTTGCTGTTCACTGTGAGCACCCACAAACATTCTTGAAAGCCTTTTTTTTTTTTTCGTGCAGTGCGGGGCAGATTATTGTTTATCCATAGCAGATTAGGCAAGAACAAAGGGTATCAGGGTCCTTTCCCCTCTTGAGGCTGGGGTCTGGCTGAGTAAAGGCTTTATTCTAACAAGTTGTGCTCCTCCAAAGGGCAAGCATGCTCCTCATGCCCTCCCCTTGCTGCCACTTTGGGAGAGTGGTTTTTTTCCTTTTGTCATTTTCCCCTCACACTTTTCTGATTGGACAAGTTATTTATGGACTGTGATATACTGTATTTCTGAATTGATTTTGTGTTCAGCTATTGTAAAGCATTTTTGTGGACCAATACCTCAGGGTGATATTTATTTATTTTTTCTTTAGTGTTGTTCTGACTTACCTTCTTCTCCCTGAGTTTTCTACCCTTTCCCTCTTGTTTTCCTATTTCTTCCCTAATGGCCTAGAACATGTAGTTAACCTCCTCAGGAAATAAGATCTCATTAGAAAATGATAAAAAAAAAAAAAAAGAAGTGCATTCATTTTAATGAGACAATTAAATTAATTTGCTTATGGCCAATAATAGAGAATGAGAAAACCTTTTCATTTTATGTTTCTCCACTCTTTTTTTTTTTTCTCCCTTTAGTCCCACTGCTGTGCAATTTCTTCCCAAAGCCCTTTGCTAAGAGCTCACAGCATTTCTGCCTGGGCATGCTGGACCTAAGAGAAGCCCAAGAAGGTGGAGACAGATGTCTCTCCATTATTCTCACCGGGAAAAGCCTGTGAGAAATAGATGTGGGTGAGTAGGTTGGTGATGTAAAGTCACACAGGTTGCAGGACTTGTTTGGAAGCTGAATCCTGGAGGAGGGAAGGAGATAATGGCAGATTCGGGCAGAAGGACAGACCTGTGAGAGGGGCTACACAGGGTAATGGGAAGCCATCTCCCACTGGATGCATGTTTGAAGCAAACAGTAAGGTCACCAGCACCATGACCCAGTATAATAAAAGTTTCCTGGGTCTGTGCAATATTGTTGAAAGACTGAAATGAATTGTGTGGAAGAGCTGGACTTAGATAATGTATTCCCATCATGTCAATAATTAAACTAGAAAGATCATCAAGGGGTGACTGTGAACTGATAATGAGCTTTTGGGCTTGGTGGCCTTCCAAAGCATGATTCAGTCACTGACTCCCCTGTTATTAGGATCAGTTCATTCCATAAATAAGGCAAGTGACAGCAGTTTAAGGGCCTATAATGTAAAATTCAGAAGGCACAACATGTTAGAGAGATTGTCTTCATCCTTGTGGTCAGAACTGTGGCTGCCATTGACCTGTAACTCAAAAGTTGGAAAATGATTTATTAAAAAGGTTTATAGACAAACACATAGGGATTTTAGCTGCTGTTGGAGTCAGGAAACAAGGATTTCTTTCAGGAAACTGACAACTTCTTTAAGAAACGTGCACAAAAGCGACAGGAGAGGTTGTTTCTACGTTACTGTTTCAGCACCAGCATTAGTTCCTTCTCACACCTTGAATTTCTCATTCAAAGTGTCATTAAAGACATTCAAACTGTACACTTTGCTCTAGCCAAGAGGTAATATTTCAGAGATTTGCTGTTAATACCTTTAATTAATAAGGAATGGCAATGATAAGTGGCTCATTCAGCAGCCAGGATGAAGACGGGTAACTCTACTGTCCCTGCCTCACTGCAAGGATTTCTTGGAGGTGCTGGCTGCACCACGAACCATCAGTGAACGTGAACTAAGATGTGGAAAGCAGAAAAAGAAAGGTGTAGACGGTCTTGTAGCTGGATTGGATATTTGAGAAGCAGAACATACATACATACTGATCCTCTCCAGAGACGATCCACTAGCATGGATTTATTTCTCTGACACTGATCTGCCAAACTTGGAGCTAGTGACTCTCCACAGCCCTGCATGGAGCCACACAGACAAATATATAAATGTCTAGTTTCTAGCTCACTTGTCCTTTGGGTGCTTCTAGTCTCTTTGGGACCCTAAATTACTCCCACAAACAAACCTGGCAGGTCCACGTCACGCCTGGGAGCTGAACTCTGGGTCTGGGCTGACGGCCGTAATCCTTCTCTTCAGAGAGAGGAGTCCCGTAACCTCATCCATGCAGATGATGGAGCTGATGTTGTAAAGTCTCTCTGTTTTCGGCCAGTTGAAGATGAAGATTAGTAGTTAATCTGGACAGATGATGCGTATTCTATTACTCTTGTGGCTACAAGTTGCTACCAGTGAATGGGCAGTTCTGTGCGGTACTTGGAGATGCCTATCGGCTGCGGCGATGGTTCAGGTTGGGGCTAGGTGTGCCACGAGCCCTGTGAACAGAGGCCAGGATTTTTATCATTTTACCGGGCCCTATTTATTTTCAAGCATCTGTTCAACCTTTCATGCGAGATGAAAACAATAGCTTCAGCTGCTTTCTACCTGAGCGCTGGAGGAGCTCGAGCTGATATTCACATCAAAGCCCTCCGCATATTTATCATTCCTGATTCGGTAATAAGCAGCAGCGTCTGACAGATGCACAAAAGCACCACAGTTTCCACTTGGACCTTACAATGGCAGCAATGACTGCAAACTGGGATTAAAGCCTCGCTCAGGAAATACTGAGCATTTTCCTTGGCGAATAATTACAATCTCCTGGCCGCTCGCTACAGCCGGCAGCTTGGGAGCAAGGAGGAGATGATGGGAGCTGCTGCTGCTGCTGCCTCTGCAGAGTTCACTGTTGGTTTTAGAGGGAACAGGAATACACCTATAATTCTTCTCCAGCACTTTATCAAGTGACACATAATCAGTTTGGTTTAGAATTTTTCAGACATGATAAAGATGTATTTCCTTGCGGGCAACCCTAGTCTTATTCCAAGGAATAAGTCACTTTTTCATTTACCAGAAAGCAAATCTTGCTCTGCAGTTAAAGCTTGTGTTTAAGAGAAAAAAAACATACCATAAATAAAGAGAAAAAGTCTGAATCCAGCTATTCCTCAGTAGCTTGTCTCGGGAATAACTTGTGTCAGTGACAGCCCCAAAAGTAGGGAAGTAAGAATATGTAGCAACTTGACATTATTTAATACATAGAAAAAGCTGTTAAAAGAACATTATCCAGCCTGCAGAGAGAGGCACCTAATCACCCTTACAAGTGTGTCAGAGTCCATTATTTTTTTACTTACAATTTTTGAACCATCACATACATTTTTTATTGAATGTACTGCTTTGTGCTAGGTGAGAGAAGCCAAGAGCATGGGCCACAAGCTCCAAAGACATTCAGTAATGAGAAAATTCAAAGCTTACTGGGAAATTTCGATTCCATTATGGAGGATTTGCACATGTACAGAGACAATACATACTTTATTCAAAGTAACAGAGCATCGGCAAATACTGATTTTAAAAGACAATTAAACCCACTTTAATTAAACTTATACTAAGTTTTTTAGTGATTTTAGTAAGCAATAATCTCATTTAAGACTATCAGATTTAGGAATAGATGCTTTATAAAGAAACTAATTTCTTTAAAATACATTTTTAATATGATTACAGGATTTGCCTGAAAAAAAATACTTTGCAAAAATTAAAGCATCTTTAGAAGTAGTCTCTTCACCAGTACGCAGTAGTTGCTCACTTTCAATTGTAGCATAGATGCATCTGCAAATCAGTGAAATGATACAATATAGCCTTTAAATTGATCTTTTTAAGGTATAATTTGCATTATGGGTTCGTGCCTGGTGAAATTTATCTCAAACAGTAGAATTTCAGTATTAGCATGCTCAATTATAGATCTTCCTACAATACAATAGTTTGCATGGGTCCCTAAAGGCTAAAATGGTTCTTTTCCAGAAAGCCATATATTTTTATGTTTAAATAATCCATAAAGACTGTCCCTGTTGAGAAGTTCAAAAAGACTATTCTGAATGCTTCATTGCAGGGCTTCAGGCTGTATGATATAGTGCAAATCCTGGCAGTCACAGAGCAGGTCCCTGTTTCAGCTCTGGATGGCCTTTTTTGGACTTCACCTTGACTGCCAGAATGTGATTCTGATTTACCTCTCATTTTATAAAACAGCGTAGGGTCTCTTAGTGTAACGTTAGCAAAGAACTTAAACTTATTCAAGGAGCAGGGCTCAGGAAGACCTTGAAACCAAAGGCTGGAACACATTGGTGGCCAGAGCTGGGACATCACCATTCATCACCAACACATTCTCATCGATGTGGAGCCCGTGCATGATGCTCTGCCCAGTGTTCTGGGTTGGGGAAAGCATGCAACACCTAGACAGAATGTGCACATGGACGCAGAAGTCTTACTACATATGTGCTTAAAATTAATCCACATACAGACAAAAAGGCTCACAATTGAAATTAAAATTAAAACCATACGCAGTAAGACTTCCAGGGGGCAACTTGTCTCCATGTGCTTGAAATGTGCCCATATGCTTGTGTCTGTGTGCTGAAAATTCAGCTTAAAATTAAGCACACCCTGGCATTTTTGTGGGCTTGGGTCATGCTGACTTGTTCAAGGTCAAAGAGCAATTTGACACCAGGACTTAATAGGACCCAAATTTTGGGGACCAGCTGCAGTCCCCCATCCATTAACCACCCTTCCCTTCCAATGTGAGGCAGCTGGAAGCAAACAGTCATCTGCTGCGTTTGGTAAATATTGTCCCCAGGATTGGGGTTTTTTTCTGATAAGCTCAAAGAGGAACTGAAGACCTCGTAGCATCTTGATAGCTCTTGTTTGTTTTCTTTTGCGGGACTTCTTCCTACCTTGTTTAAATTTGCAATTCCAAACAACTCAACAATTCTCTACCATGCTTCCAAATTCCGACCCGATATTAAATTATTAAGGAGGTGTTTTTGAAATATCTTATCTTGACATGTATCTCCCGAGCCAAATGACCTCAGGCACTGTTCCTAATTAATTTCATAAAGGGAATAATAAAAAAAAAAAAAAGCAGCTGGCAAGAGGTACCGGCAATGACCCTTCCCAAAGTCCTCCAGACTGTGCCAGGCTGCTCCCTGCTTGGAGATGCAGGAGAGGGAGGGCAGGTGGGACATTGCCCCATGGTTTCATGTCCTCATGCCACCGCTCACCATGACAGTGGGAGAGCACAGATCTGATGCCAGAGCCAAAGGAGGCACAAACCATTCCCAAACACCCACCGGAGCAATAACCAAACGTGAAATAAAATGCTCCCTTTTAGGAGGCACAAACCATTCCCAAACACCCACCAGGGCAATAACCAAACGTGAAATAAAAAGCTCCCTTTTTTTTTTTCAAAACATTAAAAGCTGCTGAAACAAAGGGGCTCTTTTTTTTTTTTTTTTTTTTTTTCTTTTAAACAATATATTCTGAGAGAATGAGAGATTAAGTTTGAGGAGTCACTTCCAATCAGAAAGCCACCATTTAATTACAACACACAGGAAATTACAGAGTGAATGGCCGGGACAGTGATAAGAGACTGACACCGGAGGATGACAGGTACTGAAATCCGACCACTTCATCACAAAGCTACTTATCACAAGAGCCTGTCTGGAAGGCTGACAATCTGATTGTACTGTCAACTCAATTCATAATTAATATATTTATCAAATTAATTACTGAAAAAATCTCACTGGCGCTCGCCATAAAACAGTGGCTAAATTCATTGCCTGTTGGCTTCGTTTACTGCTAATAACTGTGCTGTCAGTTTAATGAGGGCAGTGAGTGGGCCCTGTTTTAGCTGCATGACAGACAAATTGCCCTCTTATATAGAATGATACAGAGAATTTAAGAGAAGAAAAGAAATATGTCATTGTTTGGTGACAGCCACAATCGGAGCCTTGTCTCGGAAACTTAGCATCAGCTCTAACGTACATGAAAGGGAGGTTGGGAATTCCTTTGTCAGCTAAATAAATACTTTATGAAATCCTGACTGATCCCTTCGTCTGAAATGACCTCGCGGCACCGCGTGGAGCTCTCAATAATTCCTTGTTTATTCCAAAGACCTGACAGGAGTTGGTTGTTCGACAGGAGGCAGGAATTTGGGGGCACGCCTGTGCCGGTGAGAACACGGCACCGGTTCCTGGCCATCTCGGGGAGGCAGGAGACATGAAGAACATCAGGGATGGAGCTGGGGCTCTGGTAACAGCTGGGTGATGCACAAAAAGGGCACTGAGCTGCTCTAACTCGGACAGAGGACCTGTCTACTTTGCTTGATTAACTGCACATAAGCTAATTGAGGTGCTGCATCTGTGTCATGCAGGGTTGTGAGACCCACCTCCGGGGAACGGCTAGAAGCTGCCCCATCCCCTTGCCAAGAGGGACTTTGATAACAAGAGTGGTCCATGCCTCCCAGAAAGAGATGCTGCTTCCCCGGGCAAGTAGTATCAGGCTTAAGCAGCACCTCAGCAGCCATCTGCAAGATTTCCAGTTGTCGGATCAGGTCCCAGCCACTGGTTTTAATGGGATTTCACACGCATCACTTCAATTTTTTCAGCTCAGCCCATGGAAGCTGCTGCGCTGCAAGGTGACTGGGCAAATCCACCAAGAAATGTATATTGAATCACAAAAGTCAGAAGAAAGTTGGGGGTTTTTTTCTCTAATGACTATTAAATCAAGCTGTCAGTTCTGCAGGGGCAGAAAACCCAGCTTCATTTGGGCTGATTCTCTCTACGGGGTGAAAGGAACCACCACAGACTGTGCACATTTACCCCACAAATCAAAATCCTGTGCTGTAAGCCTCACCCAAAAAGCATTTTGTTGATCTAACAGCTTGATAAAAGTTTTTTTAATTACAAATATAAGCAGTATTAAACAAAGTCCCAGTCAATTTAGACAGTGTTTAACTAGATTTTAAAAATCCAGTGTTTCTTGTTTAATGAAGGAGTTTGAATAAAATGTGGAGAAGTGGTAACACAATGTGATTCTGCTTCTCAAAGGTTAAGTGATAAAATTAATGCGGTGAAAAATCTCTGTAGCAAGCATTCACATTAAAATATAATATGTGTTGTAAAGAATATAAACACCAATGATCACTGGGGAGAAACGTCTGAGGGAGGAGAAAATCCTTGCAGGTTACTAATCATACCGGGCATATTCAAATCTTTATTACTTGCTCCTGCCAAAAGTATTAAAGTTCCACAATCTAAAGAGAAGGAGCCTGAGCTGATTGAAGGGTTATTTTAACGGTTTTTAGAGTCTTTCCTGGCAATATCTTAATTCTCTGTGATTGGTTCAGTCAAATAGCAATAAGACAATTAAAATAGTTGACAGCTGTGGCAATGAGAGTTAATAAATATTCAGTATTAAAAGCATGCTCCCTTCATGTACCTGCGTGCATATATATGTGCATGTGGCTGTTTTATCCTTATATTATTTTCATGAATCATCTTCCCTTTCTGCAACACCCTCCTCCTTCCTGTTGTCACCACCAGCTTGTATTTTCTAGCTGGTTTCTGCCCGTCGTTGACTCCAGACACTCCGAGGAGGACGCTGCTAGAATCACACCACAGGCAAAACACCAGGAGCTCCAGCCACCCCTGAGAGCGGTGTAGCTGGTTTCTGCCCATCATTGACTCCAGACACTCCAAGGTGGATGCTGCTAGAATCACACCGCCGGCAAAACACCGGGGGCTCCATAGACTGAGAGCAGTCTATGACAAATATTACCACAAAAAAATTCAGACCTGGATTGTTTTGGGTTGGTTTGTGGTTTTTTTTTTTTTCATCTAGGTCATACCTAGATCACAGGCTGAGATTACAACCGCTGCCCTGTCTGCACCCCCTTCCTCGTTGCTCTGTTTTTTTACCCTGCTCTCCATCCTCACTTGTCCCCTCGCTTTCCCTTGTCCTCCCCCCAGGATGTCACCTTGCCCCACTGCTCCAACGCTCTCCCTCATCCCTCGGTGGCAGCTGCAGCAGGACGGCAAAGGCAGCCAAGTCATTACACAGCTATTCTCTGCTCGGCTTGAAGGAAAGAGGTTTGTATGCTCCAGCTCCTGGGAGCTGCTGGTATTTACTGCCAGGAGCCTGGGGAGCTCCAGCTCCCTGCCCTGCCGGGCTGGGAGACACCACCCCAGCCCCACGTCAACTCCATCCTCTCCGTGGCCACCTCTGTCACCTCCGGGACAAGCCTCGCCTTGCTCTGCCCACTTGTAAAAATGAAAATCGCCCTCTTTCCCAGCCTCAGAGCTGATGTTTGCTTGGACGCCGACTGGGATTAATGCCTGCAGAGCCTTAGGAAAAGTGCTGGCCCCTCTGCAGAAATGCAGGCTTTCATTTCATTTTAGCACCTGATTTATCGGAGTAACGAGCCACCGTCTGAATTAATAAAGATAAAAGCGCGGTCGCATCGGTATCAGGCAAAAATCTGGGATTAATGCCTGCAGAGCCTTAGGAAAAGTGCTGGCCCCTCTGCAGAAATGCAGGCTTTCATTTCATTTTAGCACCTGATTTATCGGAGTAACGAGCCACCGTCTGAATTAATAAAGATAAAAGCGCGGTCGCATCGGTATCAGGCAACGCTTGAAAAATAAAAGGAAAGGCTCAGTTTGCACCATCCATCCCCAAGGGATAAGAGGATGTCTGCAGCGAATGAACTCGGCTAGAAAGGCTGTCCACAAATAATAAAAATGATCAACTCCTTAGAGTTATCTTATCCAGGCATCTCCTGTGAAACATTTGGATCAGATATCCCTTACCTGAGTTATTTTATTTGGCATATAGCACTTTAGGCAAGATTTTCAGGAGGCAAATAGGAAATGAGAGTTGGAAAACATTAATTAAATGTGAATACAACAGCTTAATGGGTTTTATCTTCAGATGAACTGGAGATGACTCTTTGCCATTCACTTCTTAAAACTGCAAGCAGAGATAAAGGAAATGTAGCAAGAGAAGGCAACCAGGGAAAAGATGAAAGATTTGGTAGATTGGCAAGAACAAAGTAATTTTATTTGTATTCAGGATGGACCAGTTCAAATTTTACATATTGCTGCTGGAGGTCTGCATCTCAAAGATGAGTGCAAGAATACTTAATTCTTGCAACAGCCACTTTTAAAACTAAAACTATCCTGCTTGAGTGTTCTTTTATAAAGAGCTTTTTACTGCTAGCTTTATGGAGCCCCTCTCTATATGCAAGAGTTCTTTATGTCTGATCGAAATGACCAGTTTTTGTTTCCACTAATGTTGGTTTGGAATAGTTTATCCTGAAAATTGTGGTGTATATCCAGTATAAGAGAGTTTTTCTGAAAAGTTTCAGGAGGTTGAAAGCAAAGGTCAATGATTTTTAACTAATAGGTCATTCAAAACAAATTGCACTTGAAATGTACTTTTGTTTACATTTTTTTTTCTCTTTCTAGTTCAAGCAGGACTTGTCACTCCCAGCCAGCTTTTCCATAGCTCAGCATCCTGGGGAAAATCTTCTACTTCTCCAAACTCATGGAAAATGTTTCCACTCTGTTTAAGTAAATGGTCAAGCTGATGAGCAGTGAATAGCATTTATTTTAGTCACAATGCGCTTTTAAAATGGCAAATAATCATTTTTTTCTGGACCAGTTTTGTCTGGATGCAGAGATGTTGACTCTTGTTATATTTGTGTGTAGACTTACCTACGCTGGTTTCTTTTTCCTTTTGCCCATCAGCGTGCGCTTTTAAAATGGCAAATAATCATTTTTGTCTGGATGTATGTACATGCAGAGATGTTGACACTCATTATATTTGTGTGTAGACTTACCTACACTGGTTTCTTTTTCCTTTTGCCCATCAGCATGTGGTCCTTGAACATGTAGAACAACCTATATCTTTGGTCCATTGTTACTCCTGCCTGAGGATTACACCTACATATCATCTCAGGCCCAATTACTTTTTTAACATTTGGCTTCGTGCCAAAAAAAAAAAAAAATGGACATGGCCAGGAAGTACTGTGGAATTGTTACTCCTGCCTGAGGATTACACCTACATATCATCTCAGGCCCAATTACTTTTTTAACATTTGGCTTTTTGCCAAAAAAATAAATGGACATGGCCAAGAAGTACTGTGGCTTTTTTTGGTTTAGGGTTTTTTTTCACATTGTCTACACCTGAAGAAAACACAAATAAATGTGAATTTAAGGGTGTGTTTGCAGTAACTGGAAATGGTCCTGGATTGTCCACAATTATTGTCTGCGTGAGTAGCTTTGCATAACTAGCACAAGACAAAAACAGGCATCTTTCAACTGCCACTTTTGTACCGTGTCTTTATTTTGAATTAGAAGTTATAGACACAAAGATACTGTCCGTTTTCACTCAGACTCCTGCCCCGCTCCAGGGAAGGACACCACCATCTCCCCACTGACCTCCTTTCTCCCCGGCTGATGCAGGGACATGCAGTTGGGGACAGTTATCTATAGATGGCAATCTTCTTCTTAGCACAGAGCTCAGGTGAAACCCCTCAGCTCTTCCTCCAGAAGAAAAATAAAACACACTTACATGCACATATTTACAAGTACTGAAAGCAGCTTTTTTACCCTGGGATTGAAGAGGATGCATTGCAACAGTTTCAGGCTTGAATTCTGCCCAGAGTGGCTCCTTTATAATTAATTAGTCCCGTATAACAATAGGAATTTATTAATATCTGCTAAACCACTGAGTTATGATACCATGTGAAAAGCTGCACTGAGTTCTGTGCTTACTTAACTGGGCAAAGCACCATCATTTCCATAGTGTTTTGTCAGGTGCATTACAGCAGAGCATTGTGTCTCACACTGAACACTTTTTAAAAATATTGCTTCATTTCTACTATTTTTTAATGTTGCTGCTAGAAAAAAAAAGAAAAAAAAAGTGGGGGTTTCCATTTCTCTGGAAGATGTGATGAAGAATTAAATGATGTTCTGGCATTCACTCTGCTTCTCCTCGTGTTTAACAGAAGATAGAGAGGAAGGACACAGAACTGCCCCCTCAAAAGGGGAGATGTTTTGCACTTCTCTCTGTAGGATGAGGACACCATGGGATGGATGGTGAGCATTCCACACCTTCCCCAGAGACTTGGGAAGTTTGTCTGCATGTAGGAACTGGTCTACATTAAGAGAACAAGCAGTTGTTAACAATGAAGGTATGGTTCACTATGGGGCTGGTGACCAAATGTGGTTCCCTCTGTATCCAAGACATCTGTCCTCAGGTGGTTGTCCAAAGGCATGCACGCTGAGAAGACACGGAACCAACCACTGCAGGTGGCTCTTTTTTATATTGAAATTAATTTTATTTCAAAGAGTACGCTACAGTGCTAATATACTTAATAGACACGTCATATACACCTCAAAGAGATTTTGATATGTATTTGAGATTGTTATGGCCTTCATTTAGCTCTGGACCTGTGCTAATACTGATAGATATCAAATAACCAGCAGTGACAATGGTACTACGTTATTGCTGGAAAATCTCTTAAATAAAGCCCCCTCAGCTGGTAGGCTGGGGATGCAAAATATTGATACAGTCAATTACCCCAAAGCTGGGTAATTAAATCCACAAAATATATATTGGCAGATATGAAGTTCTCACATGACTGAAAGACGTTAAAGCTGATAGTGGCAATTCTTAAAGTACAAGAAGAAAAGCACCTTTTGTATAACACTGCACAGCATTTTAGAGTCATTTAACACATATCGAGGAGCTGCTGTGCTGTCTGTTTTAAAACAAGTCCCAGAGTAGCCCATTTATTTGGAATTCACAAGCTAACACTTTCAGGGCCCACTTCTGATAACTTGCAAAATCTAAAACTCCTCATTAAATGCCAGATAAATTGACTGGCCTCAGGGCAGGATGGGTGAATTGGATACGTGATCATGAGTCCAGTTTCCTGTAATTAATGAGATCTGAATAAGCAGTACCAATCCAGCCCTGAGTGCGAATAAAATTACTGCACCTAGCAAAGTTCAGATAAGAAATATGTGAACTTTAAAGTAGTTGAACACAAATCAACATGTTGAGTTTTTATAAAAACCTTTATAAGCTCCAAAATCTGGACCTCAATATGCCTTTTTTTTCCTCATGGGCTGGCAACTTAAGACTTGGAGAATACTATATTACAGGCTCCCCAATTCAGAAAGGCTCTTGAAATGCTTACTTTTTCGCACATCAATAGTTCCATCTCTGTTCAGCAGACATTTAAACACAAATTCTTGCCCCACACTATTCAGCCAGGTGTAAGAATATGTTACAGTGTAACTCTAAGGTAAAATATTTTGTTTCATCCAGAGCTGTTCTGCTTAAAAAATAATGTTTTCAAGAATTTGGGCATCTTAATCAAATCACTGGGGTTTTTAAATTTCATATGAATTTTTTTTACTTTGATAGAAATTTTCACAAATTTTATACACTGGAGTCAAGAAAAAATTACAAAGGTCATTGTGACATTGCATTGTCCAAACCATCAGAGAAATGTTCCTCTGATTCACCATCCTGTTGTGGGAAACAACCAGGGAATCTCATTTGTAGGAGCTGGAGTCAGATGCAAAAATAAACACTTCAGTAGCAATTAACCACCATAGTCTGGCTAGTTCAGAATGGAAATTGAAATTCATGGCCAATCCCCTCATGTCTAGAAGAAAAGTTGTTTCCTTCTCTTTTAAATTTCAAGCTCCTTTTCAGGAAAACTGTTCAAAATATTGCATCTCTTAGCTTCTTTCACAGAAACAGCTATTCTAGGTTAAAATCCCTGGTGTTTATATTTTTTATATATTGGTCAAATTTCATTTCTTGCAGCTTTTAGGTTTTCTTCTTGATGCTTAAGCACTGCTATAAAGCATAATTGCGGCTCAGAGAAAATTATGGACCAGAATAGAGGATTTTAAAATGTTTTTTCTTTTTTAAGTAGCAGTGAAATTCACGTGGTGGTGGAGAGCAGAAATTTTGCCAGAGACTTTGCTCAGGGGAAAGTCCAAAAGCAACATAAATACAACTTTAAAGAAATCCCATTTTCTCTGAGAAAGCACTTTCTCAAAAGACTATGGTCAACTTCAAGGGTGCCTTTATCAGACATTCCAGTGGGAAAAAACAGGAAGAAGAGCTGAACGCCGAAGGTAACACAATAGGAGTCTGCAACAGTCACAGGAGTATCGGTTACGATAAACCAAGCTGTGCAACAAGGAGATTAAGATGTGGATTACCGACCACTTACTATGTGTCATAAAGAAAAGAATAGTTTCAGATGCCAGCTTGACTTAATCTGGTACCGGCGGTCTTTCCTTGAAAGGATTAATGGGCACTTTTTTTCTACCCAGGCATTTTTAAAGGGTTTGTCATAATAAAGATTGAGAGGAGCAACAAGTAATGACAGAAAGTTCAGCATGGACTATTAAAGGATTTGATAACAAATTACCCATTTCTGAGTCAAACTAAATCACCGTCGGTTGCATGCCTTGTTTAATTAAGGAAACATTGTATTCCCATTGACATTAGCTGTGGCAGTGACAGAGAGCCTTCAATCAGTTTCTGTAAACATGAAATCAGCTCAAAATATGCATTGATTTGGAGTGTGGGTCTAAGAGAGTATTTTCTTCTTTAGCAGGAGTTTGTGATACCATCATCCTTTTTCTAGGCGTTCCTCTATTTTCTTCCAAACTTTCCTTGTCGCACGATCTTGCTGCAGATGCAAGAAATAACTGAACACCCTGAGCTGATCTCCTGCTTTCCCTGTTTTGTGTTTTTATAGTTTGCATTTGTGGTATAATTTGAAGAAAGGCCAAAAATTACAGTGCAAAAATGGACCATAGAGCTATAGAATGTTTAGAGTTGGAAGGGACCTTAGTTCCAACCCCCTGCCCTGGGCAGGGACACCTCCCACCAGACCAGGTTGCTCAAGGTCCCATCCAGCCTGTTCTTGAACACAGGAATTATCCAAACTATATTAGTTATGATGATACACGGATTCTGACGGTTCACAGAAATATCGATATGAAAAAAATACTATGTTTCCATTTTCCACTTCCTAGCCACTAGATCATCCCATTTCAGGACAGTTCACTGTCTCTATCTCTGGCTGAAGTCACTGGCTTTCTTCACCATTTTTTCACATTTTCTTGCTTTGGGGCAAGACTGTGACAGCATTCCCTGGTCACTGTCATGCCCAGGGTTTTCCACTTTAAATTTAGCACTATAAAAAAACAGAATTCCAAGAGCAAGAGCACATTTACTAAGAACCTCTCAAAGAAAATTTCCACTTGAAAATGTTAAGTCAGATGTAAGATGCATTTTGCTGGTCAGGAAGACCCAACGGTGCTGGTCAGGTTGTGGTGAAGCTACGCGTGACCACCTGGGGTCTAATAGGATCAACTGAAAGAGAATAATCAGCTTCCACCAGTTTTGATTAGTCACCAGATAAGATGAAAATAGGGCTAGGATTGTCTGATTGTCTGGTGCAATCCCAGAGATATTTTCTGTCAGTCTGTTCTTCATTTCTTTTATAATCAAAAATTATTTTCTTTCAGTAAGGTAAAGATGTGAAAAAGTTTAAAAAGACTTATTTTGAGAAATATCCAAAAAAATCTTTCATCATTTCCTACAATGCATAAATATCTCTGTTTTCAGATCTACACTTTTGGTCTATTGGTTGGTAGATTGAGTGTTAAATACAAATTAATTGTTTAAATGTGAAGTAGAGCCAAATTTTATTTTGTTCTGAATATCAGAAATATTATCGGCATGTAGGCAAGTTACAAAAGCACTCTTCTGCAAAGTAGATTTTAACTGTGGGCATTTATGACTTGGTTGAGTATCTTAGTGTCCCCTCAGAAACCAAATTCTTAGAAACATGCTCAGCTCTAGACAGACACAGAGTCCCATTGCCTGAAACTCTGGTTATAAAAAAGAGATAACTCTTAGCTACTAAACGCTGTAATTCGCTTACTTGGGTGGGTGCAATCTCCATGGTCATGATTCACCATTTAAAATGTCTTTCTCCACAGGTTAAGAAATTGCAGGGCAAATCTTTAGCAATGATGAGCTCAATGGGGCTATGACCATTTATGCTATTTAAAGATCAGGCCTAACAAATATGTACTGATGCTAATGGAATAAACACAGTGTCCCTTCTGAAAGCATGAAGAACAGTTACACACTCATACTGAAGCACGTGTGCTCTTTGGGATTAAAGTTTGCCTTTCTTTCACAGCACAAACACATTTCAAAACCATTTCCCAGGCAGTCATCCGATGTTCAGTAAAGGGTACAAGAGGTTACATTTCTTCAGCTATAATTGGAGTCCCTTAAAATTAACAAACCCAAACTGTTGTGATTATGGCGCTGGTTACCATGATACCAAATTTTAGGAGCAGAGGCATTTTAACACCGTTTTCAAGATGGCTTTTGTTCATTTGGGTAGGTTTTTATCTGCAGTAAACTTGATGTCCCATCCGTACACAACTGCACGTGCACAAATGTCAGAGTCTATCTACCCCAGTCTGTTTACACAGAGAAACCGAGTGAAGAAGTGAGGCAACATTTAGAGACCATCAGTAAAGTGATGTATATATGTACATACATCATGTATATGTACACATGCCCGTTTACACACTCACTACAGCACCACTTCAGCAAAACAGATGAGCTGATGGAGGAGGTGGCAGCTGGAGCAACTATCACTGCCCTCAGGACACTGGCATTGCTAAAGTTGGAATCAAGATTATACAGTGAGAGATCTGCCACGCCCCACCATCTCCCTATAAGATTAGAAAATAACACAAATAAACGCTGGGTTTTTTTTTTTCTTTAATCAGCTAGGCAGTTGGTTGGATCTTCTCCAGCCCATTTATGATCAGAATTAAAACCTTCTATTTGGTCAGTCCATAAATATGCTCTAACACACTCCACTCCGACCTTTAGAAATGCCAATGTTAACTGGAGCACTCGGGGACATCTGAAGGATATTTGTTTCCATGGGTTGACTTGCAAAAGAGCTCGCCTTGGTTTTTTTTAGCAGTTTTCCCGATATACACATGCAAACTAGCCCAGATCTCATCGCATGTCATTTAAAATGTACAGTTTTGTGCTTCCACAGTGAAGTGAACAAGCAAAACAACAAGCTGCTATTGAGAGCTGGTTGAGAAGCCAGCTCTGCCGTGTCTCGCTGGCTGCTCCCTAACAAGCCCTTCATTCATTGCGGTTTCGTGCAGCTGAGCTGTTTCTACCTGAGCCAGTGTTACAGACCTTTAATCAAACAAATGTACAAGGAAGCTCAACTACTTAACTGCCGTGCTTGTTCTGCGGGCTGAGATAGCCAAATACAACAAAAAAAAGAATTTTATCCCGCTCAAAGACGAGTACATTTCCTTGCCGTTGTTCCCGACAAAGGGCAGCGGGTACAAATGGCCCCACTATCTGTGTCACCGAGAAGTGGAGAGCAATTTGTTTCTATTAAACAGGATGGTTCTATTTTTTATTTTGTTGGCTTAGCCTCTCCGCAGCCTGTGCCAATCATGGTCTTTAATCTGAACTGCCCTTGACCATTTCTGCTATGCCACAGAAGAATTTTCTCTTCTTTCCTCCCCCCACCCCCCGCCCCTTCTTCTTGCACAGGTAATTGTGAGAAAGCAAGTGAAAGCCCTGGGGTATTGGATTCAAAACACAATCCTGCCATTCTCAGACCCATACAAAGAATAAACTTGAATGCGACATTGAGTCCTCCCAGACTGCACCTGCTGGAGATCTCCCATCCCCTCCAGTTCATGGTGGGGTCACCGCAGGCTCCCCTTTACTCTGGTGGCAGTGGAGCTACTATGTTTTCAGTTCACAGTGAGATTAGATCTACAATGTTTGACCCATCTAATTTATTTTTTGTTTGATGAAGCAAGGAGAGCCAGGCACACAGTTAAATGCCTACCGACTTGTTCCCCTGGAGAATCCTGCTGGTGTCTTTTAAGGACCATTGATGTGGTGGCATTTTGGAAGGTTGTAGATCGGGGTTGGTATAATTTAATGTGATCTCAGTGTCTACATGTCTACAGACTGGCCTGAATTCTCTCTTCTAGGGGGTCTAAGAGGAAAATCCAGCAGAACCTATCCCATGTGCGAGTTCTGATTTACATGGTGGTTTGTTTTCTTCTTTTTTTTTAATGTAGGTTCCTTTGGATTTGAAACCCGTCCTGAAAGCACTGCTAAGAGTCATTTTTCTTGCTGTCTGAATTGCACGGTCCCATTTCCCTGCTTTGATATGGACAGTTATGTTTGCCTGGTGCAAAGAAGTCAGAAAAGCACAAGCTCAAACTACTTCTTACTGCAGCAGCCTTACATGAAATATTGCTGAACAGGGAGCCGTGTCATATTTGGCTCATCCATACAAGGTTCATCTTGAATAGTCAAAGCAGAATTTCAAGTACTTCATTTTTCTATAAGTTTTTGATACACGAACACAAGCCTACCAGATGCCTCAATGTTCCAGAATCTGCTTACATCTGGAAAGATCCTCTATTCATTCTTGTACAGAAAAGACTTTTCTGGAGTAATTTTTCTCTTTCTTATTTTATAGCAGACAAAAATGTTGATTTGGTTCAATACAGAGTATAAGAGCCATTTTTACTGGACTCCCTCAGGCTTTTTTTCTGCTCTTGTTATTGATACCAGGAATTACGTAAGATGATGTCCCTCTAATGTCATTTCTGCTCTCTTTTCTTGCTTTCTTTTCTGGATACAAATCTTTAAAATCCATAGGACACTCACCAGTTTGGCACAGAAAAGTTGTAGATGCAACTACCGTTTGTTGACTTGCCTCCATTTACACCCGTCAAATAAACCTCCTATTTCACAAACACCTACAGTGATGCAAACATATTCAATAGCTCAGGATATGTGGGCCACAGTTCCCTTTGGAGACAGAACATGTACCAGAATAAAATCCGAATTTTGAGCAGTCACCAAAAAAATTCCATAATTCTTCATTTTGTTCTGGAGGTCTCACAATAAAGTCTTCTGAAAGGTATTGCTGCGACCCTTGGGGACCTGGAATTAGATCTGCTCTTTCTTGATCACATTATCTCTGATTTTGAGATAAAAATCAGAAGTCTTTGACATAAAATCAGCTTTCTGTGGAAGGCGAATAAAAGCTACAGTTAAACACGCTTTTGCCTTTAAAAATCCTGTGGAAGGAGATGTTCCAGTCTGAATTTTTTAGGGAAAAATTCAGGTTAGTTATAATTTTTTCTGAGTATTTTTATCTACCCCTAAGGCAAGAGATAAATGAAGTGTGATAGTACTTTGGAGAGCTTAGGAACTATTTGTGGTGAATAATTTATTCGACAAATTTTGCCCTTATTTCAGTTCATGAATTATCTGTGAACTGACTGGTACTTTCACGAATTTATTCATAATTCAAAATTATTCGAGAAATGTTTCTGTCCAAACACATTTTGCTGTATAGTTTGCCTATGAACAGATTATTGATTTAGCAATTTCTTATCTGCAATGTATTACTTGGGGGGTGAGGGGAAATTATTCCTTTTCAGAGGGCCTGTAACTTATCCTTAAACTGCATTTCAAAGGTTTCAGGAGAGCTAACCTTTCTGTTTGCTGCCTTCATGGGTGTCCCAATTCACTTCTCCTAATTTTTGTCATTGTTAGCTATTCAGGCTGCTCTCTAATTGGATGTTTGATACTGATTTAAATAAACTGGCTTTAGTACATGGTTTGTGACTCTAATCAAAACAAATATCAAATTTATAAAAGAAAGCAGGCATTCTGTTGATATAAATAAAATAGCTAACAGAATAGGTATTGTCCTATGTCTAGGTGTGATTTACATATGATTTACATGATTTACATACCTAGACACCAGACAGTTAAAATCTCTTCTTAATCTTTAGCAGTGTCCATGCCTTTGAGCTTGTTTTAAGAAAAATGTATTAAAAAGGAAAATAGAAATAAATTCAGTGTAACTATCTTCCTCTAACTTCAACTTAGTTTTCTATGGATCTAATGCCCTGATTTAATTTGATACAATTACAATAAAAGCCGCAATCTAAGGCAAGTAAATGAATTTTGTGTCAAGAGTGAAATACAATCTGTTAAAATTGGTTTGAAAATACAATTTTAGGTCTAGTACAGCAAGTCCTGACATTTCAGATTAATCTGTCCTATAACAAAATTAATGACACTCAAAGTTGTTTAAGAATGGCTGTTAACTATACTTACCCTATTCATCACCGGCTCTATCAGTCTAATCCAAGAAGTCACCAGGCTATTAAGTACAGTACATCAGTTCACTTTAAGGACATTCGGATTGTGATTGTTTCAGGGATTGAATTGCCTAGTAATAGAAATACAAGGTACCGCAGTAAATAATAAGAGAAACACCCCTGGAAGTTTGTCCGTGCAATTCTTGTGCATACATGGCACTACAGGAGATCCTTCTGCTAAAAAAAAAAAAGATAAAAATATTAAAAAACAGAGGTCATTTCTGGTAGGCACATCTGGATGATCTTATCTGGATGATCTAACCTTTTAGGACTTCAAATGGGGCAGGATGTCTCATGAGGGTGGCTTCTCCTGCATCACAGCTTGAACTTTCTGCCTCTGGCCATGCAAGAGTCATGTCAAAGAGAGGTTCCTGCCACTCCTGTCCCACTTCTGTCCCAGTTGGAGCCTGGAAGGAGACAAGCTCAGGTTTCATCCTGTACATCAGATGGGAGAGCCGAAGGGCTGTCCATTAGTCTTTGCTTTGTTCCTCTTGTTAGCCTCAAGCGTGCAGCAGTAATTGCAATTTGGGGTCCATTTGGGGTCCAAACTGGCCATAAAAACCTTTGTGAGCAATTAAGGCAGTGCAGATAGCGGGTGTGTATGGAGTGATTTGCTGAACTAGAACTGAGAAGAGCCAGAGCAAGCATTGTTCGGGTCCATTTGGGGTCCAAACTGGCCATAAAAACCTTTGTGAGCAATTAAGGCAGTGCAGATAGCGGGTGTGTATGGAGTGATTTGCTGAACTAGAACTGAGAAGAGCCAGAGCAAGCACTGTTCTCTTTTTTCTATTCTTTTTTTTTTTTTCTAACTAAAAATAAGAATAAACCAAAAAATATTCTGTTTCTATGTAAACTGAAACAGTTTACTTGAGCCATGATGGTTTTGGTATACCTTCATGATAAGCTGCTTCCTTTTTTTAAGGAAAAGGTAAAACTGGACATTTTCACTGAAGATGCAGGACATAATATTCTCCTTTGGACGAGTATTTAAGATCTGGGAGATGAAGATGAAGCTCCCCTGCCTAATGCAGCTGCCTAATTGAATTTGAACCCCAGCCCCAGAGTTTCATTGGAGACTGCAGAAAGGAATGTTATGCTCCAATGCTATGGTCAAAGACATTGTCCCCAGCACGGATTCACAAGAACATGTCTATGAAAGGTGGAAGCTTTTGGTTCAAAAACTAGAATATAAATTTTCTCCTCTACAGGGGAGACTACACACTCCAGAAGGGATAAAAAATGACGCTCTTCTTACTTAGTTATTTAGCGACTCTGCCCCGCCATCCCATTTAACAAAAGCTACCAGAATCTGTTAATTGTCACAGATTAACTGAAGCTGTTTTCTTCAGAAAGTGGAGGATTCACCTCACCCAAAGAGATACCCAGTGCTATGAATATTAAAATTCCTATTATAGATCTGAAAAACCGGCTTGTTGTGAAACATACCTTTCATCTGGTGATGAAAATGGCACTCATATTTCATTTGGCTTTGTATCTCTTCTGATCAGAATTACTCGGTTTTGCATAAATAATAGATTCTCTTTTCCTGCTGTCGTGAATCTGGAATAACTTCACCCAGGTGGCTGGAATCAATAGATATGACTGTCTCTGCCTGTGTCTTTTGTGCTGAGCACATGTCAGGCTTGGACACCACCTTCTCTGCAGAGTGAGACCATTCTAGGATTTCCCACCGAAAAGTTTCATAGCCCCCATAGCTGAATTGATTCTTTTTTACTCTTGACACTGAAGGTGATATCCATTCCTCCAGGATAAAGTGCTACATTTGCTCACCTAATAGCCATACTTTTTGCCCAAATGTTGCCATTAAAAACTCAGGGATGGCCATTAGGCTCTCCCTAGAGTAAGGCTGAAGAAAATTCAGGACTAAACCTGAGCTGTAATTACCTAACTGAATGTTCATCCACTCACACATTTTTCATCCACTTTGAAATTGCATTCCCCTATACGTCTCCTGTATTCTAATGCCTCTCCTGCAGCTTTTAGCTCGAATCACCCCAGTAATCGGTGTCCTTCGTTACAGTCCAGGCAAGACTAAATGCAGAGCTAACATCCCATACTGAAGTGGTATGAATCACATCACCACAAAAAGCCTGACATCTGGGTTTACCACATAGGCATGTGGAAAAGAAAAATTGCTTTTGATGCCTCTCTCTGTTATTTTTATTTAAAAAAAAAAAAAAAAAGAAAAAAAAAAGAAAGAGAAAAAGAAATGAGAGTATGACCATTAGACAGAGATTTTCTTTTAAAATCGAGAGGGATAAAGTAAAGAAATGCCAGCATGATACCTGCCTGGGTATTACACATATTACAGACAGAAGCAAATGCAAGCTTTCAAAGGGCAAGTGTGAGTTTTGATGCTACAGAAAACGCGTAGAAATGATAACATCTCTTTTCTAAGTGGGCAGTGTAATCGCCCTTGGAAGACCATAGCAAATCCAGAGCCCACAGGGATCCAACTTGCATTTTTTTTTCTTCTGTTTTAATAAGTACAAAACACAAATATGCATCTATTATTCAGGCATAGCAGGAAGAAAGCAAGAAGGAGTTGCATGCTCAAATCCATTTTGTGCTGGTCCAGAAGGTAAGAAAACACTAGTAAAAGCCAAAAACTGGTGTGCACCACTGAAGGGTTTACTGGTATGAATTTGGCTTTTCAAGTGGTAGTCACAGTGGCTTCCTCTACTGTACCAATGAGTCTTATATTACTGTATTGATTTCTGTCCCCTGCAAAACAAGCAAGAGGCAGGCACTGGTGTATCCATGATGTTCCCTCAACAGTATAAGCCAGGGAACACCTCTGAATCTAAATACCATATACAAACACAAACCAGCCCTTAACAAACGAAAATTTGTTTCCTGTTAGATAGTCTATCCATCAACAGATTTAAGATGACAGTAGCGGCAATTTAAATGCTAGAAAATAAATAAATCCCATTTATTAGCGGTTGAATTTTTCATGACTATATGGTATTAAATATTAACTATATAGAATGTTTCTATATCAGTTTCTAAGAGAGTATGGAAATTGGTTTGCAAGAAAATTGTTCTTAGTTAGACATACTCCTAAGTCACAGAGACTTCAGGATCTTTTATTACCATCTTAAAGTACAAAGATGCATGGAGATAAATTTACCTCGAAGGCAAGCGTGCATCAAATGAAAGGGCAGACAATAATATTTATTAGCATAGTAAAATCCTATTTTCTGTTAGGTCTGTGTCAAGCTAAATTGACAGCAATTTATTTTTTTTACATTTTACTTTATTATTTTAAAACAGGTAAACATGATTAACAGACAGGTTGCAGAGGAAGAGGTGAATTCAATTACATGGAACTGGAGATACAGATATAGTAACAGCTTTCTGACAAACCAGGTGCTCCAAAGAACTTGGAAGACATTTGAGTTCAGGAAAAAAGGATATCTTTTGACACTTATGGAAGTTTGAGAGAGAATGTGTAATCCTTTCACTGAAATTTATGAACATGGGTTGTGAGAAAGTGTTCTCAAGAAAAGCTTAGCCTTTTTGATGTGGTGCTGGGTAAAGGTCTTCTACCTCTTGAACAGGGATGAGACAAGTGCTTGCTCATGGAGAGAAAGCAGCTCTATCTGAAAGCTGTGGAAAAGTGAAAGTGAAAGCAGTATCGATTTGGTCGTGCCAGTCAGAGAGAGAAAAGACCTCAGAAAAGGAGGGAATGGCACCAGGCAGGGTGAGGAGCCCAGCTGGGGAGGAGAGGGCTACCTTGTGCCCCTGAGTGAGTGAAGACAGACATGAATAAAGGGCCACCTTGCATCACAAAAAGCCATTTCAACTACCAAAAGCTCAAGTTATGGGGCAAAATCATTTTCTGAGTACTGATGCGAGCAATCTTGAGGCAATTCCTATTGCTTTTCCCACACATAAGAGGCAACCAAAGTGAGACTCAGCATTACTTGCTTCCATGGGACCCTTCCATAAGAGGCAACCAAAGTGAGACTCAGCATCAAGGTTGGGTTACTTGCTTCCATGGGACCCTTTTCAAACAACTGTAACTGCTGCTGTCCTGCAAACGTGACACTGAATTATGCAAAAGATGAAGACTGGTGTTACATTAAGCATAACGTTACAATCCAAAAGCAGAAGGATAATCATAAAACCCCTGATGACAACCTTTGATGCCAGTGACCCTTGGGTCACTTCTCTGGGCCAGAGGAGCTCTCCCTTCCTCTGCAGAAATGTGAATAATTCGATAACTGTTCTACCTTCCCCTGCAAGTTCCCATCAAGATTTTTCATGAGACGGCACATGAACCTTGTGAGCTGTAAATTAAGCATGAGAGCAGCTTGGCTGGCAGTGTGCTGTGATCTCGGGACAGCCAGGGCCAGGGCCGTGCCCTGAAGTAAAACCAGGTATAATTTCTCTGCTGTCACGACATTTCTGCCTTTGTTTTCCTCCCAGTGTAAACCACACCTCTCTGCCTCTTCATCCTTTTACAATCCCCAGCCGCTGCCGGATTTGCATTTTTAGCTTCCCTTCAACAGAAGAGACAAATAGAGCTGCTGAGTTAAGTTTTGATAACTCCCTTCGCTTTAACGCTTCCACAATAATTTCCACGAGGCAAGTGCATTCCCCAAAGAAAAGAAGAAAAAGCGTAGAAGTGTTTTGCTGGATCAGTATGTGCCAACTGGCCGTGGCTCTTTATTTGGAGGTAGATGACATTTGTGGCTCTGACCATTAAGGCTGGAGGTACAAGAGACAAGTATCTAAGTGGCTCACACGTGAGTCTACTGATGCACAGGAGCTTTGCCAGCCAACAAGATTTTGGGAAAAACCATTTGGACTTAATTCATAATCCTTTACACCAGTTTCACACTGGTCTGACTGCACCCAAGTGCCAGTGCCAGGGACCCAGGCAGCCTGCAAGAGGAGCAAATCCAGCCTTCTGCATGAAGCATCCTTTTGCTGCCGAATTTTGTGCCATGATATGCAATTCCACCTCACTGTATCCTTAACCTAAAGTATATGCTTCTAGGTGTTTGTGCTAAATTCCGAAATTTGGGCAGAAGCCAGGCCGAATTCTTTACGAGAAAATCATGATAAACTGGTTATCTTAAAAGTGGCCGAGCATAAAATGTTTTGTCCAGCTGTAATTTGGACACAGCTGCTGTACTGGATTGCCTGCTGCATCTCCTGTTAGGAGATAATGGAAAGAAAGCTTAAATCCATTTCACTAAATTCTCAAACTGCCTTAATGAAGCCTTTAAAAATGTCATACGCTAATTTTAAAAGCTATGAAGACGATCAAAAAAGCTGACCCAGATATCAAAGAAACAGGAGCTCTCTGGAAATCTGTTTTCATTAAAGCTCATATAAATTTAGTTAATATTGAAAACGCTGAAAATCTAGCTGCGTGATCACCTTGGTGACAGGGTCCCTCTCACAATAATTTGAATCAGATCTCAATTAGAAAACACAAAATCAAATAAAAACAGAACATAAAATCTTGAAATTAAGTTGAGGAATCACAATGTCTGAGTCCAGATTATAAAATGCAAGTATTGATGTCAGACATACAGAAATGGCACTGAGTTATTGCTAACACATAAGAACAATACATTTTAAGTCAGGCTTAAAATAGTCTCATTTTAACAGTATTCTTATTCTAATATCAGATTTCACAATGAATTACTGTGATGTGTCATTTTTCTTACTCCACAGAAATGTTCTGTTCCTTGAAGAGGAAACAAAGGCCTTTGCTTTTTCAAGTTATACACGTCAAAAACATTGAAACTTCATAAAACATCTGGTTCTCTCTGTTTCGCAGGATTCTTATTTGGTCACTGACTGAACTCTTATGGTCCAATTAATTAAATTAATGGCTATCTCATAAATTTAAAATATATATATCCCACGTCCTTAAATCTCTGAATCCCAGCTGGGAACCTGAAAGGCGTGAAATACACAGTAATCATCTCACATCAACAGAAACTGATCTTAAAGCTGTAATTACATGATAAATGTCTTTATGACACATGCCCACTATTTGGTCATGCCCTAGAGACAAATGCTAGGAGCCAAGAGGACAGGGAGGGGGGAGGAAAGGTAGCTGATATCCAATCCCTTCAGCCTGTTTGCAATTTCATTGGCTTTCTTTCAATGACCTGAGACTTCCAAGACCATGATAGATATTTCCTAAATATTTTACATTCAGGTAATTACAGTAGTATATGGATTTGCTAGTCAGCTTAGAGGAGACCAATTAATTGCTGCAAATCATGGTATAAGGGATGAGCTTGCAGCAGGAGAAGGGTCACATCTTAATAAAATAGGCAGAGCTGGATGCATATGACTAAAGTCAGTCTCATGCAAGTTTACTGCAGCCTGGTAACCTCTACAACCTTTGCTTTAGCAAAACCTTTGTATATCTGAGGTTCTGTCTGATTTAGGAGCATAGGTTTAGGCCTTAAATTTCTCCAGTTTGCTCCTAACCAAGCACTAGAGTAGAACAACTATACATCAGCTTTTATTTCAGCACAACATCCTATATTTTTACACGTGACTCAAATTTGATTTTATTATTTTTTACTGATGTGCTGTGGGCTTTTTCTCTTCCAAGACACTAAGTTGGCACAAACCTCTAAAAACACCAACCAAGGCAGATTTGGGCCCATATTCTCAACATCTCTCTAGTCCCTTAATGCATATAGTATGCAAAAAGAGCATCAGCAAAACCTCTGTGATGATCTGAAACGCACTTGGCCTACAAAGAAAATTGCAGGTCCCTAATATTTGATTCTACTGAAACTCGCTAGGACAGACCATGCCCTGCAAAATGTTATTATCCACTTGGGAAACAAATGGACAAGGTGTCCAAAGAGGTTTCTTTCATTTCTAACTTCTTCATTTCTGATGTCTCTGATGAAGGCAAAGTAGGCCAGATACTTATTTAATCTTGGAAAGCCTTAAATTGAGTCAGAGCACAGTTCCCTTTGTTAAAAATGCATTATCGTGTATAATACATAGTGAGAAAATTGAAAGAAAGGCAGTTCCGCCGGTTAAAGTTTAAACATGCAAGTCCTTGATGGTGCAGAGGCTCCAAATGCATAATCCTCTGCAGAAGCCAGTTTTGTACTTTCCAAACACTCCTTCAAAAAGACTCAAATGACTGGTGTTTTATCTACTGGAGAAGTGACATCAATAGTTCTAAGAACTGCTGTTGATACAGGCAGCTAAAGCTATCAAGGCTTGCAAAGCCCTTTCAAAGCGAAAAGTGGGATGGAAATCTCTTTCAAAGTACATTTTGATATCTCCCAAGTCCCCAGAAAATGCATATGTATATCTTTTTCCCTGTCATGTTGTAAGTATGGTCACATTTTCAAATACAACTGAGTTACAAAGGAGCTTAAGTGAACCACGCAGCACAGTAGTGGTCACTTTGGTGATTGAAATGATCTTGTTCGAGCATCAGTATTGCACTCACATGGATCCCTACTGCTATTAATTTCTGCATCATAGGCAGATGCTAATTTTGACTGGAAAACAAGGCAACATGGTGATTTTTACCTTCTTTATCATACCAGTAAAGCTAGCTCAACTGCATTACAAAGCTATTCTGAGCTAGCTGTACCAAATCATAGCAATGACATATTTTTGTAGCTTCATCTAACTCATTGTCAAATATGCCTTGAAAATTGTTTTTGAAGCAGTTGTTTCTCTAAAACCATTAGATCTTACTTACTGCCAGTAATCAATGATGCTTCTCAAGGTTAATGACAAAGATAACTTCCGTATTTTGACGTACACATGACTTCTCCTATTGACTTCAAAGGTAATCTATCTGAAGACTGAAGCTGGCATTCAGAAAGGAATACTAAAGAGTCAGGTTAATCATTAATCAGCATAGAGATGTAATTATTTTGATGTGAAATGCTATTCCATATAAAACTCCATTAAGAGCTCCCGCCTACTGCACAACTGGAATCCTAGCTCTTTTTTAACCTGGCTCGCTTAAAAATAAACCAGCTACTTGCTTAAAAGAAACATATGCTGGTACAGCTCTTTAGATTAAGGCTTTAAAAACAATTGGCTTGTGCCCCGTGCTTATTTACACCAAGCAGACAATAGAAAAGGAGAGAACCTCAGTGTGCTGATCACATTTTATAGTTTTATTGTGTGTCAAATGCAGCAACGATAGACATGAAGTAGCATGCAAAGTACCCTGGAATTATCAACCTGTTTTTCAACAACCCCTTGAGTATTTGCATTCTGCCATGTAAGGAGAGCACGCACACAACCATTGCAGTGGGCACTGCCCAGGCAGGAGCCCATCTTCTCTCTGCTGGGAACATCCCTGGTGCAAAATGTGTTGGGAGAAGTTATTGCCCACCCTGCCCTTACCAAAGGTTGAAGCATGGCTGCGAGTTTCCCAGGCTTGAGCAGACAATAGTCATTTATTCAGTAAAATGTATACACCCCCTAATTTTTTCATTTCTAAAAAGTATCTCACGACATTAGGAATGGCATTCCCAGAGCCAAAGAGCAAGGAAGGTGCTGGAGATAACGCAGAGGAGCTTCAGGTACTCAGGCAAGATTGACTGAATGCCTGAAACAGCACTTCACTTAAGCTCTCACTTAGTGTTAAGCCTGTGAGGAGTTTTGCATGCTCAAGGTTAAAATAAGTGACAAATAGCTTTGCAGAATGGGAGCTGGAATTCAGGGAAGAAACCGAGTGTGACAATGGGATCTATAATACAGTTATAAAAATACATAGGTGCAATAAAATGCAAATTTGAGGTATACAACAAACGGAGTATCTGTAGCGTTTGTCTCAGCTGGGTATTCTTTGTGGAAAGACGTGTATGTAGAGTGGAATCAGTTTTCATACAACCTTAATCTCAAAGAGCTTTCCTAATATTAAATGCATAAATGAGGGCTTTTTTTTCACTAACAGTCTCTGGAAAAGCTGCAGTTTTAATGCAAATGAGTCCCAAAGAGACAAAGAGAAAATAAATATTTGTTTTTCATTCAATGATCCTGTTAGGTTTTATCTGCTGTGACCCTCCCCTAGCCTTACCATCAGATATCCATGCAAACAGGGTCATTAGAAACGAGCAGCTTGCTTTGAAATTAAATATAGATTTGCCTGAAAATTTCCTTATCTCTTTACATTTACATTTCTAACAATACCCCTGTATTATTGCTAGGCTCACTAGTAAAATTCAGAGAGGTCATTAATAAAAGCTTGTTCACATATAAAGGATTTTAGTGACTTGTTTTGCAAAGGAAAGGCTGCTTGTTTAGCACACAGCATAATTGCTTCCTTTGGCCATCTGCTAAGCAGAGAAAAGCCCTGAGTTCACGAAAGTATTTTTTTCATTTACAAACTACTGCAAACACTAAAAGAGAGTGTCTTGTATATATTATCTGTGCCATCCTCAGAGGTGAAGATGTAATATAGGTTTATCTGCATTTTACTGGCATTATCCTAAGTAATGAAGCGTACAAGTCTACTTCTCCAGGCCTGTCCCTGCTGATGGTTCTGCCTGACCATCGATCTCTGTACCTTCCTCAGACCTGCTCTGCTCTAAGTCCTCTTTGCCCTGCCCCTGTAGAGCAGCAGAGATACAAATTCTCCTTCTGTCTTCCCACTAGTCCCTTCAGGGGGCACAAGATTTGGGGTTTATCAAGGATGGGGTGTTTCCAGCAAAGAGGAAATTTGCCCAGTCTGGACGGGGATTTGAGCAACCTGGTGTCCCTGCCCAGGGCTGGGGATTGGAACTGGATGGTCTTCAAGGTCCCTTCCAACTCTAACCATTCTATGATCCTATGAAATTGGATGCCATCTTCACGTAACTGCAGCCCTGCAAAAGTTTATATATTTTTTCAGCTTTTATATGTGTTTAAATACAAATGTGTTTGAGATCAGATATGAAGTCCCATTAATACAGCTTCTGTCTAGGAGTGTATGCATGAGTTAAAGGTGCACTCATGACTGTGGATACTAATGAACAGTACGTGGACGGTGTGTTTAAATACAAATGTGTTTGAGATCAGATTTGAAGTCCCATTAATGTAGCTTCTGTCTAGGAGTGTACGCATGACTGTGAGTTAAAGGTGTACTCGTGACTGTGGATACTAATGAACAGTACATAGGTGGTCAAAATCTTTCCAGGGATGTTTCAGTGAGTCAAGTAGTACAACCACCTGAAGTGTAGAACTAGGGTTAAAAGTGAAAGAAATAAATAATTTTAAAATTAGAAATAGTCCAATAAAGACAACAAAGTAATTGAGTAGCAGCTCATATTTTTCCGTATGGCATTTTCATAGTCCATAGGACATTTTTTAATCATCTGTGCACAAGATTCCAGTGACTTTTAACCACCTGGAAATTTAGAAAAATTACAATGGTTACAAGAATGAGTTAATGGAGTAACTAAAAAGAGCTGAGAATATGTAGGCAAAATATTTAAGATCCAATTTTATATTAAACTAGATGGCAAAGTAATTAACTGACATCCTTTAAAGTTCCCATATACTCGTTCTAGGCTCGAGAAGAATATAATTTCAAAGACAGCCCACTGTCTTTTTTCACACATGAAGTGGCTGAATCCCAGCATTCTCACATGAAGTGAGAAAGCACTAGAGATTTTCACTGTGCTGATGCACCGTGCTCATATGTGGTGTAGAGCTTTGTGCCACCGGAGATGCGGCGAAAGAGGCGTCTGCCAAGGACTCTTTGGTTTTGACTTGGCCATCTTTAGAGCAATTTTCCATTGGGAGCCTGATAACATGAAATGAGATTGCCATTTCTTTTAGTGGGTTTTGGATGGCCCACAGAAGCGACGAAACGTTTTCAAATCACTGCCAACTTTTCGAAGTATCCTTTCTGAGCACAAGGCAAGCACTTACAAAAGGGCTGCAGACTATTCTAGGACTTGACCTTTCATTGCGAGGAGAAATTTGGCTTGCTGCAGCAAAGCCCAGAAGCATCTATTTTGTTGAGCACTAGATAGGCTGCCCGTGTGCTAGTCACCTTGGAAGCTTGAGCCTTTCATAAGTAAAGCATCCGTTGGGTTTTATATCTGTCTCCTGAAATTGTAAGGACACGGAGCCTGCTCCTGCCCCTATTGAAGCCAAGGAGAGACACCTCCTTGACTTGATTGGGAATGCGTTCAAGTAATGAATCAGGTGGGTTTGGTGGAAATTTGCAATTCAAAAGCTGCCATTAGAAAAGTAGCATTTGAAACTGTGTTGCTGTGTTATGCCTCATGTAGATCAGTATCAAATTAAATTTCCCTATTGTACCTCTTGTGTTGTTAACACAATGCAGGGAGTGTTGTTTGCCTCATCTCCATCCTCCTAACTGCAACATCCTTTTCAGTTTAAACTATACAGAAGTGAATAATTATTGAGGCCTTCTGTTTACCATCTTTAGAAGATTTAATTTATCCCAATAAACATTGTGAAGCAGACCTTTTGCATTTGCAATGACATATAATTTACTTGGAACAAATGCTTTGGGTTCAGTATAAAGACCATTCATCAGGCAAATCTGAATCAGAGGCAGCTTAGAAAAAGAATCCTTTGTCTAATTGTTTTCCATCACAAACAACATGTGGGAAAGAGATTTAGGCAATATTTTCAAACATTATAAGCTACATAATTATTGTCCTCTGCAAACCTGGTGATAGTTTTTGCAATCACAATTGCACTTTATCTGTCTAATCACCTATTCACTGTGACCAATTACAGACTTGGCATTGATGAGGAGGCGTTTAATAATATTAAATACAAAACCCTAGATTTGAATAATGTTGAGTTTATGACACAAACTAACAAAAGCCAGGAAATTCAAAGGCAAGGTTTACGCTCCATCCTTAATTCATGGCATTCTGCCTAGGCATAAGAGCACATATGAGCACTGCAGAGATCTCCCCTACACAAAGATCGTTGCAGTGCTGAGTTACAAAGGAATAATAAAGTCTTGAGATTAATTTTTAATGTTAGGTCTTTTGCACATTTGCCATGTAACCGCAACAATATTCTTGTGATGTGTTATGTTTTCAGCTCGTTTTTACTGTACAAACCTTTGGGGAGAAGGAGTTAGAGCCTGGTATTTTCTACATCCGTTCAATACCACTGTCCTGGCGCAAAAGGAAAGGTCAATAAAAACTGGGAGTTCCCCCTCATATTTTCCCTGGTTGCTTCTATTGATGCAGGCTTCTCACTGCAAAACCGTAGTGAGCATTGCTGTCAAAGAAAAGAATGAAACAGATACACAGAAAGTCCTGCTCACTGGCGTAAATGAGAGGAATTTTGAGGCTGCTCTAAATTTAGCCAAGCTGATATTAATTTCTGGATACCCTGAGCAAGAGTGATGGAAGGAGAGTGTAGAGTAGCATCTCCTTTCCATCTTCTTACAGATTCCATCCGGTTTGGCTACACCTGAAAATAGGTCATAATATTATTCCAAGCTTTCTGAGATCACTATTGAATACATATGCCAAAGGAATGTAGAAAACACTTTTTTGGTTGTTTTTTTCTTTGATAAAGGTGCATCTTATTTATGGCTACATAGTGAACAGACTGATCCTTTCTGTTTTCAGTTTCATTCAAAGAAATACAGCAGCTCTCAGGGAGATATTCTGAAGAATCAAGTAAAATACCTATTATGATCCTGTTACTAATTTTGATGCCATATATTCGTTATGCTGTAATGAATGGCAGCTTCAGAGGCAGCAAGATCTCTCACATAAATACGTACATTACCACAGCTTTAAAACTAGATTTTTGTCTTGATAAAATGTAATAGCTCCAAAACAGCTGTTATGTAAATCCTTCTTAGTTTGTGCATTATTGACCCAGTGGACTCTAATGGGAGTTCTTTGGAGATGTTCAATCTATTGTAACCGTCCAGCTGCATCTGATGTGCTTGTTATTTGCCCTTTACAGCTTTAGGGCTATTATGTGAGTCCAGCTGCTGACAATAGATGCAAAAAAATTCTTATAAACTATGGGAAAGTTAACCCTTCATTTGCTTTTAAACAGGCATTTTTGTGACTTTTTCCTCTAGCCACAATCGTTATTGTTTTGACAGACACTTTGGCAGAAAAGAGAGGAAAAAAGGCAGGGGCAGTTATTGATTTTTCTGAGCTCCCAGCTTGGGAAGCATGAAATAGCAGGAGCCTCCCATAGAGAAGGAGAAGCCACAAAGAAGCCTGTCCTTGTCTATCTCTTGCAGCTCTTCTGGGAGCGGCAGCAAAAGGGAATCGCCTTCATTGTTCAGTGACATTGCAAAAGTGGATCAGTTATTCCAGAAATGGAGGCAGAAGGGTGAGCAAAGAACCTCACAGACGCAATTCAAGTGATGGAGATAAAGTTACTGGCCTACACCAAAGGAACTGGGGGCTACCAAGCCTCTGGTGAAGTGGCTAAAAGAGCCCCAGGAGCAGGAGAGGCAGCACAGCCCATCCCTTTCATTGCCCCTGCTCCTGTTTTATTCCTAAAGCACAGGAAAAGGAGTGAGTCACGGCTCTACAAAAAAAAAAAAAGTGACTAACATGCTCAGGTCTTGCAGCAGGAGAAAAAAAAAACAGTTGAAAGCTACATAAAGCATGAAACTTCACTAGCAACGTTTCAGTGAGCAAGGGGAGAGAGGGAGGAGGCCCAGCTGAGCTCATGATGGGAAGTAATCACCATTTTTATATGAGAAAATAAACTTAATTAGATTTTTAAAAATAATTACCGTAAATAGCTCTCACTAAAATATTATTTTTTCTTGAGGTTATTTATAGAGGCTTCTCTCTATTTGATATAGCCTAAATTCTAGATGACAACAGAGCTTGAAAAACATAAATACGAATATATTGGCATAGTACATATTTACGCCAAAATATGTTAAAGAAGCCTTTATTTTCTTCTGAATATTATGCTCATTTTAAAGACAGACCAAAAAAAAAACCCTAGAGAAATCACAGATGACTTTTCATTCATGAGGCATGATTTACCATAGCTGTAATTCTTGACCTACAATTTCTGCAGACATTTTAGAGCTATCAAACAACAGAAAAAGCAGTCCTGCACTTCTGGTGAATCAGTAGCAAAAGGGGAGAATTTCGCTTCCTCAAGAAAGAAAGATCAAAACACAAATCACCCCATTGCATAAGACATACAATTAAATTAACAAAAATAATCTATCTTAAAAAAATACATTCAAACATTTAATTTGCATAGAAACAGGCAGTGCTATTCATTTTGAGACAAGAAAATCAAAAGTCATAGCTAGCAGCCACTCTTCTAAACCAGATTTTGAGCACAACCCCCCCAGGGCTGTTTCTACCAATTTTCCAATAAATCATGTAATGACTTTTAGAAAAGACAGATATTTAATTCTTGAATTAGAACTATAGGACCATAACCAAAGACTGACAGCCCTCTTATTCTGCCATACTCCCATACAAACCCTTTCAGCTGATTGGCTGTGAAATAATGCAATAATTAGGCAATTAGATATTTGGGAGAATGTAGAATGAAGCACTGAGCGCTGACCTTTATTACATAGATCAAAATACACTGGAAGAACAGCCAAATATATCTTGTTTACAAGCCCTTATCAATTTTTTCAACATTTCAAAATTAAAAATAAGGGGTCATGCCTCCACAGCTACACATACATTTGCAGCTGATATTAGATACAAAGGAGAAAATTCACATTATTTGTGCATAGAAAGCACCAGTTCTTTAATTTCTAGTTCTTTAGTTACACATATTGATTTAAACATGTAACATATAATGAGTAGCAATAAGATAAACATTGCAAACCAAAATGATGTTACTTGGTAGAGTGAAGAAAAAAAATGAAAATTAATTATAAACAAAATCAGCCAGTTCTGGAGATCCTCTCTTCTCTGAGTCCTTGCTCATCAGTAGAGGGAAGCATCTCGGAACACACAAACTTACAAAGGAGCTGTAATTCATTTTTACTCTTAATGGTGAAAAGTGTGAGCATCCCATGAGGCTGCTAAGGTGAGCTTGGGCCTAACAAAGCCCACTGAGAAATTGGAATAAATCCTTTTAAATAAGGCTGTAGGAACAAGGCAGCGTTCAGGGAGAAGTACATCTTAATGGGTAGATTCTCTGAAATTCATGTATTTCAGCCATGGGGAGAACCAAGGACTATATCTGTTGACCAAAACCTCAAGCCTACCCCAGGGTAGGGGTTTTTCCAGACGAATTCTTATAAATGTTGATGGCAGAGAGATGCTTCTGGAGCATCTGCTGATGTACATGGACTGTACAATGGATGACTCATGTTTGCATGGACATACCTGAGTTATGGAACACGTGGATTTGGAAAATGAGATTGGGCATAATGTCTTTGTGGTTTCTACTCTGGCATCCATCCAGGGGGGTGGTTATTTGTAGTAACCCATAGGCACTGGGTGTAACCAAACTTCATTGGTAGTGTAGTAACCCATAGGCACTGGGTGTAACCAAACAAGGGAAAACTTCATTGGTGGAGATGGGAGCTATCAAAGGAGGAAAGAAAAGCACATCACTGCAAACCTCTTGTTTTCTTCAGTTCAGTGGCTGTTGGGATTTATGTGTTTAACTTTTACCCTGACTGGAAGGAGGAGAATTTGTAAATTTTTTAATTAGTTGGTCAGAAGTTTCCAGTTTTCCCCCTCAGTGCCACTATGATTGTCATCAGGGACAAAGAGCTAATTAGAAGGTGCTAGAGCTTGCCCTTTAGTGGCAGCTCCTTTCAGCCAGTCTAACTGTGGAGAAGCTCCTTCTCAGTCTGTAAAAGTTACGGCATAAAAATTTTATAGCTTGCACAGCTGGAATCTGCGAACATGGAAGTTCCCTCTGAGCAAGACATATAGTGAGATACAAAGTCTCTTTAATGCATAATTTGTGAGTGAAGCTAATTTTCTAATTTAAGTTGCGTATTGCTTCTTTGGGGTTTTAAAAGAATATTCTGGCTCTAAAAGCAAGAAATGTGATTATCTGTGTGTATGGCTGTGGAAGCCAAGGAGAAAGGCTGGAAGCAGCAGATGCACTTAAAATACAGCTATTTAAAATAAAAAGCTGGTGTCAGAAATTACTCACAGCCCATGCCATCTCCTTCCCCCTCCCCCAAATAAAAATACAGTTACTTTTGCGATTAGAGACCATCTTCTATACTTGTAGCTAGTGCTACTGGAACCCCCCCAGTGCTGCTGCAGACCTTGGAAAATTAAACCCTGTTTGCAGAGGTGAATTTTCATAGGCTTATGTCAGTTAAAGATCATCTTGAAATATTCAGACATCATTTGTTTACATTTGTATTGTATACTGCTTTCTTTTTCTAATACTCAACAAGTAGCTGAAAACAGTCGGTGGCATTTATGGGGCCAATGACAATTTAAGAATTTCATTAGAAATGTCATTCTATGGCTTCTAGACATTCTACGCATTCTACATCTTGTCCATCAATGAATACATGAATACAAATGAATACACTCTAATCTTTAAACACATAAGTAAATACATATATATGTGTCTACACATTTTAGATATTACATGTATTAATATATTGTAGACATATTTTTTATTTTATATATATCTCAGCTCAAAATAAACCTTCTGTATTCTCCATGCCGATTGCAAGGTACTAAAGCCTTGGGGAACTTCTGAATTAACTTTGCCGGGATTTGAGTTGAGTTTTGTAACATTCTTAAGAGGAGGAAAAATCTGAGGTATGAACAGCTCTGTGTGACTTAAAATTTTACAAATGGAACTTTGCTGTTTTCATGCACATGCATGAGCTGCATCCCTCTCTCCTGCACATCTAGCTCATTTCAAAGGACTTTTGCAAGTGTCCCCTGTTTTCATATCATGAATATGGCTTTTAAAAAGTATACACCTCCAGATAACTCATTTGAAAGTAATGTATTGATCATATTGAACTGTTTTGTTCACTTAGATTCATATTAGAGTACAAAATTAGTCAAACTACAGAAGCAAAAAATATTCACTTATAAAAGTTTTCTAATAGACCTGAGAATTCTTCTTTCTAGAGACCTGGGATACCTAATTAGGATATCTGTAGTTATCAGTCCATTAACATTTTCCACTGGATGTGACCAAGTGATCTGTCCCATGGTTTTAGACCTGATGCAGTGGGAGTCACTGAGGACTGGGAGAGAACGGGATTGTCCCTTTGGGTATAGCATGAAGTCACATTGACCTAAAGTAAAATTTTACGTTGCCTTTAATGATTCAGAGCCTCACATAAGTCCAGGGACTCAAAATTTGCACCTGGATCTGCAGAGGGATGGCTCTGAAAGACCAGTAGTGTCTGCAGGGGAAAATACATGGTCACCTTCCCAGCCCCATGCATGTGGGGGACTGTGGGGGTCAGGGGTACCTGCATTTTGTGGGCTGAAGTGATTATTTATCCCTTGCTGCTCTGTAGACCTTCTAATAATAAGGCCAGGACTGTATGGCAAGATTTTACCATCAGATGTGAAGGTTAAGAGCAAATTCCAATTGTAGATTACAAGTGTGCAGAGTCTTCTTGGTTTGATGTCTCGTCAAGAAACTTTTTAGAATCTAAACTAGATAAAAGGGGAATACTGATCCCTTTTTTGAGACTGTAGACAGAATGGAAATCTCCAAATGTGCTTTAAGGAGAGAAGTTTTCCTGGAGATTTAGCTTCTAGACTCAGGATTTTAGTTTTATGCCCAACTGTGATAGTGCAAACTTAAGAAGGCACATTAAAAATTTAAAATAACATATCTCTGTACCAGTGTAGGCAGAGGCTGTGTTACCAAAATAGCCATCACTTTCATTTCTAATTAGTATCAGGAACACAATAAAATTAAATAAATCAAGTGAACAAGTCAGGAGAAAGTATGCCCAGTTTAAGCTAAACCTGCCATAAAAACCCTTTTCCAGTATAGTGCAAACAGCAAAATTATTGATTAACTTGTATTACTCCACAAGAAGAACAAATTATTGCTGATTAAAGCCATGCAGGTGATAAAGGAACTTAACCAACAAAAGCTGCCAGCTTTAGGTTAGGAAACAGCTGTGTCCCTAATTATGCAGTCTGATTTATACTCTATTAAATCAGTATATAAGTAACCCATTTCTCTGAAAGCATTTAAACCTCTTATATTCTACCAAACACAGCAATTTTATTTGAAATAAATGTATCCAGCTCTTTTGGGAACATATGGTATATTTCTCTCTTATTAATAATTCAGTTCAAATGAGCAAAAATTAGTTGGTGCAGTTACAGCTGATTTTGTCCTGAAAAGATCTGCATTAATTTTAGACGTTTTGTAAATTGGGCTATTAAATAAAAGCATTATATGTGAATTACCCTTTAAATTTTAAGCAAGTTGGTAGTTTAATGGTATTTTCTAGTCAGATTCATTTTCGATCTCTAAAAAATTATAGTCATTATAGTAAGACAAATTTTTGAAACCTGCTACTTCCATCCAATTACATATTGTACTAATAAGTAAACTAGAAAACTTTTATGCCTCATTTTCTCTATTTTGTCTTTTCTGTCAGGTGACAATTTCTCTCTTCGTTATCTCCTATGTAAATAAGAAGCCTCCTCACTGGTGAGGTCCACCTTAAAGCCTCTGGGTGGCTTCTGCTTCTCATCAGTTAAACTTCTGCCAGTTGCTGTTTCCACCCAGGATCTCTGGTACGTGTGTGTGTGTGTGTGTGTGTGTTTCTGGGCTGGCAGTGATATGCATCAGGGAATTAGGAGGAAAGGGAATACATATTTTTGTATGAGAGAAATTTCAGTATGCTGCTGTGTTAGTCTAAGATGATCATCAGCTCTTTGTGATATATTTGCCTCTCAATGCAAGTGCATAACTTCTATTAGCGTTAATGGGAGTGCTGTTCATGAATCAAGAGGGTATGACCCCGTAAGTTTAAGTTCTGTTTCTGTTGCAATGACCAAAATGGTTTAAAAATGTGTGGGTAAAGTGGAATATGATGTGATGTAATGATGTTCCCAGCTAAGTACTTACTAAGCAGGAAGCCTTCAACTTTTCAAAGGATGTAGAGAAGCATAAATGCGTTTATAGGGTGCGATTAATTCACAAGTGTGAAACCTAAATAAATTTCTAGACAGCTATTTTTAGTGTAGGCTTTTGATCCCTTCAGAAGGTTTGTGGTCTCTGACATGCTGCCACATAGAATTTTGTTGCTAAACATTTTATATTCATGTTTTGCATGTGAGTCTGGAACAAAGAAGCTTAACTCTTTGATTTTATTAACAAATTTGGACCTTGGAGCTAATGGCATATTCTAATATATTGTAGCATATCAAGGAAGGGGTTTTTTTCTTCCCTGTTATCCTGTGTTTATTTGTAGCTTGGGTTAGTTTATCTACTGAGTGCCCCACAATTAGCAGTTACTTGTGCAAATTAGAGAACAGCCATTTAGATTTCCACATGTAAAATACCTCAGAATATTACAGCATAAATCATTCTAATTTTAATAACTGCTTTGCTCACATATCTTCATTCACGTCTGTTCCTTTTTTGTTATATTATCTACCATTTTAGAAAGCTATCTAGCTTACTTACAGAGTTAAATTCAAATAGTCTAAAGGTTAATGTGAAACACTGGTAAGACATTATGAGCACAGCAGTATATTTTAAAGGCATTGAGCTGTTGGAATTACCAAGAGCGAATGCTCAGTGTAACTCCCCACTTCTTCACCCAGGAGGCTTACCAAAAAATCCCCTTTTCTGCATGCCAATGAGGTTCTGCACTAGGGCTGTGAGATGCCATCATGATGAGTCTTAAATAGAAATATCTTGTCTTCTTTGTTTCATAAGAACCCAGTTTAAGTCAGATTTCCATCTCATTGATCCCAAAGAGTATGCTGGTGGGAATACCCCATAACTTTCATTTACACCCAGATCCTGGATGTAAACTTGACTCACAGGTGGTTTTGATTTGGCAGCACTGGATCCTTTGTCCCTCTGACACCCCAACCTAGGTGTCCTTCCAGCAGCAGAGGAGAGTCTTGGAAGGGGCTACTCAGGAACAAGTGTTGCTTTCAGTGGGTGAAGTGGTGATGAAGGAGGTAGAGAAGGAAAAGTTAACCAGTCTGTGACAGATAGGTGGTCTCCTGTCATAGGATGTGGCTCCATCTTGACCCCATCTAGCAGGTCATCCTCATAAATAAAGAGCAGGGAAAGATACACTGTGGAATGGGAGGGGGCATCACATGCTTCTAGTGTTTTAAAGATCATCCATGCTCCATCCCCCAAGTTTTTGGGGCTGGCATTTGTCTGTTGAGCTACTTGGAGGCCACCACATCCCTGGATTTTGTCTGCTCTGGTGAAAGGCCATGAGGCAATCTTGGCAGGAGCTGGGGAGAAAAATACTCCAGGTACCAGGTACTAATGAAACTGTCCCTGACACTAAATTATGTAAAGAAATAGCCACACGGCATCAAGAGCCAGTTAGGAGACAGTCTGATCTTCTGTGTGCTTTATGCTGTTTTATCTACACTTGATTCCATCAAACAAGTCCCAGTTTAACAGCACTCTGACTACGACAAGAATCAAAGTTGTCTTTGCTGGATGTTTGCATTAATTAAGCAACTGGTTTAAAAAAAAAATGTCTTGGAATTTTTTTTGAGAGTTCAATGAAGAAAGTCCTTATATTGGACAAGAACACCTTATATTGGACAAAAACAATAGTTTTACCTGTGGATCCATGTTCACGGATCAAGGGGAATAATTCCAAGTGCCACTTAAGGAGCCATATATTTTTCTGGAAAAAAAAAAAAGCAGAAAGATTTCCATAAAATGTAGAGAGAACATACATATTTATCTTATTCTAGAAAACTTAATACCATTGAATGAAAAAAGACATCTGGCATACAATTATACCCAAACCAGCTGCTCTGGGTGTTTAAATCCACTGACGGGTACTTTTTTTTTTTTCCTCCTTTAAACTGAAGAAGCAATATTTTTCCATTACACATTAAACACTCTTTGCAGTGATCCAGACCTATTTTCCATTGCATAGTCAGTCCCTCCTCGCAGCGCAAGGCAAAGGCAAGTGGAGGGATAACATCAGGCTGTGCTGCTTCTTTCATACACTCTCAGGTCACTGTCAGTGCCCTTGGTTGTGCAGATCCCTGGCTCAGCACCGTGTGCTGTTTTTCTCTCAAGGATACAAACAGGACTTTTTGTTATGTGACTTTTATCAGGATATTTATATGAGCACCTGTAATGTGTATGGGTGAGAGGGAAGAGCGCATCATCTTATCTCTTCCACACCTACCTGTTCTCCTGCTGCCACTGCTTTCCCCCTGATATCCCTTCCCTCTATAGCCCACTCTGAGAGAAACCCTCAGGTTAATAATGATAAGTACTGATAAGATGAAAAAGGCAATAAAGTGTGTTCAAAGGGGCGCTCTTTGATCTTTCGGCAATATTCTACTTCCACTGATCCTGAGCACTGTCGATACTTGAATGACACAAACAACCTGGCCCAGAGGGTGCAAAGCTGGTAGAGCTCCACCACTTTACACTCACTCTCAGCCTGACCATTGCTAACAAAAACCAAAGGAACGTGGCAGATTTCCCTCTACCAAGTTTTGTGAGCAATAGGTTGAGATTCATGGTCCTTTTCAGTGACATGAACTATTTGGTCCCATTCACATCCCCTCAGCCAATTGCTATCCCTTCAGTAGAAAGATTGCATTTAGATAATTTTAGTTGGGTTTATTTTTTAACCTTTATTTGCATGGGAGAAATAGGTTTGGAAGCTCTCCCCAGGTCACCCAGAAGGTGAGGTGCTGCTGACAGTAGTACCTGACGGGGGGAACCTCTCACCTGCAACTCCATCCATGAACAATCACTGCTGGGAACTTCTCAGGACAGTTTCCACTGTCTTTTCCTTTACTTTCTGAATCAGTAGGTTTCAGGATAACCTGGCTTTGAGGATGAAAAGGCAAAGTTTGTAAGAGATAATTCTTTGAGTTTCAGATGCTTTCCCAGGGAGGAATTTTCTTCTAATTGCACGTTTTCCATTGTGAGAATATGTCAGGTCTGGTGAGAGTCTAATTGCTTCATTCATAATTAGACTATCTTCACCTCCTTGTCCCTCCACCGGCTGCTGCCAGTAATGCAAACCCATGTGAAGTGGGTGAGAGGAGAGCCAGATTTTCCCCATCAAAAGGAATTTTTCTTCTGAAATAAAGAGACACAAGCACACACTTTTATTGGAGTTAAATTATTAAGATCATTAAATCATTAAGATTTTGAAATAATACATCCCCAGAAATGTTAAGATATGCATGAGAGGAAGTAATCTTCCTTCCGTATATTCCCCATCATGCCCTGAAATTAGCTATATTATTCTCTTAAAAGTTACTTTTTTTCATAGTTTTTCTATAATTCACTTTGCAAGTCGTCGGTTTAGGGGAGCACAGTTGTTTCATCTAACTCATCATCCCATCAGTGTGAATTCACTGTGGAAATACAAATAAATCCACAGCAAATCTGATGCTAACCTATCCCTGACAGGAAATTCCCTGTTTACAACTATGACTGCTGGTCTAGGAAAGCAAGAATATATACATCTTCATCTCAGAGTCAACACCATAATTTGTATCAAGATTTAATGTAATAATTGAGAAAATAAGAGATGTATTAATGTGTTTTTTAAATGGGGAAACAATTAAAAAATGCGAAATATTGCTCATGGTAGCTAATTTCTGGACATCCCCAATACTTTGTATCTAACAATTAATTTCCTTAAATGTAACTTAAGCTAGTTAAAAATAAGGAATCTCAAATACTTTTTTGGAAGATTTAAAAGCAAGGTAGAGGAGTATCAGTAAACAATTAAACTGCAGTTTTATGACGACACAGAATTTAGTAATGAGGCTTCATATTTGTCTCCAACATGCAATAGATTTGAAATAAACCCCATTCCATGTCAGAAAAAAGCAAAGCCTGAATTGACAGTGCAGCAGAGAATTTATTTTTTCCCTTTTCTCCTTAGCTGAAGTTATTATCACAACTGCTAGAGAATTTGTGAGATTGGGAGATAAGAATCATTATGATCCATTGGGGACTCGTCAATCACAGCAAACTGCTACCAGAATCGAAATTGCATCTGCATTTGAATTAGCAACATTACTCGCCAATTTAGTTCAGAGTGAACATTTTTCCATTGAAGATGGAATTAAATTAGAAAATGAGTGAGTCTTTAATTTCCAGATTATAAATCACTGAAAATAATTCAACTCCTGTACCTTAAGGCCAATTACATTATCCTAAGCGACATTTTATCTCACAACCTTCCAAGTGATTTCATGATGGGGAACCATCACACAAATCAGTTTTGCTCTAGTAGCAAGAAATATATCTACCCACAGAGTTACACATAAAATACTAGGAACAGTTTTAATGTTGGAGCTTATTTTACATGAAATTTGATTGTCTGTTTGATAGCATATTTTCATGTATTAATGAACTGATGCATATACTAGAAATGGTCAGTTTAGGTGTCCGAATCTGATACAAAATATAAAAAGTGAGTAGCTGATTTAATTTTTGCCACTACCATGTCACGAACCTCAAAAAGAGCATATCATGGTACTTTGGGTACAAATAACATAGAGACTTAAACTCACTGGGTCAAAAAAGCTTTTTTTTTTTTTTTTTCCCCCCATGAGCCCAAAGATATCAATACCACAAGAACTGATGAAAATTAGAATTATTTAGTTTGGGCAAAGAATAGACAGCTTGATAATTGTTCTTGCAGGAGAAATAAATGGTTTCTAAGAGCAGATATTTTTCTCTTTTTCCCTTGATAAGGGCACAAGACAGGACACCAGCTTGCCATTTGCACTGACCTGGTGGTATGTGATTTCCATTAAAAAGGTTGCAGTATTAAATGAGAGTGCTTGTGGATGTAAATGGGTGTATCTGCATGTTTACTGAGTCCACACCTATTGTGAGCTCCCCCTCCTCATATTTGGAGCCTGACCCTGACAAATCCAGGAAATTCCTTTTCAAAATGTAAAGATCTTGGTTTCTTGTCCTTGAGAAGTCCAAAAAAAAAAACAACCTCCTGATGGGGTTGTGGCATCTTCCCATTGGAGTTCTTTGGATCCTGGCCTGGCTTCCTGGTGCCACCACAACTCTCACAGGACCCTTGTTATCAGCATTTTGTCATCATTCATGAGGCCAAGAAGCATCCATGGGGCTTATCATTCATAAGATCCCAACTTAGTCACAGACTGTATTTGCTGCTGAGCTGACTAACTGCCCCACCCTCAAGGGCAAGTTATTTTCTTGATCATCCCAGTAGGTTTTTCTGTACCTAAACCTATAGGACTTCATCTTTTTTGACCAGTTATCATTCAAGTGTGTTTAGACTGTTCAGGATTGTGAATGAGCAATTGTGTTTGTTTCCTGGACAGAAACCTATTGGCAGGTGATATCTCTTTGAAGAGCAGATTACCTCTGGCTACTGAACATCCTACAGTCCCAGAAAAATATCTTCTATACTCACACAGGCAACAGCTACTTCTTTATGTGTTGTGTGGGCCAAAGAAAAACTAAATCATAATATTGCTCGTGGAAATTTCTGTCCCATTTCACTGAAAACTCTGACAAAAAAAGACTTCATTTTCTCACTATTGTCCTCCTCCTTGACCTCCTGAATGGCTTCTGTATCTTGTCCCATACTGGCTTTTGCTATCTTGGTCACTGTTCATTCTCCTCTTTCATTTGCTTCTTTCTTCTGCATCTTCTTCAATGGACCACTTCATCTCATCCCACCATACTTGGTCATTTTCATCC